>NC_067472.1:65555317-65855317 GCF_947179515.1 Apodemus sylvaticus | reverse complement strand
AGCAAGCAGCCACCCCCTTTGCCATCCCTCAGTTCTTTGTGGAGCTCGACAAGGAGACAAAATTTAACATAGGAAATTGCCTTTTAAAGGAGTCGTTCATTAGTAAAATCAAAGTAGCCAAGAGACAGGATGGCCCACACTTGACCTTCCTGCCAGTAGCCACACAGCTAGAGTATCCTCCCAGTCTAGTGAAAACAGCAGGGGTTGTGCTAAAATTACTGCACACACAAGATCACCATCAGAGACCACGCATGGGTGCCAGGTGGACAAGACAGCGCCCTTTCCCACGGCCACCTCTGGTGAGCTCCCCAATTCAGGGCAGGGCAGCGACACTCATCTTTCCTAGAGGCACCAGCAGACTGTCGTCTGGCCAGGCATTGAGAGCTGGGTACAACACACTGATCTTGCTTAAGGCACTGTGCGCCAGGAATTGATAATTTGCCCAGAAAGGGCAGCATGGACCCACTGTTTGATAATTCTTCTCAGTGCCCAGAACCTTCTAGGGCAGTGCTTTTCAACCTGTGAGTCATAACACCTTTTGCAGGCAGGGGTTGGACAACTAGTTGCCTAAGACCAGTGGAAAACACAGATATTTGCATTACAAATCGTAACACTAGCAAAAATACAGCTATGAACTAGCAATGAAAATAATTTTAGGGTTTGGGGAGTCATTGCAACATGAGATCACAGTATTAGGAAGGTTGAGAACCACTCTTCTAGGGCCTTCCACCTAGCCTGGGGTGGTTGTGTTCTAGGAGACCTCACGGAGAGGAGCCTTGCTTCCTGTGTAGCATGCTCAGGTAGGACTTGTTTGAGCATGAAACCTGTGACTTCCGACCCACCCCAGCTTTCTATGATGGAAGGGCGAGGACCCCCACGGGGTCCTGAGGTACCAGCAGTGTCCTGTGGGTCTGTCTGTCCCTGCCACTTACCTGAAGGGAGAGATACCTTCCTTTCCTTCTCTCTGCCTTTATTTTTCCCTGCATCACCGACAGCTGTTGGCATCTGATTTCTGAAATTCAGAGTGACTGTGTTCAGGCTTTAGGAAACAGGGAAACACTCGGAGAAGCGTCAGCCTGCTGAGTCCTCACCCTGTGATCACTGCTTAGGCCATGTTTCTCTTTTTAAAGACACAGTCTCACCACGTAGCTCTGGCTATCTCACAGCTCTCTACATAAACCAGGCTGGCCTCAAACTCAGAGACCTTCCTGCCTCCTGAGTACTGGGATTAAAGTCATGTGCTACTACACCCAGCGCCATCTCTGCATCTGACACACAGTGTCAACAGAGGGGGGACCTCAGGATGCCCTCGTGCTGCTGGAGAAGAATGCCCAGCTCTTCCGTCACCTGCCTTCTTTTCTCCCAAAATGAGTGCCAGAGGCTGAGCCCTGGGCCTTGTTAGTTCTCCCACATCAGACTCAGACCAAGGTGGTCATGGGGCAGGAACAGCAGCAGCAGTGGGACTCCTGCCTATAAAACACACAGAAGAGCTAGGAACTTAGTAGGGCCAGAACACCTACAGGCAAGTTTCCATATGGAGGGAAATCTCAGACACCAGGATGTCTGCCCATCACAACTGGCTACTTAGCTCACATGGGCACTTTCCTGTGTCCAGATGTGAGATTGGCACTGCCCTTAAGCTATACCCAACTGGCCTGGCCTGTGGGCTCCAGGAAGACTCTGGTTACTGTGGGGCTCGTAGCTCCACGTACAACAGCCTCTAGCTACTTCTATTACCAGCTTCAGCTGGTGTGAGGAAGATGGCTGCCCCTCACTCTTAGGAGTCCAGAGGAAATGACACACTGGTACCTGGTATCTGGGAAGGTGAACAGGGGCGCGATGGGCTTCAGATATTCTTCCATGTGCTCCAGGATGCTGCTGAGACTCTGAGGGCACGGGGATGACTCCTCAACAGGCAACAGAATGTATTTCTGTCTTAACCCAAATCACAGCCTGTTGTTCAGTGGTGTTTGGATGCGATGGCCACCCAATTGGGAAGCAAATTAGGAAGACCCCCCCCCTCCCGGAAATAATTAAGCTCCAGCCCTTCCAGAAAGAGCGCTAGCAAGCTCTCGTTCCTCCCAGCACAATGTTCCCAGTGGTTATCCTGACATCTCAGCCCTGTCCCAGTACTCTGATGACACCGTAGAGTATCCTGCTGATAGGGATAGGCCCAGGTCAGGCAACACTGCTCTGCAGAGAAGAGGAAGCCAGACCCATCCAATTGAAGGACTCAGGAGAGCTTGCCACCTTTCGCGGGGCTTCCTCTTCATCCTCGAGTTCTGGGCCCAGGATCCCAGCCCAACCCAACCTTGGAGTCTTGGCTTTCCCTGGGATGGGCTGCCAACAATATGGCTTAAGAGTCTCAGGCCTCAAGTGCTTGGGTTCAAGGTCATAATTTTGCTGTGTACCTGCATCTGTGTCGGCCTCCGGAACCACTGGATACTGGTCAACAGGTCAAAGATGGCAGTTGGACTCGTAGCCACCCGAGTTACCTTGCAATAACCTGTAGAGACAAGCCCATGGTCTTTACAGGACTCAGAGCAGAGCCACTGGAGTTGTGTGAAGGTAGAGATCCTTGTGAGGGTATTTAACCTTGACATCTCAGAGGTGAGACGTGTGACGGGAAGGTCTTCCGGGCACATTGGAGTTCCCCATTCCTCTCTGGGCAACAGGAGGGCTGGTACCCAGAAAGCTCAGGCAGAGGCAAACACAGTGGTGATTGACAGAGGGAGCTCTAGGGAGGCATGGATCCTCTGGGTCCCTTAGAAGCATATGGGGCCTCTATTTTCTCTTGTGTCCTGGGTTCAGCCTCCCTTTCCCTCCCCTCTGCATCTGAAAGCAAGGGGTCCTACTCTATGGCAAGGATTTCTCCCACCCACTGCAACCCATCTGGAGTCAATGGGAGGAACCCTGCTTACACCCAAGCTTACCGCCCATTGGTCCCAGTTTCCCCTTGGGTACAGGCATGGACTTTGGTTTCTCAAAGGCAGCACCATACAGACAAGTCCTGCAGGCAAGAACAAAGGTCACAGGCCCATTCCCAGAGGAGGTGAGCAGCAATGCCCACAGGTCTCAGGGGCCTAGCACTCCAGTTGGCAGCTGGCACCCAAACAGCTGCCTTCAGATGTTTATTTTGTCAGACAGAGGCCCAGAAATCAATCCATACAACCCAAGAAAGAGTGAAATTACAAAAGGTCCAGCAGTTCAGGCCTACCCAGATCTAACAGCAAGATCCTGTGTGTGTGCAGATCACAGACTGCCTTCGTCCCAATACTTCCCCCCATCACCATGGAAATTCATCCTGATATTTTTCCAGAAGGGTCAGAAGAGGGCTTCCTATGTCTCTGGATTGCATTAGTGCCCACACCTATCAAGTGGGCTAGCTAAGTCTGCTCAGCATGCTTCCCAGATGGCCTAGTCTGCCTCAGGCGGTGTGGTGAGGGTGCTATGTCCATGCCTCCTTGCCTGGCTTTCTGGACAGGGTAGCAATTTAGTGATAGGAGAGGAGAGCCTCACCTGTCCTGTGAATGCTGAAGAAAGAGGATCCGGAATATAGGTGGGATCTCATTCAGGATGTTGAAATGCTGATCGGTGACACAGAGGCTCTGCCATGCCTGTGTGTGACAGGGGATAGTCACTCAGAACTCAGGGCCACTGTTCTCCCCGAGGGGTTTGGGCTGTGGAACGCATCAGTACCACAAGGGGGCAGCAGAGTCATGAGAAATTCACTGGCTCCTCTAAATTGTCCAGCTCTGCCTGCTTGCTGGTGCAGTTCCCAGAAACCCTAAGCAGCATCTCTTCAAGGTCCCTTCTGCCTCCTCCAGCCTAGCTAAGGGCTTCCACTTAGCTCTGGGACTGCAGGCTGCAGACCTAGGTTGGGGTCAGTTTACCCAGACCCCCAGTTCTCCTGCTTCCTGTGAGCCTTGTACATGGATAATCTGAGTAATCCTAGAGACTGCACACCTCGGGGTCCTCACTGCCCCTGGTAGGCAGCCAGCATGGGCCCTGGAGAGTGCCCTGAGATCTCCTGTGTGAGCTGTTTAATGCTCATAGCTTCAACACAGAGCTTTGGGTTTGCAAAAAATGGTATGATGTCTTAGAAAATGTTTGTCAAAGAACAAGAAATAGAGAGCCACATAAACCTTACACAGAGTGCCAAGTGGACCTTTCACAGTGGCCGTACCCATACGGCAGGTGAAGAGACAGGCCACATTGTTACTATATAGGGGCTATGAGCGGTCTTCTACTGGTGGTGGCTTGCTTTCCTGCCTAGCCACTGGCCATCTCAGGTATGTGGGTAGCCTCCCCACACAGGTTCATGAAAAAGCAAGTTCTCCTTGCTTCAGTGTGTTTTGTTGTGTGGGTATACCGCTGTGCTGTCTTCTCTTGCTGATCTAGTTAGCCTGACGTCACAGGTGATCTCTGTCCTCGGGGGATCTGTGGAGGCTCATGGGAGTTTGAATAAGGTAGACCCATCCCGTAAAACTCATAGAATTGAAAGCGTGACCCAGGTGATAGGATCAGGAGGTGTGGCCTTGTTGGAGGAGTGTGTCTCAGGGTGGGTGGGATTTGGGGTTTCAGAAACCTTTAGACATTCTTAGGGAGCTCTGGCCACTTCTCTAGTGTCATAACTGCCTGCTGCCAGATGCCACTGACTCTTCACCGGACTTTACCAAGACTTGGGTTCCCTTGGGGCAAGGGATGGAAAGGAACTATAATTCTTTCAGCCTTCTTGCTCCTGTACCCACGGGCATATGCGATTCAGAGAGACAGAGAGGTCCCGTAGCACCACCCAGCTAAAAGAGGCAGAGTGTGTATCACTTAGAAGCTGTCCTTTTAGCACCCAGCAAGCAAGCACAGAGGCCTGCAGGTCACAGGAGCATGTATGCAGGCTCCCCTGCCCGTTACCCTGAAAGTGGCCGCCAGCTTCTGCTCTATACTGGCAAAGAGGCTGGTGGACATCTTGTCTTGCTGTCTCAGTCGTTGGTGGAGCTGCAGCAGGGCCGCCAGCTGTGAGCTGCCCGTGTTGTTCGTGGCTGTGAGCAGAACCTTCCGCATCATCTCTGAGGTCAAACAGCTCTAAAGCAGAGAGAAGAGTGGTTGGTGTGTGCCGCGTAGGAGGGAGGCAGAGGGCAACAGAGCCACGAGTGGGCATCTAGGCGCCATCTGTGTGAGTCATCCTCTGCTGGAGCCCCGTCGAGCCAGGTATCAGTATGTCCCACTGTGGAGACTTGGGGTGTGTGTGCGTATGTGCATGTGCACACGTGTGTGTGTGTGTGTGTGTGTGTGTGTGAGAGAGAGAGAGAGAGAGAGACAGACAGACAGACAGACAGACAGACAGAGACAGAAAGAGAGAGAGAGTTGGGGGGAGATGAGGGGAGTGGTGGTGAGTACAATATGTATTCACTGAGCTATAAGAACAGTTAAATGGCTGGCTTCCATTACTTGAGGACTAGCTAGGCCCGAGGCTCAGAGAACAGGGAGGAGCTCTTCTTTCAACCACAGGACCACTCCTATCTTGTCTAATGGAGAGCAACATGGCTGGCTGGAACTAAGGCACTCTGATCCCTGGGGTAACAGCCAAGGGCCCTTTGGGATATGGGCAGAGGAGGTCTATACCTGTGACAGCGTCAGGAACTGGAAGGTGGTTATGGGATCCAGGACACCAATGCATTCCACCATCTCTATGCTGGCAGTGGCTGCGATGTCCAGGAGGTTGTTGCTCAGAGAAGTCTGTATGCACTGTAGCAGTACCTCCGATGTCTGAGCCAGGAACCTCTGGGCCAGCACCACCTTCTTCTGTGGGCAGTGCAAAGCTCAAGCTAAGGTGGGCTCTTCAGGCAGAGGTCACAAGGGGACAGGTAGGGAGTGCTACATACCTTCAGACTCTCAGCCTTCCGGTTTTGCTCCTTGGGGGCTTCCTTGAAGACTACCGAGTTCCTGGAGGAGGTGTCTACACTCCTATCCTCTGTGTCCGTCTCCAGCGATCTCAGGCTGTTCTGCTTAGCACCTACCTACAGGGCACACCACACAGTAGGAGGTGTTTGTGGATTCCTGCTTGGTTGGCAGGGAAAACACAGATGCCAGGGAAGGGAAAAATGGCAGAGATCAGCGGGCCCTTCAAGTTGTAAGTGATCATGTAATATTGATCACGAGCCATGCATTTGTAGGGTCCAAAGTGTTATTAACATGATGGGAAGAAGGAGACAATCTCTTAATGGCCTGCACACAAAGTGAGAGAAAAGCTAGCTCTACACAGATGGCCTGGGGACCCTGGCCCAGCTACATCTAGGGAAGCCACCTCCACACTTTGCCCAAGTGTGTCAGTGCTACCAAGACCCACCAGGTCCTGTCCACCAGCAGCTGTAACAGATCCCCAAGGATAGAGATCATCTTTGAGAACAGGCTAGCACTCAGGAACAGAAGATGTCTGTGACAATACAGCACCCCCAAAGTCAGACCAAAACCATAGAGCCATTAGGCCAACTAGGGAAGAAATCTCACAGTGGTATTTGGGAACCCATAAACAAACTCAAGAGGATGACAGTTCTACAATTTAAACTTAGGAATTGTCATGGAAATGGGCCAAGAGGAAAGATCTCATCTGGAAAACAAGAAGGAAGCTTGGGAGACAGAGAGCTTTGGTGTCAGGAAGCCACACAGCAGCAACAGGCCACACCTAAGGAAAAGGAAAGGGAACAAACATGGAGGAGCCGCAGGGCCTGCGAGGAAGTGGGCGTATCCCTGGAGCCTCCTAAACTCCACATGGGGGTTCAGTGCATGTTTAGAGACAGCTGTTCCTCGCTGTGTTGAAAAGACCCTAACTGAGGACAGACAGGAGGGGCTCCTGCTCCTGGATTGAAAGTCCCCAACTCTGCTATCTGTGCAGAGGCTACAAACACCTGCTCACCAAGGGCCTCAGCCCCATCTGCTCACCCAGCATGCGTCTTCCTGGTCTCCTGCTGTCTACAGCCTGGGAACTGAGCCCAGGGCTCCAGAGCTAGCCGGCCAGGAGCTTCCCTGGGCTTTGAGTCCTGGGCACGGCTTGCTACAGTGGGATGTGAGGGTTCCTACAGGAGCCTGTCTGCTGGGCTTCCATTCCAGCTGTTGATTGAGGCTGGCACCATCCTGGGGAAGTGCCTCTGTTCAGGCTCTTAGGATGGGGGCTCAGAGACAGACAGGCTTGCAGGAGCTGTTGCTAGGGATCTGAGTTGGATAGCTGCTTCTGTCAGAGAACCCCAATCCTAGAAGAAGGTGGGCCTGGGAGGAGTTGAGGAGAAGGCGGTATTTTCCCTTCTTAGAGATTTCCAAGGTTGTGTGGTATGTAAGAGGGTTACAGAGGTAGACACCACCCACCCTGCTGCATCGTAGGATTGAGGTCAACACCCAGGGCATAAGTGTACTTCAGGCAGTGCCTGAGCTTTCCGACATCCCCAGGGACCTATGCACAGCCAGACACAAGTGACCGAGACAGAGAGATACCAGAGCCAGACCCTCCCTAGTTGAATTGGTGAAACACCTCTGACCTCCCAACTCTACAGCTGAGGTGGAGGAATCGGGGAGCAGGCTGCAGTGGGAAGAAGGTACGCCTACCAAGAGTTCCTCGTCCCAGCAGAAGGAAGGGTACACCGGATCCGTCTGCACCGACAGCAGATGGAGAGCCTTGCCAGCCAGGAACAGGAGCTGGGCACGGATGTCCGTGCAGCCCACACACAGTGGCTGCAGACTCTCCAGCTGTGTTAGCACCAAGTGAGGCAGGGTCCGCTTCAGGAAGAACCATTGCTTTGGGAAGACAAGGAGGTGTGTCACCACCAGTGACTCTCATGTGTGACCTCTGCCCAGTCACCCAGGGATCTCAGATAACTCCCTAGCATGGGACATCTGGGTACTTTTGACATATGTCCTTTCTCTCTGCAAAGTCCTGTGGTAGCATGAGGGGGTGTGTCTAGGACATAGACATTGGAAAGGTCATATAAGGCAGCTTCTATTACTATAAAGGAGAGCTCACTGATAAACAGAGGTTAATGGTAGGATTCATGTCCACCTTGACTTGTTTCATGGTGTTTAAGAGAACAAGAAAGTGCTGAAGCTACAGCTAAGCCAGTGTAGCACTTGCCTAGGGTTCTATCCTAGGACTGCCAAAAGTAGTAAGAAAAAAAAAGAAGGAAGGAAGGAGAGAAGGAGAGAGAGAGAGAGAGAGACAGAGACAGAGACAGAGACAGACAGAGACAGGGAGACAGAGACAGAGAGTTGAAGAAGGGTTTTCTTCCAAACAGGTAGTCAGTTACTCAACTCGTTCTGTTTGAAGCACTGGGAGGAAATGGGGTGCAGTGAGGTGGGGGGATGAGGAGGGATCAGCTAGGCAAGTGCTCTGAGATAATGCAATTGACTGGTATCAGCCCTTTATCATAAACTGAGTAGTAACCCCAAGGCTTGGGAATGGGAGCTTTAAGCCTACACAGGAAGTCCCTTTGGTATTAGTTAAGTCCTGTTGGTGACCAGACCATGCCTATCTGCACCAAGGTGTGGAAGTGGTCATGGCATGTGGTTGGGTCCCATAGATTGGCACCCTGCTTTTAGTGTGGCTGGCAGGCCCCCAGGAGAGAGGACGAGCTACGGCTGTCTGCTATTACCAAGCCGATGGATGAGTAGTCAGTGGTGTTATGAAGGAAGTCTGCAAGTAGTTTCTCAAAGGAGCTCTGCTCCATCTGCAACTCCAGGGCCTCCTTGCACACGAGCTGCAGCATGTCCAGGCAGGTTTCTGCCAGGCTGAGCTTGAGGCGGGCCAACCTCCTCATCAGCGGGGAGTTGATGTTCTGTAACTGAGACAGTTGGGAGATGGGTAAAGCAAGGCACTCTTCCCGAGGAGACCAACCATTGGCAAGTCCTTTGACCAGGCACACTGACATCTCACAGACAGTACAAAGTGTGCAATGGGTACATTTTCACACAGCAATAGACAGAGGCCAAACATCATCAGTGCAAGAAAAGGACCGTGGTCTTCACACTATTTCCCCGTGCCTTTCTTGAGCCTGTGTTGACAGCAGGCTGTTCCTTGCTCTAAGTTACTCCACTCAGTGGCTTTTCAGACTGGGCCTTTGTCCCAAGAGACTCCGTTTCACAAGTAGCTTTGAACAGTAGCAGATGATTGGGCTCCTGGCTGGACCCACAAACATCACCATCTGTCTGGTACTACCCATGCAGCATAGACCGATAAATGGACTACTCCTGGGAGAAAGGGGCTATTCTCTACAATTAATGGGGTGAACTGAGATCAAGGGGGCACACAGGTGTATTTCATATTAGGGAAACCAGGCCCAAGAACATATCAGGACATTAGACCAAGGAAAAGTTATGACTCCCTCACCTGGCCCCCATAAAGTAATCGGCCCCTAGCACTGTGATGGCATGATCTCCACAAGTCTATCACCTGATACCAGGTGTGTGTGTATCATGGACTCACAGGAGAAGGATCTCTGACTGTTCCTGGGGCTTCTGCTCTGCTCAGTCCCCCACTGTTGACATAGCAGCTGTCTGTGCTTGCCTACCCGATTGATTGCCCATTCAGACCTGAACCTGCCATTCCTGCTCTGGCCAGATTCTGCCCTTTTATCTCTGCAGCTGAATACATTGTTGCTTTCAAGTATGACTCTTCCTCAGGCCCACATCTCAGAAACAGCTTCTTCTTTTCCTTATCAGTATAGACATTGCTTGAATTTCTCTCAGCCCATCTCTGAAACCTCAAGAACCCTGCTGTAGGCTCTTTAACTTGAATTCATTCTGTAACCCACATAATGTGCACATGCATCTGTACATACATATGTATTTACTGTGCTGTGCAATATGAGAGCTAATATTAATAATCAAGATTGCAAAAACAAGAACCTGCATTTGCCTTGGCCACATTACTAAAGTAGGCAGGAAACTGCTTTCCTTAAAACTTGTAAACTTTGTGAACTTATTTTTATTCAATAAATCCTCACATTGTAAAAAGACACGTGTGTTTGTCCCCATTTCTGGTATAGCATGCTTAAGACATCCTTCCTGTCTCCCAAGTGACAACTGGCTGCTTTGTGGTAAGTCAGTTTGTATAAATGGCAGCATATGGATGTGACTCTTGTCTGTTTTATCACAGCATGGTGATACCTCATCCATATGATGTTTGTCTTTTCGTGTGTCTGGTTTTCCACACATTCAAGAAAACGTCTTTTCACATCACTTGCTCATTCTTAACATTTTACCCGTAGGTTTTGAGAGCTCTTGGTGCATTCCTGCTCCATTGCTGCTATCGAGGAATACAATTTGCAAGTGCGTTCTCCCAGCCTGTGCTTTCCACCTTCCACTTGAGAGTATGTTTTGCAGAGAAGACCTATTTATCAAGCTATCCTTTTATTGGATCATGTTAGGTTTTGGATTCATATGGGATTGTTTTCCTTCTTAGTCTGAGGTGTGAGCAGGAGTTCACGTTTTTTGGACATCTATTTTTTGTTGTTCTAACACCATCTAAAGTCTGTCCTGTGTCCATGGAGTTGTGCCTCTGTTGAAGACTCTGTGCATCCCCTTATTTCTGGATTCCTAGGTTTGTCCCATTGGTCTGTCTGTCTACTTTCCAACTAACCACAGGCTGTCTTGATTGCTGTAACTCTTTAATAGGCTTTAAAGTAAGGTACCATTGGGCTTCTAATTTTAGTCTTCTTTTTCAAAACTGTCTTGGCTATTTTAGACCTTCCATATTTTAAAATAATACTGTTAACATCTATTAAAAAGCCAGTGGTAGGTAGTATAATGGTTTAGGAAGAATTGTCATCATAATAGGATTTAGAGATTTTTGTTTTCATATATTATTATTATTATGTCTTTTTTCATTACTCTTGGAAATGTTTTATTGTCCTTGGACTACAAGCATTCATATTTTGGCAGTCAAATTTCATTTTTTAAGAGTAAATGATAGCATTTTAATATATAATTGTTCTTTGTATAAAAATATAATGTATATACTATATAATCCTGCAACTCAACTAAATGTGCTCATTAACTTTAATTTAGCTTGCTTGTAGTTTTTATTTTGGTATATTACATGATTTTCCACATAATCATGCTTTCTATGTAAAAGAATTTTCCTTGCGTGCTCCTGATGGAATCTGATTGATTCCAGATGCTTTTCTTTTCTTGCTTATTGCATTGGCTAGAGTCTCCCAAACAATTCTGAGTAGAAGTGGTGAGATACCACTGAGTCCCTAGGGAGGGGGATCTGTAAGTCTTTCACCGGTAAGCATAGTGTCATGTTAGCTGTGTTCATGTGCAACACGGTTTGTTTGTAATGTCTTTAACCTTTTTGTTCTTTCTTGAGACCGGGTCTCTGTAGCCCTGACTGTCTTGGAGCTCACTATGTAGACCTGGTTGGCCTGGGACTCACAGAGATCCTTTTGCTTCTTTGTCCTGAATTCTGGGATGAAAGGTGTGTATGACCACACCCTGCCTTATCTTAGTTTCAAGTTAAGCTGGTCTCATTGAAAAATTAGCATTTATTTCCTCCCCTTTAACCTTCTAAAGTAACCTTCTTGGAAGTGGTATTTTCTTTTTAATATTTGGTAGAAGTCAGCAGTAAATCTGTCTGGGCTTTCCATTTGCACTGTGGTAAAGTATTCAGTTACAAACTCAACTTCCCTCCTTCAGAGTGCCACAGAGTGATTTCTCCCTGAATGGGCATTGCAGGTGAGGGTCTATTTCACCTAACTTGTAAAATTCACACGTCCCTCACTATCCTTTGAATATAGGGGGAATCCATGGCAGGGCTGGGACACTCATTTCTAGTATTTGGCATTAACATCCTTTACAGACCGTCTGGTCAATCTGACTCAGTTTACCAACTGATCTAGCTTAAAGAACCAGCTTTGGCTTTAGTGACTTTCTCCTTTAAGGAGCTGTGGCAGCTTGAATTAAGCTCAGAGATGGCTGTCTGATGCCCGAGGTTTTGGAAACTGGATTTTGTTTGGTTTGGGGGTTGTTTTGGACGAGAGGGTGAATTTATTCCATTGATTTTTTTTTTAACCCCATCTTTAATTCCTATTCTGCTACTTATTTTGGATTTAGTTTGCTCTTTGTTTTTAAGGGAAAGGTTGAGCCCATTGATTCCTGGCCTATTATCATTCTCATTATCATTATTGTTCAGGTATTTAGTGCACCAGATTCCCCGAGCGCCAGCTGATGACACCTTAAACTTCTTGATGTTTTTTTCCTCCTTTCATTTCAAGATGGTTTCTCTTTGGCTTCTTCTGTGGCTGTGTCCTACTTATATTCCAAATATTTGTGGGTTTCCATACACACAGTGTTTTCTTTCTTAATTTGGAGTAAAAGCAACATAATTAACAGATTTGAAGTATGAGACCTGGAGAAGTGGCTCAGTGGTTGAGAGCACTGGCTGCTCTTGCAGAGGCCCGAGGTTTGAGTCCCAGCACCCATGTGGTGGCTCACAGCCGTCTGGAACTCCAGTTCCAAGGCATCTGGCATCCCTTCTGACCTGCATGAGACCAGGCATGCACACAGTGCACATACATACTTACGAGGCAAAGTGTTCCTACACGTAGAAGAAAATAAATCTAAAAACGTAAAGCATGCAAAGTTCAGCAGCACATGACAGGTCTGCAGTGTGGCGCAGTCATGGTTGGTTCAGTTCCCAAACGCTGCCACCGTGCTTCGAGGAACCCCTACATGCCAGTTCCTTACTCCTTACCTTGTCCCCCAGAAGCCCCTTGTCTGTTTTCTGTTTCTGTGGACTTCTCTACTCTACTTCCTGGTTTTGATGCCCGATATAATTGCATTTGGGGACTAATGTATCCTCTGTGTGGTCAAATTTATTGAGACTTGTCTTATGGTTCAGAGGATGGCCTGTGTCAGAAGACATTCCACATTTGTGTTAGAGTGTTTAATCCCATTGTTGCTGAGTGAAACGTTTGAGAAAATCTCTATTCCGTCATATTGGTTGACAATAGTCTAATCTTTCAGTTCTTTACTGACTTTGTGTTTACTTGTTCTACTAATAATTGAAGAGTAGGATAGTAAAATTATTGGCTCTAATAGATTTAGCAGTTTTTAAAGATTGGCGTTTGGTTCTTAGGTATTTTGGAGCTCTCTTAAGATATACTGCATTTAGATTACCTTTCTCTCGCTTGACTAGGATGCACTATGAGGTAGATATTATCAACCTGGTAATGTTTTCTAGGAAGCCTGGTTGCTTGACGCTGACACCCACAGCCTAGCTATCTTTTAATCACTATTAGTAGGGGATATTGCTTTCAGCATTCTACTTTAATTCTATCTGTCTTTATATTTATGTTCATTCTTGTAGGCATTCTTGTAGGCATCACATACCTGGGCTCACTTTTTTACTCAGCGCCAAATTCTGAGATCAGGCCCTCTGTGCACTGTGCCCATCACCTCAAAGTCATGGAGCCTTCTCCCCATCACCCCGTGACTGCCAACCAGCACCAAGGGACTTCCTGTAATCCTTCCAGGTTGTTCTTTTCCCCATCCTTGAGCAACTTCCTTCTGTCTTGAACAGGTCTGTAAATGGGGACTCTGGGCTGTCCTCTAGACATCTGTGAGCAGCACTCTTCTTCCTGGGATCCATCTTGCCTCCTCCTCCGGAGTCTTTCAGGACCCGATATCCTTGATTCAGGTCTTCATCTTGGCTCTAACCTGGCTCCATCTCTGCAGCTGCAGCGGGCTGAAACTTAAGCTTGGAGATCACTAGCTGGCATGGTTGATGTATGGCATTTGGAAAACCCTTGTTTTGTGTATTTTGTCTGCTTTTTTAAAAAAAAATTGTTTTGTGTGAGTGCATGTGTCTAGTTACTGTAATTCTATTCTAGCTCCTAAGTATATCAGGTGCTTTGTGTGTGCACATATGTGTGTGTGTTGTGTGTATGTATGTATGTATGTATGTATGTGGGTGAATGCTCAGTGCAAATGTGTGAGCTCATTCATGTGGAGGCTGGTGGACAGCCTCAGGTGGTGTTCTACAGGAACCATCTACCTTGTTTTTCCAGACACCGTGTCTTGCTGGTTTGGACCTTGCCAGGTGTACCAGATGCCTAGCTGGTGAGCCCAGGGATACACCATCTCCTTTTCAGTGCTGGAGTTATAAGCACAAGCCACCATATCTACTTCTTTTTGTTATATAGATTCAAAGGTTCTAGGGGTAAAAGATGAACTTCTCTTCTATACAAGAGTATTTCCAGCTTCTTGGTAGGTTTGCCAGGAGGGGCCTGAGGTCCAAAGTGGGAAACAGACCTTGGACCCAGAGAACACATACAACCTCCTTGACTGAGCTATGTTCCCAGCCTTTCTTTATATGGGTTTTGTGAAAATGTATATTGATTTGTATGTATATGAAAATATATAGTGAAATGTGTGTGAGAGTACGTGTGTGTGTGTGTGTGGGGGGGGTTATAGCATTGGGCCTCACTGGGTAGCCTAGGCTGGCCTGGAACTCTGCATACTCCTCCCTCATCTTTCTAAGTGCTAGGATTACAGGTGAGCCACACTGTGCCTGTCTGGTTTCATTTTAAAATCAGATCTGTCAGGCAGCACTGTCCTGTACACAAATTGACTCAGATGTGCAAGTCCAAACTTACATCTTGAAGGGACAGTATCGCCTGGATTCTGTGAAATAGTTCTTCTTCCTGGGCTATAGCTTTCTGGGACAATGAGTACATTTCCAAATAGTAGGCAGTCTTTTGTTCCTCATCTTTTTCCTTTTCAGCATATAACCTTCATACAATATAATAGTAGGGTTTAGAACAAAGATTCAAAAGTTAAATAATATATTGTACTATTACATGTTATACTGATTAATATATAATATGTGATTTTCATATAATTATGCTATGCATTTTATCAGTGCTTAAAATTTTTGCAGTCAAATGCTTTACACATGAAGGTATTCTCAATACATGTTATTCATTTTCAATGTGCTCTCAGAGTTGTTCGTTTATGTGCACAGGTACACGTATGTACATGTGGAGGTTAAAGTGTACAAAAAAACCTGGGCCCTGTTCCTCAGATTCTGTCCACCTTTCTTTGGAGACAGGATCTCTCACTAGCTTAGAACCTACCAATTAGGATAGACTGTCTAGCCAGCAATCCCCAAAGATCCACTTGTCTCTGTGTCCCCAGTACTAGCATTTTACAGTACTCCACAATACCTGGCTTCTTTACATGGGGTTTGGGGATTGAACTCAAGTCCTTGTACTTGCAAGCAAGTGGCTTACCAACTGAGTCATCTCCCCTGCCCTCCAAACACGTTTTAAAACAAGTTACCGAACCGTTAGAATGGCACAGTGTGTGTAGCGTGAAATTTCATTTATAAGGAATCTCTGCCTGAAAGGTGTCTGATGAAGCAATGCCCCAATTTCCACCTGCTGACTCCACTGTCTATTGTCCTGCCTTTGTGGTGGCCCACAGTGGCTGCTACAGCACACCTGCGGTAATGAATGTGGCTTGGGTGTTGGCTGATCATCGCTCCTAAAGGCATCATGTGTAAAAGGCTTGTGGGTGTCGGGGGCAGGCAGAGGCACTGTGAGGAGCACCGAGGGGGCTGGAGTGGGAGGAGAGCTGGATGCTCACTGGGATGCACAGCTGCAGTAGCAGCAGGAACAGGTGCCGGGGGACCCTGCAGGATGGCAGGGATGGGTTAGCAGGGAGGGAGTTGGGAAGGGAGCTGGGCTTAGTTGAGGAAGAGCAGAGACCAGCTGGGGGAGCTCAAAAGTGGATCCTCCTCAGAAGGCAGACCCCCAGGCAGCTCCAGTGGCAAGGGTGGGGTGTTTGGTGATGGCCTTACCTCTTTATCTTTGCATGTTCTATTTTTAAGTCAACATAATTTTTGTGGTAGCCACCAAATATAAAGTTTTCTTCAACTTCCAAGAGGTGATCTTCTAGTTCTCTCAGCAAAAATGAGTAGTCGTTAAGTTCTTTGCCAATCAGGTCGAAGGTAAATTGGATTTGAAGTTTCATACACCTGATAGACAAGTGTGTCCTCAGGATTGTGGGCTTGAAGCTTTGCCCACCAGATTTAAAAGCCCAAGAACACAGGGACCCTCCTTCTGCCCAGGGTCCACCCTGGGACACTGAATCAAGTACCAACTCCGCCCCCCACCAGGATGGGACACAATGTAGCCACTTCTCTGGATCAATGAAGTTATAATCTAACAGCCCCACCCAGGTTTGCCCATGGAAAACCATTGTGGAAATGAGACTCGAGTCAGGACCAGCTGATGAGACACAGTGCTTACAGCATTTTCTAGAGAGGAACCAAAGCAGGAGGAAGGCAGGGACCCCTACATCTGTGGTCAGTGAGCTTAGAAGATCTCTGGAAAAGGGCCTTGAAGTCTGTGAGTGATGTGTGTGGGAGAAGAGGGGGTTCCCCACAGCCTTCCACAAGAGGTCCAAGCTCAGAGGCTCCAGGAGCCATAGGAAAGGCACTGTGGATGTGTGGGCTGGCTGGAAGAAAGCCCACAACTCCTCAGAAGTACATAGCGGAAGGAAGGTCTGATCTCCAGAGGGACCAGCGGGGACACACAGACATGTGAGCCGTGCAGAGCAGGGAATATGGCCCTGCTGGCTCTGAGCCTTCCTGGGTTTGACATGTGTAGCATGAGAGAGAATGTGTGGTAGGGGCAGCCACAGATTTGGTGCCCTTGGCACCATTACCTGGCCTCTAGCTCCATGATGAGGAATTCCAGCAGGGAGACGCGGTTCGGCCTTTCATTCTGGAGGGCCCTGAAAGTATCTATGAGCTTCTGAAACAGTTCACAAACCTGGGCGTGGTGATCACGTTACCATGTCACAGGTCAGACCTCAGCACATACCCCTCCTCCCCCTGACATGCACCCCATGTTGTCCACTGGCTACCCCAACTCACTGAGATTTCTTTTCCATCATCCTCAGAGGATAAAATCGCCTCTGCCAGAGTCAGGGTTGAATTGTACCAGAACTCCTCGGCTCCGCCTAGCTGTTGGGCCCTCTCAACCATGAGCATAGCCTGCACGTGGTTCTTTTCCTTGTTGGCCAACTTTGCTAGAAGTAGCAAGGTCTGTGCTTCTGCACAGGTATCGCCTAGCTCCTAAAAAGACGGACGCATGGTACATGATAGGCGGTTAGCTCCACTCAGGTGGGGATGGCCACTACGTGGGAGCAGAGCCCTCAGGAGTGGGAAGCAGCATGCCCCGGGAGTCACAGGAGCCAGCCTGTGCAGAGTTCCTCTCTGCTCGCTTTACCTACATACTTGTTCCTTTGCTATTCCTTTACATCTTTTCCTTCCCTGCCGCCTTCTCTGTCCCTTCTTTGAAGCCTGTATTTCTCTTCCCTCTTCAACACACATGTCTCATCTCTGGCACCTGCACCTTTGTCTCATCCTTGACATCTACACAGCTGTACCCTAGCACCTGCACATCACTGTCCCAACCCTACTACTGACTTACCTGTCCCCTCTCTGGTACCTGAGTCCCTGTTCTCACTGTATGGGCAAGAACCTGGGCTCACAGCTTTCTGGTGTCACTGATTTCCCATCATTGCTGGATCTTCATCTTTTCCTTGAAAAGATGAACAAGCCACAGGCTGGATGTGCCAGGGCAGTAGCCTCATCGACCCACTGAAAGGGTTTCATGGAACTGTGGAGATTGGAACTTGGGAGATCTGCTTCCTTAGAGCAGACAACACAAACGACTTCTTCCGTCCACACTGCCCAAGGTCAGCTGTCCACTGGGGACACAGCCCAGGACAGAAAAGCCCTGCCAACTTTTGGCAGAAGTAGTTTGGAACTTCTAGGGTTGAAACACAAAGGGCCAATTTAGAGAAGAAGTGGGCCCTGGGGTTCCAGGTCTGGGAGCAAGTTCCTCTAGTAGGCAGCTACTCAGAGAAGAGTAGCCAGGGCTCGCAAGCCTCTAGAGATCTGGGCTCTGAGCTCTGGGCTCTGTGGGGGGATGCTAACTCAAGTCTTTTGGGGGACTCAGCAGAGACTCTGAGAAGCCACAGATGCCCCTGAAGTCTTCAGATGAGGAATAAGGATACATTTGAAGAGTTCAGGCCCAGGTCAAGATGGCTTCAGTGGAAATAGGTGAGACACCTTACCTGGAAAGCCTGTTGGGCCTCAGACAGGAGCAGCCGTGCTGGTTGGTGCAGCTCCAGCTCCAGCAGGACCTCCCCTTTGAGCACCCACAGCTGGGGGTAAGATGTCCCATCCAGACCCTTGCCAGTCTCTCCATTTATCTTCAAAATCTGTGAGACAGCATGACCCTAAGACGCTTTGTGCACAGTGTGTGTCCCCCAGAGTGTGCAGCCAAAGGGGTGTCCCCAGCATGCCTTCAGCCTCTGCTTGACTAGCTTATGACACGCCCCCAAGCCTTTGGGACCTTCGCCTCTCCTTATTTCCTCCTTCGACTCTGATGATAGCAGCTGCTGAGCTGTCTGCCTGGCTTGGCAGGCCAGCATCCCCTCTGTGAACTGAGCTGAGAGGCGTTGGAGGCTGGAGGCAGGAAGGCCTGCCTTTGTGTGCAGCTGTGCTTTTCCCTCCTTTCCCGGTGTGCCCAGCAGCATGCCCCACCTCCGTGGTGGATGGGTCACTGGGTCCTCGAAGCTGAGCATAGTGCAGGATTGATCCTTGGCTGCTCAGAGTTCGCATCCCATTAACAAACCTAGAGTGGAGCACGTTCCACCACACTCCCAGGGCTGACTTTCATGGGCTCACAGACAGAGCTGGCACTCTGAGGAGCCAGGGTTCTCTGTGGTGGCTACTATCTCCCCTGTTCACAGACTGAAGGGCGCATCAAGTTGGTGAGGGGGGGTGCTCAAGAGTGGAGCCAGACGCTCTTAGCTGTACTCTGCTCCGTGAGAGCCTCTCCTTTTAGTACCCCGTGCCTGAGCCCAGGCCCCATAGCACTGGTAAACACTCACCAGCTACACTCATCTCTAGCCAGCTGATTCTTTAAGTTGCTGCTCTGACCCCAGGTGATCTGTTTTACATATACTTTTTGCTTTCCCTGAGGAAATCCAGGGGTTTAGGAAGGGACAAACGTGAGCTGGTCTCTGAGTCTCCCATACATAAGTATACGCAGTAAGCACGCCACAAATCCATTTGGGCTTGCTGACTCTTGGGGCAAGCTTGCTCGAAAGCCAAGTCAATGTCATCTCTGGATTTCAGATTCTGCTGTGGCAGAGCCACGTGGGCCATGCCACCTCTGGGCTGTAGATCCCTTGGGGCAGTGCCAGCCTACCTTGTCTTGCGCTATCAGCGGCTTCACCTCTGTGGAGTGGGATGGAGCCAGCTGCTCGTTCAGGGCGGGCACGCTATCTTCCAGTGTAGGCTCCTTGTTCTTCTCTTTTTTAAATGCAATCTCTTTTCTGCAGCTAGTGGGAGCAAAATAGCATCATGTAACGGAAGACTTGCAGTGACTGGTAACAGTGGGTAGCCTCACTTATGGGCAAAGAAATTTAAGTCCACCAAGAGAAGCCATGATTCCACACATGTCTTCAAAAACCAAAACAGTCTCTAGCTGGGCCGCAGTCTGGTTCCCAGAACTGAGCCCCGCAGCCTGTTCTCTCTGCACCTGTCTGACAAGCTGATGCGTGGTTTAATGAGCTTCTCAAGCTTAATTTATGTGGAGCAGTCCTGCCTCTGGCAACCTCTCCAGAAAGGTAAGACTGCTTAGTGCGCAGGGTTTCCTATAGAGCAGTGGGGTGGCTCCTCCGCCCATGGGTCATCCTCCTCCCTCACCACCTACCCCAGTCTCAACAGAGTAGTCTGTTGGGAGGTGGGCCAGTGCACTACAGTGTTTAGCCCAGTCTGCACAAATAGTCACACAAAGGTTCTTGCCATCAGGGCATTCAACATTTCTACCCCAGTGCTGACACTTCACAGAATCCTAGGTCTTGCTCACACCAACTGCCCAGGACTCTCTGACTAGAGGCACTTGGAACTGAAGCCTCTCTGGATCCCGAGCCCTAGTATTATCATTGGCACATACCCTTCTTGTCAGTCTGAGCCATCCTTCTTCCTTAGGAGCCCACCTGCAGTGCCACCCACCTGCAGAGCCACCCACCTGCAGAGAAACCCACCTGCTGAGCCACCCACCTGCTGAGACACCCACCTGCTGAGACACCCACCTGCTGAGACACCCACCTGCAGTGCCACCTACCTGCAGTGCCACCCACCTGCAGTGCCACCCACCTGCAGAGCCACCCACCTGCTGAGATACCCACCTGCTGAGACACCCACCTGCTTAGACACTCACCTGCAGAGCCACCCACCTGCAGAGCCACCCACCTGCAGAGCCACCCACCTGCAGAGCCACCCACCTGCTGAGACACCCACCTGCTGAGACACCCACCTGATGAGACACCCACCTGCAGTGCCACCCACCTGCAGAGCCACCCACCTGCAGAGCCACCCACCTGCAGAGCCACCCACCTGCAGAGCCACCCACCTGCTGAGACACCCACCTGCTGAGACACCCACCTGATGAGACACCCACCTGATGAGACACCCACCTGCAGTGCCACCCACCTGCAGAGCCACCCACCTGCTGAGACACCCACCTGCAGTGCCACCCACCTGCAGTGCCACCCACCTGCTGAGACACCCACTTACAGAGCCACCCACCTGCAGTGCCACCCACCTGCAGAACCACCCACCTGCAGTGCCACCCACTTGTAGTGCTGCCCATACTGCTTAGCAGGTGCTCTGAGTAAACCAAAGAACAGGGAGAAGCAGGAGGCTCTGCCAGTCTTAGCAACTGCAGTTCTGGAGCCCGTCTGAGGGTAGGGAGGACTCTCACACTTAGTCCAGGAATGTGCAGATAAATGATTATGCTAACAACATGAAAATGTTTTTTTGCAGATAGATACTTGCTGTCAAAAGCTGCAGAATGAAACAAGTGCGTGCAGCAGACTTCATAACTGACCAGGTGTGCAATGGCAAAACCCCAGAGGGGATTACTGTGTAGGGACAGGCCCCACAGTGACATTCATTCTCTTCATTACTTGTTTTCTAAAGTTCGCATGAAAGTCATATAATTTATCTATCAAAGGAGGAGGGAGCCCCGTTGCAGAAATGAACAATAATAGAACATGCATTCTTATGTACTCTTAGGTGGTCTCTAAGTCTGAAAAGGGTTGGTACAGAAACTGTGATTGGCTAATTTAACTGCTGGACAACCTATTATCCATCCCTCTTTTCACTGTTGAAGCACCCACCAGTTCCCAAACTTGTCATGCAAACTATGCAGGAGACCCACACATTTCTCTATGTGCTGCCCTCCCAGATGTTGCTCTGCAGAAATTGCCCCCAAGCACATCCAGGCACCAGACTGGGGATCCACTAGCCACAACAGTCCTGGAACTGAGAGGAGAGACACAGCCAACCTAGTGTTTCCGCAGAACTGTCCTTTACAACCCCTGGGTTGTACCTTGCTGGAAGGAGGGGTCCCACACCCAGGAGCCAGTGTTGCACATACCTGGCCTGCTCCATGTCCCCGAAGTATGCCTGTCCAATCACCTCTTCATGATGAGTTGCTGCGTAGTGCAACCTCAGATCAGAGCAAACCTGTAAAAGTCTGAAGGGTTGGGGATGGGGAGTAAGAAAGGGGGAGGCACTGTTTTAAAGGATGCTGTCCAAAGGAAGTGGTGCTGGATTTGTTGCGCTTGATCAGAGCGGCTAAATTAAAAATGTGCACTGCAGTGCTGCAGTATTTTTTTTAAAAGCTAAACCTGCTCAGGGGTTCTATAATGACAATTTTCTCTGACATTCACTCACATGTTTTATGCACTATGTGTACATCCCCAACCCTTCAGACTGTAGAGGTAATAGTCAGGTGCCCTGCTGGGCTCTGCTGAACCCTGCATATCTTCCATCAGAGAACTCAATTGAGGCTTTGTTGAAAGCACTTCATCTGAACAGAGTCATGCAAACACACTCAAGCATTATCTGTGTGTTCCTCCTCCCCAAAGAGACCCCTGTCCCCCTGTCCTCTTTACTGCTCTCTCCTTTATATCTCCTTCTCCTACGCCCTTGGTGGGAAATACAATGTCCCTTGGTCCTTAAAATGACTTCATTCATTTCCTTAAAACAAGGAATCCTCTAAGGATCAGGTAAAACTTTACAATAAAAATACCATTCCAATATCTGGGTATCTGGGTGTCTGGGTGTCTGGCTGTCTGGGTGTCTGGCTGTCTGGCTGTCTGGGTGTCTGGATGTCTTAGGGATTTACTGCTTACACTATCAGGTACAAAATTAATATCTAAGGTGCTGTTTGCTTTAACATTGTTTTAGACATAACTGTTCCATCCCCCACTGCAGGGAAAGGAGGTATACCAACCGCAAGTGGTAGAGGTCCGCAAGACTCTTGCTCTCCACCACAGCATCTGCAATGATCACACCCAGCTGCAGGATCGGGATGCTGAGCTCATGAAGGAACATGTTCTGTAGGGCTTTGGCCAAGTGGTCTATGTAGTACAAACTGTACGTCTGTGCAAACACAGAGCAAACAGGTATAGTCACAGGCAGGGGTTGCACACTCATCCCCTAGAATGATAATTAGTAGTGACTGTCAACTTGATATGATCTAGACTTACCTAAGAGACAAGTCTCTGGGCATGGCTTATGAAAGATTATCTAGATTATCTTAGAGACTCTGGGTTTCTTTTGTGAAGGGTCATCTTGACTAGGTTAATTGAGGTGAGAAGACACACACTAAATGTGGACTGGGGTCCTGAAGTGCATTATGAAGAGAAGGCTAGATTGGCATGACTGTCCGCTGCTCTTTGCCTCCTGCATGCCGGTGGATTGTGAAGAGCTGCCTCAAGTTCCTGCTGCTGTGACTTCCCCGCCAGGATAGACCACGCTCTCAGACTGTGAGCCAAAATAAATGCTTTCTCCTTTGAGTTGCTTTTCTCAGGCATTTCCATCATAGTGGCAAGAAATGTTAACTAATACACCCAGCTTTGCCCCGCCCAGTGCTCAGCACTCAGCAGGCCTTTGCCACGTTTGTGGCACACTCTCTTCCCTATCCATCATTACAAATTTTGTTTGCTTCAGCTGTCAGCACCAGAGGATGGTTAAAGATCCACACAAGATAAACGACCATTAATCCATTAATTTCATGTTCCATTTAATTTTTTTCTAATTAAAATTGATGATCTTTGTGTATACATACCACTGGGTGTCTAGAAAAAAAAAAGCTAGTACTTCCAGTGATGTTGGGCTTGGTGTATGGGATGCTGGAGACATTAGATGAGCTATATTGATTGTGAGTTTCTAGTACTTGGATAGCAAACAGGATATAGAAAAACACAGGACTAAGATCTTGAGGAGGAGGATGGCACACTGCCCAGGATTAGTGTCAAGGCTTGGTGGCTCCTAACCCCTGTACACATGGATCATGTGAGATATACTAGATCTAAATCTGGAAAGGCTATACAGGTGGAGAATATTTGTACCTTGTATGAGAATACTGTAGAGTACTATCTAAGATCTCAGAAAAGAAAACAATGTTTTTTTAAAAGGACACAAGGAAGCACCGGCCACAGAGGAAAAGATTCCTAATTTTCATAACACTAACATTAACATTTCTACAAGGAAAGCCCCATCATGGGAGGAAAGAGTTCACAAAGTGACCAGCTGTTTACAGAACTGGCAGGGTGGCCCTCTCAGAACAGGCCTGTGCGTGTTTTCAATTCCATAAGAAAAACAGAAAACGTGCTAAGTTATGGCGGTATTCACAGAGGACTTGCTAACAGGGCACCCAGTGTGGGAGACGCCATAGCATGCAGACCAGCACCCGATGGCAAGGATGTGGACAGCCGGAGCTCTCTCACCAGGGACTGGGATGGGAGTCAGCACGGCATCCCTGGGATGCAATTTGCCGACTGGCAATGTTCACCATCATTGGAAAGTCCCCTGCATCGTGGTCTAGAAATGTGGACACCAGCGTTCACAGACAGTTGCTCTGCAGGAACCACAAACACTATGTCCATTAGCAGGTATGCAGAAGCACACCGAGGCCTGGTCACTGCAATAGACATTGCAGCACTGAAAGGGTCTAATACAGCTGT
The DNA here is from genome assembly GCF_947179515.1 of Apodemus sylvaticus. Taxonomy (NCBI): domain Eukaryota; kingdom Metazoa; phylum Chordata; class Mammalia; order Rodentia; family Muridae; genus Apodemus; species Apodemus sylvaticus. The sequence continues at coordinate 65,831,209 of NC_067472.1, read as the reverse complement.
CCCCAGACGACATGGGCAAACTCCATCAACGTACTGACCAGGAGAAATATGCCAAACAATTCCAATCTCATGAAGCCCCAACCAGGCAGAAGAAGGTGGGCAGAACTACGGAATCCCAAGGACATGGGTTCGTAATACAAGGAACTTTTGCGTGTGACTTTGTGTCAAAAGGGACTATGCTCTGTGACCAGATTGAGGCTCTGCCCAGGATATAGCCAAAGTGTGTAATCTTGGAGGTATGTACAAGAGCTGGGCTTGCTAGAGAGGACTGGGTGGTATTGGTGGTAGAGATGGGGTGTCATGAAACATCCAGAGGGACCAAGTTTCTACTGATACTGTGATTCTTATGATCATGGCTGCCTAGTTTGAGAAGACTTGTTCACCGGGGCTATGCTAGCAGATGGCAAAGTGCTGAGTCTGGGCATGGATACCTGGGTATGGATGCAGTGGGAGGGGCTTCTTAAAGACATTGGGCAGCTGTTTGGAAGAAAGAGGATGTGGATAAGAGGGGGGCTTTGTAGCTGGGGGTGTTAAAGGTGAAAAGCTGCCCCATTTTCACACTCACTGTGAAACCCCTACCCGGCTCCTGGGTCCCTCTTTGGTGACATCTGCAAGAGACATGGCAGCTGTAGCTCTACAGGAGGGAGGCTGAGCTTGTCAACTCTGTGGCAGAGACCTGGCTGGCTGCTATGATCTACTCACGGGCTTCTGGAAACTTGACGAGTTAATAGTGCAGTCACTCTTGTCTTGCTTGAACACATACAGCATATCCTCAGAGCAGGAGTAGGAGGCCCACTCTCCTATGCTGGTGGGGATATCATCAGGCGGCTTGTTGGAAGCTGGGGTTGAAATCTGTGAAAGGAAAATGTAAACCGTGGAGTCCTGAGATGGATGCCTCTGTGGCCCAACACGGAGAGGACAGGCTACCAACCTCTAGCACAGAGTTGGGAGGCTGTGGCCCCGGACGCGGGAAGAGCATACCTTACAGAAGGTGAAACAGAGGAACGGGGAGATCCTAAGACACCCCCCACCATGTGAATGTAGTGGAGCTGGGGCTCAGGCTCCACGACCGTTACTGTCCACCTCCTGCCTCAAGCGAGGGCCGCGCCACGAGGACCACTCGCCTGCTTCATGTCCTTCATCTTCTCTTTTTCCTTCTCCTTCTCCTTCTCCTTTTTGGTCAATAACAATTGTGAACTAGTTACTTGTAAGTTCTTTTCTGTAATTAGTTTTACTCCTTCCATCAATGAAATCTGTGGGGCGGGGGGTGAGTGGGATAGGGAGGGAAAAGAAACTGTAAATTAAAAATAGAGCCTGTATCCTCCACTTTCTGCACCTAGTTGGAGATAGCTCTTAGGTCTGAGGGTGCCGCTCAGCCAAGGAGCCTCCAACTCCCACAGCATGGCGCCAGCCTGGCCAGTCACTACAGGTTTCTGTGGTGGATAGGGTGGGTTTAGGGAACTTTTACTTCAAGAAGCCTCAAGAACTCGACTGTGGCAGGGTCCAGCGAGATGCTGACAGGTCTTTCAGCATAGGGAAAGAGGTGGATGATGCAGAAAAAACTGTCTGCATGCTTCTCAAAGGCTTTTCTACAGAGGACCTGGTAAGGCTCTGACTTCTTTGAAAAGAAAATGCTAATACAATTTCCCAAAGGAGGCAGCAGCAACAAGCCCTTTGGAGCCTGCTCCCAGGGGTTGGCTGCCGGGACTGGTAGAGATCTTCACAGTTTAGCTCCACATCTCCAGCCTTTCCTTACCTGCAAGATGTGCTTGAAGAAGCCGTAGGCCATCAAGCAGTCATCTTCGTAGGAAGAGGAGCTTGGGGATGACATCAAGGCCCTCAGGATGTGCACACGGGCCAGAGCCTCCAACTGCCTCACACTTCGAAAATGGTCCCAGGAGACTGTCTCCAGATTTGAAGGCACTGAACTCCCTGTGGGAGACTGGGCAGGGGAGGCCTGCCCTGCACAGCATGGTGGGTGTGAGCTTGGACCATGAACCAAGTTAGGCTCCTGCAGGCCCAGGGATAGATCTTCTCCTGACCCACAACATTGACCCAGCCACCTGTCCATCACAAGGCACCTAGTGATGTGCTGCTGCCTGACCTGGGCTGGAGTTTGTGCAACAGAGCAACCTTCCACACAGCCTTTCCTGTGTCCCTAGCTTCTCTCTCTGAGTCTGGGCGTGAAGGAGGCCCATTTTCTGGGAAGCAAGTGGCTGACAGCCTTGGACTTAGTATCCGTTCAGTACCAAGCTGGTGTCCCGAAGCCTTCACACCAATCAGGATGGTAGGCCACAGGCTGACCTGCTCTTCCTAGCTAGTTTAATGTACTATGTACATCTACATGGGTTAAAGGCACACAAGTGCTGGCGTTGTCCACTCTGTCCCTTCCCCAACCCCCACTCCTAAGCGCTTTAGGTACTTTAAACCTATGTCTGCATCAGAGGACACTGGTGGCCCAGCAACAGTCCTACTATGTAGGGCCATGTGGGGTCTATGGTATAGTAGGTCAGGGGAAGCTATCATGCTCACCCTCACCTTCCTTCTTGGGCTCTTGCTCAAGGGAGTCTTCAGTGGGTTTCATCGAGAGCAGAATCCCAATGGCCCAATCCAGGTGGTCAAACACGTCCTCCAGAGGGAACTGCTTATAATACATCCACTCACTGAACTCCACGATGTAGTCTACCTTCTGCCAGTTGTTCTCTGGCTTCTTTGGGACAAAATAGAAAAGCATTGTGAAGTATGACACTAATCAGGTAACCATGCCATGAATTAGCCTGAGATGGCCTATAACAGCAAGTCTTGACGGTGTATGTGTCCAGCAAGACTCCCTGAGGGCTCCAGCTTTAAACAGAAGTATGGCAGGAAAACAGGAGTTTGGTAAAGTCCCTCAGGTCCTCTGCACCCTTTGCAAGTGCATCCTACCTGTCCCACTGGCTCCTGCATTTCCTAATACTCCTCCAAGTCTCCAGGATGTAAAGGGAAGCTGAGCAGGGCTCCCTGCAAGGCTGTGTGGCCAATCGGCAGCCTTGGATGGATGGTTCTGTGGTTAAGCCCCATTAAGGGCCCCATAACTCCCTCTCCATGCATGCGCAGCTTGTGTCTAAACTATCAATGGCTTCTATGGCTCATTGTGTGCCTGTGGGGGAAGGGGTGTCAAGGAAACTATAGCCAAAGATGTGGCACAGTATACACATGTCCCATGACCACTGGAAAATGCAGGTCAGCCTCAAAGATGAGAGGCCCCGGCAGGCAGACCAGAGCTTTAGTATGCTGACCTGCTACTGCTCACTCCCTTCCCAGGCCTCTTCCTTGGCATAGCCTCAAGGGGTCGCCCCCATACTTTTCAGGACCTAGAGTCATGGCCCTTTCACCTCCATAATGCAAGCACGCCTATAGCAAGATGGGAGGCTAAGATGGGAGAATGCCCAGAAGCTTGGGTGTCAGCAACCCTGGTATACACAGTGGACTGCTTCATACAATGTGCAAGATGAGGACTGACACATGAGGTTGTCCTCGGACCTCCACAGGCATGCCATGGCATGTGCAAGCTCATATCTGCACACATGAACACACATATACAAATCTACACATCAGGTAATATCACAAACCTAAGTAGTTTTAAATAATAAGGAAATAAAAACAAAATTCAAGGATGTGACTGGAGGTCACTGAAGAGCAGCGCGCTTTCCGAGTGCAGCCGCTGAACGTGTCGAGTTCTCTGCCCTTCCTCTGGCACAACCTGGTAGCCTCCCCTTCTCAGGGCGCCGCCCTTCCAGCTCTCTCAGTGAAAGCAGGAAAACAAGAGATTAGTAAGGTCCCACAGGTCCTCTGCACCCTTCACATCCTACCTGTCCCACTGGCCCCTCTATTTCCTGACACCACTCCAAGCCTCCATTATGAAAAAGGGGACCCTGCAAGGCAGGAAGTGACTTACTGCCTGACCCTAGAACCCAGCAGGAAAACTGAGAATGCCCAGTTAGTTGGCTTACAAGAGCAAAATCCAGGGCCTCCATTTAATCACATACACTAGTGTCCGCTCTCTGAAGCCACAGCCTGTGCCCTGAATGAGCCTTGCACCTTTGCCCAGAGCTGCCCTGGTCCTTGCAGTATCTAAGACCTCACCGGCAGGGATGTGCTTAGGGCTTGTGAAACACACCAGCCTTCCAAGGTGTCTCCTCACAGTTCAGACCTTTCAATTCAGAGGTCCAGGACACTACTGGTCCCACACTCTGGACTTCAAGGAGCCCCCTGTGGGCTTCAATCACAACAGCCACTGTCATCAAGTCAGAAACCAGAGCATCTCCCAGCCAAGTGCACGGAATGGAATGTCTGTTTTGGCCTTTGGGAAGTGGGGACAACAAGACCTACCTGTTCCAGCCTGTTGCACAGGCTCCAGAGAGCCCAGATATTTAACTTGACCGATCTCCCCACACTCCAATGGTGATTAAAGGGTAAATCAGTAGAAGGGAGTCTCCAGCCTCAACACAGTGACATTCTCTGAGCTGACCCACTAAGACCCCTATTCTTAGGCCTTTCATATGATTATCTCTGTGACTAAGACACAAATCCACCCGCCATCACCAGCATGGACACCACACAGACCTGCAGTGCCTGGATAGCATTTTGATAGCAGGTCAACTCTCCACAGACGGTTCTTGAGTTCTGGGCCAGGCGGTACCACATGCTCGCCAGATAGCCTTCCTTCTCATCCTTGAACTTCTGAATTTCCATGGTGAAATTCTGCCCAAGTTTGGCCTTCACAATGACCATATGCTTGAAAATCAAGCTGAAGAACGGGGAAGGATGGGTCAACGCTGGGATGCTAAAACACCAAGCATGCACATGCCACATAGACCGTTCCTGTCGGCAGGGATGGGACCAGAGACGGACCTGGCTAGGGTTTCGCACTATATATTTGGTTCTTATTGCGGGGGTGAAGTCCTTCAGTGGAAGCCCAGCTGAGGCAGTGCGGGGAGCACCCCGGGGTGCTCAGGGCGAGGGCACTCACAGGCGGTGGGCTGTCCTTGGCAGCACTTGCACAGCCTCGTCCAGCACCTTAAGGCCCATCTCCCAGTCATTCCGGTCAGCGTGGCTGTTGAAGAGCAGAGTATAAAGTGCAGCGCGGAGTGTGAGGTCGTCCTCAGCCCCTGGGGGAAAGATGAGATGGGGGTCTCAGGGGGGCCGGGCAGCCTGCTTTTTCCCAACTGACTTGGTACCCCTGACTCTACACCCCTTACTTCCTCACAACCATGTCATAGTCTTGCATTCATACATAGGCATCAGAAGTTGCCATGTAGGGCTGGTGGTAGACCAGTGTGGGCCCTGCCCACAGCCCACCATGGCATAGGCACTCCTCTGTCTGAGGAAGCCAGCTCCAAGTGCCCCTTCTGGTTGCTGACACTCTAGGTCTTTGAGGACCTCCAACTCTCGTGGAGACTCTTGGTTGCTTAGCACGTACGTGGTCTGAGGGTCAGGAGGCTAGATTGGAGTCCCCAATCTCCCATGAGCCTTCTCTTCTTAGAAAGCCTGCTACTTCTTTTAATTTAAAAATAAACAACGTGACCACGAGGAAATAGAAATCCGTTCTTCTCTCTGCTCATCCCAGTAACATTCAGGGAAGGCTGCAGACCTCGTCACCAAACTTGTCACCTATCTCCAGGGCCAACCCTGGCACTGAGCACGGAGGTGTCTTGCTGGCCCTGGTCAGCAGGGGTTCTGATTTTCTTTATACGGTTGTTCTCATGCTGACTGACCTAGCATAGGGGATCCTGGGTCAAAGACTGAACATGCTCATAGCTCTTGCCACAGGTTGGAGGCTTTGCCAGTTTTCTTCTACTCCAAGACAGGCTAACCTTGGGTATTTGGGGACCTCATAGTTCCTTTAGTATTTGAGTTTATCATCTGAACCTGTCAGCTCACTGGAATGGGGGTGTGCTCTGTACATGCTTACACATAATTCTGTGTAGCCTAGCCTCCACTTTTTTTTCTTGGTTCCTCCTTTGATGCACTGAGATATACCAGGTCCATTCTGGCGTTTCACCAATCAGTGGGTAAGAGACTTGGGGCAGAGGTCCTGCTTGTCAGACTTCGCTGCCGTCCAGCAGCAGGGACAGAGGACTTCTTTTCAGTACTGTCCTTACATACAGAGGCTCAGGTCCAGGCCTGGGGGTGCACACTGGGGAGGAGGAGTAAGGCTTGGGAGAGTGGAGCCCTGAGCCAGAGGGCCGTCCTCATCTGACTAGCTCTGGCTTCCCCACCCCACATTGGATGTGAGGATTTCCCACATTGCTATTCCTTCAATCTCTGCCTTTGTCATCAGTGGGATTTTTTTTTTTTGGCCTGTTTGAAAGTGTGCCTCCTTTTACAGAATTTCTGCTTGCCTGGTTTTACCTTCTGATGCTTTTTGTCTGGAATGGGAGGTGGTTTTGTTGTTGTTGTTGTTTGTGTGTTTGAAAGTTTCACTGTGTAGCTCTGGCTGACCTGGAGCCATGTAGCCAGGCTGGCCTCTGACTCACAGCAACCTGTTTGTTTCTACTCCCTAAGTGCTGGGATTAAAGGTGTGTGATACCACATTTGGCCAGAGTGGGAGGGTTTGTTTTTTATCATTATTATTATTTTATGTGTATGAGGCTTTTGTTTGTTTGCTTGTTTGTTTGTTTTGTTTAGTTTTTTTTTTATGTCTGTGTACTACATGTGTGACCATGCCTATGAGGCCAAAAGAGGGTATCAGATACTCCTGGAAATGGAATTAAAGATGGCTGTCAACAACTGTGTGGGTGCTGGAAATCAAACCTGTATTCTTTGGAAGACATCAAGTGTTCTTGACAGCCGAGTTACCGCTCCAAAGCACCAAAAGTGGGAATTTTTGAAGCTATGGACTTCTTGACCTATCCAATAATGGTTTCCAGGGGTGAGTGCAGTTTGACTTCCAGCTTCTGTCTGGCTCCATATTTAACATGCTGATTCAACTGACCACCACGTCACTTGGAGTCTGAGCGAGGCCTGCCTCTCAGACTGTATTTTTTTCTTTCAATGTCTGTCAATATCCAAAACTCTGGGGGTTCAATACACTTTTTACTTACACATGGCCATGAATTTGTTCTTAATTATAAATCAGTTTTACCTACGAATAGACTAATGTGCTCAAGGCAGGGCTGCTAATCTATTCTGTAGTGCCAAATACACACAGGGCTCTTGATTGACAGGGAATCTTATCATGAGAAGAAAATGTATTCTTCATGAGAAGAAAATAAAATCTCTTGTTCTGAGGTCAGAGTGGTGTCTTCCTACATTTTTTTTTCAATGGTAGAAGCATGATTAAGGGGAAGACAAGACAAATCTCTCAGCATAGCCGGGGTCTTGGGAGAGAGCCTTTGATAGGATGGAGGACCTGGACTGGGCATTCTCTGTACAGAATAGGTTTTCAGAGGAGCTTAAGGAAAAACATCGTGAGAAAGAAGCAGACATGCTTGCTGGCACAGTCCCAATTAAGGTGGCTCGTGTGAGGACACAGGAGATGAAACACGGGATGCTCAATCTCACAGAGCTCTGCTTTCCCACTTCCCTGCAGCTACCAACCTGGGAGGAACTGCATTTCAGGTGCTGTCCCTCCAGTCTGGAAGTCAGCTGTCGGCCACTGGTGCAGAGGCAGTGTTTTATCTGTGTCCTTAAGTGAAACAAACAAACATCACCTGTTGGAGGGGACTTATGTGTTCCTCCATCTTGGTCTCCATTAGTGTCAGTCAAAACCAAAAAGAAAACAGAATAAAACAGATAACCCAAGAGAAAAGGAAAAACAGAAATTGCCGCAAAATTTTAGAACTATCAAGTCACAAAAGTTCATTAAGCACACGCCCCAGACATGCCACATGTGTACAATACCATCTGTGCACACTACACTGTTTACCATAACACACCATACTACACAGACCACACTATACACACACTATACAGCCAGATACTCCTGTGCCACACATAAACAATGCCTTATCACAGCACGCTGTACCACACACTCTCACACCACATACAACACACTACATTGTGCACGAAACATCATACCACATACAATTTCCATCCATACCATAGCATAATACACAACCATACACAGATTATATCACACATATATTGTACCACACATAAGAAATTGTAACCAACATAGTACATTACTATACCATATCAGGTATAGACCATCCACCCAACACATACCACACCACATGTATATACCAAACACCATACCACCCACACTCCATACAATATATACCACAAACCATACAACATATACCATCTGCATATCACAGCACAGCATACACATATCATATATATCACAGATACTACATGTCCCACATTATACACACATATACAGCACACAGACCATTCTTCTAACATAAGCTAGTTGTTTCTAATTATGTGAAACATGTTAAATCAATGGAATTAAAAAGATAGGACAAAACTTTATGGGATACAGTGAAAGCAATGCTCAGAGGCTAACAGCTGAGAATACCCTGCCAATAAAATAATCAACCTCAAATCAATAACATACATTTTGAAACAGCAGAGAGAAAGAAATATACAAAACTGTGAATAGGGCAAACTGCTGGCTCAAAGTTGCTTAAAACGAAGAGGAAATGGGAGAGGAATTCTGGACTGGGGGAGGGGAGGTCAGGGGCTACCACTGCAGTTGTCCAGGAACCTCATGCCTCTCTGGGATGTGGAGAATGTAGTGTTATCCAGTAGGAGAAGTTGTGTAAGAGGTATCTGGTACAGGAGGGTACCCAAGGTGGGCCATGTCTTGTGGAGGGTCATCTCCTAAGGGAGCCATGCCCCACGGGGGCTGTGCTCAGTAAGAGTTGTATTCCAATCAAGCCATGCCGCAAGGCAGCCATATTCTGTGGGAGCCATGCTGTGAGGCTGTCTTTTCTTGGGAGTCTGGCCAGGCCTGAGGGTCAAGGCCTCCTAGCAACCTAGCTTGTGTCCCTGTCGCACCTGCTTCCTGTTCTCTGTCTTGTTGATGATGCTGATGATTCTCTGGAGGGATGCCTTGGCCTTCTTCCTGTTGGCTGGTGAGGACAGAAGTGGGAGCCAAGTGTTCCAGTAGTGCCGGGCGGCCATCATCACCAGGGAGCTGCTGTTCGCCAGACCCCCAAACCTGAAATGACACGCCTCATCTGAAAAACCCAATAGGCTGCTTGGGCTGCTCAGCCACACCCACTCCTGTCCCCTGGTACATCCTTTCCCAGGACTTTTTGTGCCTTGTAGGGGAGGACCAGAATCAGTGTGGTCCAGCTTTGTCACTATACAGCAGGCACCGTGGCAGTGCAAGCCCTGTGTACCACCTCCCTAGCTCCTCAGGTGCTGACCACGTCACAGGGCCCTTGCTGTGTCTGCCTGCCCCTGCTTCTTAAGCCCCTGGATGCTTTGGGATCCTCCAGACATCCTCAGCACCCATTCAACTCACAGCTCCACATGGGCTTCCCATGGGTGCCCTGGTGTCTGTGAGCTCAGCTGCATGACAGGATGCAGGCAGAGGCTTGCTGGTACTACATGATTCCTTCCTTGGGGTTCAGCAATGTCCCATAGCACCATGGTGGCACTACACCGGCTTGGCTTCCGCCTATACTCAGCCAAGCCAGCCATCCCCCAGTCGCATACCTGGCACTTTCTACAAAGGCCTTGGCTGCCGCTAGCCGTAACTGCTTCCTGCCTTTCAGGTTTTCCATGATGCTACGGCCCTGGATGCAGGACACCATACACAGCATTTCTGCGGCAAGCTTGGCATTGGTCCTGGAGAGGGAGGACACAGAGCAGTTTAGGGGAGAGGTGGGAAGGGATGCACGCTGAGCTCCACTCAAGGCAAGCACTGTCCTTTCACCCATTGCCCTGCAGAGGCATCCAAAGATAGAGATGCGTTTCTACCTCCCTCTGTGCTTTAGGGACTTGCTCAACTGATTGGCGATGCAGGGCAAGTGATTCTTCTTCTGGCCTTCTGAAACCACCCTTACCAGAAAACTGAGATGCCTACATCTGGCCTGGGTGTTTGGGACACTCACTGAGGAGATGGTCTTCCATTCACAGAGATACTACACAGCAAGGTTCATGGCGGTTCCTGGAGATGCCCATGCACAGAGGACTTCTGGGAATGTGGGAATCAGCTCTGTAGGTGCCCAGCTGATGGGTTCTCAATTACCCTTATGAGAGAGCCCCAAATCAGAACTAACTGGCAGAGTCCAGTGAACCCATGAAGCCATGAGACAGACTACTTAACTGGCTTTTAGCTGCTAGTTTCTGGTGGCTTTCCATGCATCAGTGGGCCAACAGAACCACCTGTTAGGCTCAGGCAGGCTCTGTTTCCTGGGTTCAAAGGAAAGTCTTGTCCCAGGTGGTTTGAACTCTATACTTAGAGAGGTACACAGGTCTGTGCTATCTCAGAGCAGCGACACAACTCCTCAGACAGTCCTGTTTCCCAAATCCAGTGGAGAAGTGGTCTAGGTACATATGCAGCATGGGGGCGGGAGGTGGAGGGCGTGTCCTGGCTGCTTAGCTCAGCCACACAGATTTTATTCTGTGAGTGATAAACTTGTTCTGAGGGCATTTCATTTGGGTCCTTGCAGGCACCTGATTGCTGGAGCAAACAACCCCATATGTCAGTAGAGGAAGGTGCATCTGACCTTCAAAGATCTAGCCTGCAAGGACCTGCTGCACCGTGGGAATTTGTGGTCCGAAGATAAACTGAGGCTGTGTGGTAGGTTGGTGTAAACCTAGCCTGGGGAGTAACAACTGGAAATTTTGATTTTTGTTATGCAGGGCAATACAACTTAAAAAAAGAGGTGCACTGCAGCCAGCAGGGTGCAACAACAGCAGTCAGCAGCAGGGGGCAACAGCGGTCTATAAAAGACTTTCAGAAGCCTTAGTGAGGAGCTCAGCACTGCCCCCTCCAGGTTTCTTTAACAGGTTGCTGTCAGTACGCACCGGGCATTTTTGCTTTATTACAGGCATTTCCTTATAAATTAGATTTGATTTAGTATCACTGATGGAAGGGTGTGCTAGCCTGGCCTGGTGCTATGTCCAGCTCTCCTCCTGTGCCCAAGCAGGCAGTGGCTGTTTGCAGTAGCACAAACAGTGTACAACAACCCTTTCTGCAGGGATACTCAATTCTTTTTCTCCTAAGGATATTTTGAGTGATAGAAGTGGATCCTGCACAGGGTTGAACATAGCCACTTCCCCCAGCTCTGGTCTGACCCTACGGGGCGACTTCTAAGTCTGCAGTCACAGCATGCACCTTCCCTTGTCCATCTTCCCTGCAGAGCTATGGTAAGTGGACGTCAGCCACTCTGCCCTCCCTCTTCCAACTCACTATAAAAATCAAAGTAAGAGCGAGATCTGTGTGGGTGAGATGGCTCAGTGATAAAGGTTGTGCCCTCTGAGGCCAGGGTACCCAAAGGTGTCGTATTTGTGACTGATAAGAACAACTGAAAGAGGACGGGACTTTTGGCTCACAGTTGAGCCAGAGTCCCTGCTGGAATATAAGAGGAGTGTAGCCTAGTCCCCTAGCTGGCTGTCCTCAGCATTCTAGTGTCCTGCACTCTGCCAGAATGGTCCATTATGTTTTGCATACAGTATTTCTAGGAATTTTCAGTCAGTCCTACATTTGCAAATTCTTCCAATTCCTCCTACTAACCAGTTCTAAAGGGCCATGGACCACACATGATCAGGTACTCCTCAGTACAAATGTCACGTCCACATTGCAGGTTCTGGGCTTCTGCTGACTCTCAGACATTGTCTGAACACAGCCTTGGAGCTGCCACTGCATGCAAGACACAGGCTTGTCCTTGTCCTCATAGAGGTCCGACAAATCAGGAGGCAGATGTCACATGCCCCCTAAATCCTGCCAACACAGGCTGGTATTACCACCACAACAGGAGCACATCAAAAGGCTCAGAAAGCAAGGCTGGTAGACGAAGCCCCAGACTGTGGACATGGGCAAGGCTGGGTGGATTTGGGGACCACTGACCAAATTGGCCACTGGGCAAAGAGAGAAAGGAAGCACCTTTATAGTCCTGGGTCGTGACTTTGTCTTTCAGGATAATTGGACTCAGGAAAGGAGAAAAAAAAAAGCCCCAGGGAAGACAGTCTTGACTGTGTGGCCATTTGTCCCAAAACTGCTTTTTACAATAGCCCCATAGTCAGGAAAAAGGAAAAGACTAAATCCTCTGATCACTGATCAACAGGTAGAAACTCATTGTTGAAACTATGAGGGAAGATGGAAGAGTTCTGGTGCTTTACTGGTGGAGTAGGCTGACTAGGAAATGTCCACCCTGCCTCCCCAGGCTCATGTGTTTGAACACTGGTTCCTAGCTGGTGGCACTGTTTTGGGAGGTTGTAGGACCTTTAAGAGGTGTCACCTTGCTAGTGAAATCCAGTCATTGAGGACAGACCATGAGGTTTTGTAGCCTGGTCATACTTCCTCTCCCCTCCCCGTATCCTGTTCTGATGAACAGAATGTGTGGCGAGTGATCCCGGCCACACACCAGCTACCTTCTTACAGCATGCCTCGATGCCTTCTCTCTGCAGTGGACTGCAGTCTCAAATCATGAGCCAAAGTTAACCTTTCAGTCCTGAGTTGCTTCTAATCAGTCCATAGCAACGAGAAAAGCAACTAAAACCACCGGTGAATTGGAATTTCCAGCAGTTGCCATGGGAGACCTGACAGAGACACTGTCTCCAGTCCAACAAGCGAGGGGATGGCCTGTCCATGTCCTCCAGTGACATTGTACTTCAGTGTAATACATCTTGTAACTTAGAAAATCACTTGGATGGAACTGTCTGCACCAGGGTTGGAACATGGTGGAACTGAGAACCACATATGTCCCCTAAAGTCATACACTGAAATCTAATCGCCCAGGTGATGGTAATTAGTCGAAGGGATGCTGGGAAATGAGGCAGTGCCGTGCAGTGTCAGAGCCTCAGGATGGAACTCTGCCCCATAAGGGAATGTAAAGGGGCTTCTTGACTCTTCTCTCCATCATGTGAGGTGGCGATCTTTGAACTAGGCATAGACATTCACTAGACACCAAACGAACTCGAACACCAGCTTCTACACCATGAACAAGAAATCCTGGTTTCTTAGGCCTCCCTGCTGTGGTATTTTATCAGAACTAAAAGAACCATCCACTCTTAGCTAGCAGTCATACAGAGAGCTGTTGCACAGAACTCCCAACTGAGGCCTCTGTGGCTCTGAGTCCTCAATGACCCAGAGCATCATGGGCCCTGTTCACTGTGTTGTTCTAGAGAACAAGCCAGAAGCAGATGCAGGGCCACCAGGTTCCTGCCAGCTTGGTCCGCAGGGCTGAGCCTCTGGCGCCTGCTCTGGCACAGGGACACACTCTTCACTCTGTTTCTTTGGGGGAATGTTACTGTATGCCTCTAGGACATGGTCGCAGAAGTCACTTACGGTTCAAAGGACCTCAGGTGCTTGAGGCCCATCTGTGTGGCATTCTGAGAGCACGCCATGGTGACCTCATGGTCGTGAGCCATATAGGCGAAATGGGTGAGGCGTGTCAGGGTCTGCAGCTCCACCAGATGGTCTGACCAGGTGCACTCGGAGGCCATTTTCACCACCTTACCAGCGTGTGAAGCAGGGGACAAGGACAGTACATTAGTGACAATGACTGCCTAGTGGTCTGTGGCCCTCAGCAATGACCTACACTGCCAGCCCAGTGAGATACATCAATCCTGTGTTATCTGCACATGACTTAGCATGCACGCAGACATGGATTACTGAGCATATGCAGTTCTACACAGAGGCCTAGCTGCAATGTAAAATTTGCTACTGATCTCAGCTGCTTCGTCTTCACTGCTTTCCCATCACACAACCACCTCTAGACCAAGGACAAGGTATGCCTGGACTCTCATATATGCCTCTGTCTGTGCTGAGGTCTTGGGATGAAGAGGACCACAGACAGGCCACTCAGAGAAGCATCCTCCTCACACTAGCATAAAGGATGGCTCCGTACAAAGGCCAGACATGTGTGCTTTGAGAGAAGGCAGCTGCCTGGATCCAGCAGGAACTGTAGTGCAGATGTGGAGGTGGGTTTGAGTTCTGACTGCCTCAGGCAGGATCCCAAGCCTCATCTGTCCTGGATGGGGTTGTTGAGTGACTTCTTGGGATACCTGGGGACACCCACCTGAACTAGCGGGGGCACAGTGAAGTCCATGAGGCCCAACCCATTGCATGAGTACATCTCGAGGGCAACTAGGACTCTGGTCACGGAGCTGATGTCTTCATTGGTACTCTGGAAGATAGATGGCTTGAGTGTCCAGGGAACAGCGGAGGAAAGCAGTGGGGACCTGAACCACTTTTGAGATAACCCTGTGCACCATTGGTCTCAAGGAACAGCAGACCATGGTATTTGGAATGTTGATGGCCTAGGCTATTTTGGTAAAGTTAACCTCTACATTATTCTCTAAAGCAGCAAGGTCTGAAGTCTGCACACTCCTGGGCCTTGAAGGCAGGGTTGTCTGGCTACTAAGGAGAGCTTTCTAGAGGGAGAAAGTTGCTGAGTCCTGGTTGCTGGTATGAGATGTCTCATCAACCGCTTCTGCCTAGCCCCAGCATTAATGTCCCTTCTGAGCCCTCCTCCCACTCTCGCCCCATCCCCCACCGTTCCTCATAGTGATTTACTTGCTGTAGAGTCAGGGACACGGTGGGGATAGCTGAGTTCATACTGTTCCCTTCTTCCCAGACCTTGCTCCCACAGTGCTGTGTGTTTGGGGGAGGGGAAGGTGGGGTGCTGAGGAGATGACTCTGTCAGTGAGTGGCAGTGAGAGTGGGCAGCACCCCCAGAGGCCCAGAGCTCAGATCTGGTGGAGACTTGTTGCCTTAACTCGCAAGAGCTGCAATTTTGGTGATGGTAGAGAACAACCTCACACCTCACTAGGTGCAAACAGTCCCTTCGGCAACCACGGCTGCATCTAAGACCATAATGAGAACGCTGGGAAAGGAAGTCTGCAGGGAGCTCCTAATGCCCTCGGCACCTGCCTGTTCATCGGTGCCCAGCCGCTGCCCAATCTGCTGCTGCAGCAGCTGCTTGGCCTTCACCCAGGTGGAGATGAGGTGCTGCCTTACGTTGGTGGGGACGATGTCGTCTGGCACGTTCCCATTGGTGAGGTTCAGTGCGAATTCACAGACCTAAAACAAGTGCATCCTCACCACCAGGCAAATCTACGAGGAGCCCTTGGGCCTCCCTTCCTCTGGCTTGCCCCCTGGCTCCTTGCACCCAGGCATCAAGTTCTCCTATGGCCGCACCCCTGGGCTAAAGGGTGTAGTTACCTCCACAGCTGCTCTGATCTCCGATAAAGCAGAAGATTCCAATGGACCGTGAACCAAGGCAGGGCGCACATTCTTTTTTAACTTTTCAGGTGTCTGGGTGGGAATCCAGCTCATGATCAGGCCTCGAGCAAGGGCGTTACAGAGCATGACCAGCAAGACCGAGTCCCTGGACGGTGATGTGAGAGCCGTGACAGCCAGGGCAAACCTCACAGCACCCCAACCCACACCACAACTGAGTGCTGCTAAGTACCAGCTTGCTTCCATTCCCTCCCTCCATGCCCCAGTCCCTTTCTCTCCCCCTCCCTTTCTTTCCTTCTTGGCAGGTTCTCGCTGCTATGCTATGTTGCCCTGGCTGGCCTGGAACTCACTTTGGAGACCAGGCTAGCCTCAAACCCACCCCAACACAAATGCTTTCAGATTTCTAACTTCTCATTCATCGAGATTAAAAAAAAAACAAAAAACAAAAAACAAAAAACAAAAAACCAAACATGTAGTCATGTGACTCTCCCTCCCCCACCCCTCCCCACCCCCCAGCCCAAGGTCTGAAGACCCCGAAGCTACTTCACAGAATGCCTGGGCTTATGCTGGCCTCTTTGCAATGGCTTGGAGCAGTGCCAGCTAAGGGCAGCAAGGCAGGTGTGAGTTCCCTGGGCCACAGGGGTCATGTCGTCGCAGTACAGGCTGAGTGTGTCCTCCACATACAGGCCTGACCCATGCCAACTTGTGTCTCCTTGCTCTCACAATGGTCACACCTGACCTCACAGCTGTGACTCTCGAACATAAACACTTGTGAGTGCCCACACCCACCCTGTGTATCCAGTGATCTTCATGATGTTTAGGAAGTGGAATAGGGCGTCCACCAGCTCTTTCTGCCTCCCAGCCAAGATGAGATGCCGGTTGTGGTTCAAAACATAGACCACGGCGTTCTGCACAATCCAGGATTCCCCTAGCTCCTGCCCAATCTCTGCAGCACGCAGCCAGTTGTTCATGGCGTACTGTGACAAGCTTTCTATCCAGGTTCTGAAACAACACGCCGTGCAGTGGTCAGCTCAATGCCCAGACTCTGCTTTCCCTATCCCATACCACTGCTGAATGTGGGCTCTCCCGGCCATCCCCACGCCAGTTTTCAAGGTCTCCCAGTCTGATCAAGTAACCCTGTACAAGCCAGGGATTCAGGCTCTAAAGGGACTGTCTTGGTGCTGCTCTGCTCATGCAGCTGTCCCCAAATGCCCCTTGTCACACCTGGGCTTGGTGAGCCACTGCCATACCCTGTCTTTCTGTCCTATCCAGATACTGGCAGCTCCCTCTCACCGCTCCTCTCATGCTGTGTGTGAGGAGAAGCACCGAGCTGAGCGCTCGCCTGGCCTGCCTCCTGCCATGCCTGTATCTGCCTTCATCTCCTGGCTCCTAGACATTCTGTAGTTGTGAGCGCCTTGGGCACACATCGCTTGCTGGGTGGCGGTACCTAGAGTGGGCAATGAAGCTGCTCACCACAGGGCGCACAGTGGAAGGGATGCTGGGCAACTTCTTCCCACTGGGGGCTAAGCGGGCATTTTAGTGAGTTGCTAAAGTCTCTAGCCTTCTCTTTGTTTTTACAATGGTTCGATTTGTCCAAGTCCCTCTTAGCTCTGGCTGCATTCAAATGTCCTGGGCTAGAATATGCATATCTTGCTTCATCTCCAACTGAGCCTGGGCAAATAAGGTAGATTCTCAAACAGTTAGTGTAGAGCAATGGTTCTCAGCCTTCCTAATGCTGAGGCTATATGTAATACAGTTCCTCATCATTGTTACTTTATAGCTAATTTTGCTACTGTTATGAATCATAAAATAAATATCTGATATGTGAACCCCCCCAAAAGGGGTCATGGCCCATAGGTTGAGGACCCACCCACCCACCTGTATGTGATCCACTCTGTATTGCTCTCTGGTGGTTCAGGCACGTAGCCTGCTGGGTGTTGGCTCAAGTCCTCAGGAGGAATGGCCTGGTTGTTCAGCTGTACACCTTCCAAGCGCAGGAAGTGGACAGTGGCCTGCGAGGAAGAACACGGTCAGAGAAGTCACAGCTAGGCAGACCCCAGCCCTGGGGGCGGGGACACACAGCAAAGCCTCCTTCCTGAAACTCTGCTTTTGAGAAAGTCAAACACAAGTTAGAAGGAGTACATGGTGGATTTACATGCCCCACCTGCATCAACACCCTGCCAATTCAAGAGTCTCCACAAGAGAGGAGCTTATTTCAAAAGCACAGCCTGTGCCCATCACCCTGCATCTGCAGGTTCTCTTTGGTCATGTTGTGTCCCAAGACTTTAATGGAATAAACAGGTATGTGCTTCAGCCTCTGCCTGTGTCACTGAGAAGACCAAAGAAAGTGTTGTAGCCATTGTGAGGGTAAGACAGTGCCTCTGGCCTTGGTCCAGGCACAGAGGCAGAGAGCTCACACTCAAGGGCTATGGATGCAGCTGGGTCACAGTGTGTGCAGTTGGTTTTGGGCAGGGCCAACACTGGGTCTCAGTATCCCTGTCTATAAGGGAGCAGGCCCATTAGAGATGGGAACCAAGATCCAGCCAAAGCCTCTGCTGGGTCCATGGAATCATAGGGTAGGCATCCCATCTCCTTCAAAAGCTTCCTATGCTAACACCAAGCTCAGTCCTCAAATAGGACCTCACACCCAGAATTCAGAAATTATTTCCCACCAAAAAATGTGCACCAACACATGCCACCGATGCATCTCAGGTGACATTTTTTTTATGCAGTCTTCAAGAACTGAATTAATTTTCTCTCTCTACCATGTCATTTTGTTTAGAATGTGACACACACACACACACGCACACGCACACGTACACGCACATGCACACGCACACGCGTGCCTGCAGAGGGGAGCCCTTACAACAGATCTCTCTGGTGTGCTAATGTCCACATCAGCACTGGCAGTTACAATGGCCAAGGCCTTCCTGACGCACCTCAGCGCTGATGAACGACACCTCTGCGATCTTCCTCAGCAGGTCAGGGGCCATCTGCTTATTCAGGGTTATCTCAGAGGGACCCCACTCATGCGTGGAGCCCTCGGCACCTTTTTTCTTCCTCCCTGAGGGAACAGCAACAGGGAAAGGGAGACTCTTTTTGAGCAATCAAAACCACAGCGGTTCCTGCCCAGCTCTTTGTGGGACAAGCCCTTCGAGAAGGACAGCATGGGCTGGTATAAACCTGTATCCTCTGGATCATTTCCGCTACTAGTCTGCTGTAAGCACAGCCGCCACTCAGTGTTTCTGGGACCCCTTTTATGAAATGGTACCATGTAGACGTGGAATCTGTACAGTCCTGCCCTGAGCTTTAAGTCATCTGTGGTTGACTGTGACAGTGACTACAGATTGTGCACTGTGTGGGTCACTGATAAAGGGGATAAAAGTCAGGAAGCAGGCTGTGTGTGCTCTGCATAGATGCTTGTTTCTTGTTGCAGACATTTCCAGGCCTTGGCGGTTGACCCTGTGGCTATGAAGCTCACAGATAGAGGCCTGACTGAGTACGTACTCAAAGATGTTGCTATCTATGAAAAGGTTCTTCTAAACCCAAACACATGACCAGAGCCCTTCCAAGGGGTGGCGACTGGCTCTGTGTTGCTTGGTGTCCCTTGGTATTCCCTGGTGGGACCTACTGGTGGTGCCACAGCCACCAGAGGTTATTGAAGGCCTAAAGCTCAGCCTACCCACATGCCAGGGGACGTGTGGTAAGGATGCGTACCTCGTTTTAGCTTTGTGACCCTCTTTGTCTTAACACTGTCATAGAGGAGGCAAAAGCGGGTTGCCGTGCGACACACATCCCACACGTCTTGCTGCCAGGCGACCTTGGCCAGTTCAGCCCAAATCACAATTCTGCTCATCAGGATCCAGGGGATGAGAAGGAAACACAGGTGAAATTAGGAACATCCGCAGGGGCTGTTCAAGGGGAAAGCCACCATACAGCGTCCAGGTGTCAAGCAGTGGCTTGAGACATGGAAGCGCAACTGGCTGAGGGTGTGAATGGGGAGATCACCCTGGTGATACAGGGGGTGAGAACTCGGGGGTCGGAGCTGGTATAATTCCTGGGGTGAGGCCAAGAGGCCAGAGCTAGGCCTGTCCCCAAGGTCATGTACAGCTCACTCCCCACTCCCAGTGGCCCTTCTGGTCATTTAACAGTGAGAAACGCTCCCACATAAGTCATTTCCCTACATTGGGTGTGGGTGGGTGTCTATGGGTTGAGGACTCCTGTGGTGGCCTTGGCCATCGTGACCCAATAAGCCGTTCCACAGGAGGGAGCCACATCCTCAGCACGGGGGCTGCATCACCTTTCACGGGGCCCCAGGCAGCCATAAATTTGGTGCCTGGATGAAGGTCTCAGCTGACAGACCCTCCTTGCTCACCTACCTCTCTTTGTCATTCTCATATCCCAGACGCCGCAGGTGCCCAGCAGCCTTGTCCACACAGAGGATGTGATGTCGAGCTTTTGCACAGAGGTAGGTGAAGCGGCCTTTGATTTTCCCAGTGGAAACTGAAAGAAGAAACAGCCAAAATGAAAAAGTCTGCCCAGGTTGGGTACAGAATAGCGCTGCTGAGCCAGGCAAATAGGCCCGGAGTCTACAAATGAGGGTTGGGCAGCTGAGCTCATCTATGAATGTGAAGAGGCCCCATCACCAGTGCATCATCACCAGTGCATCATCACTAGGGCATTATCACCAGTGCATCATCACCAGTGTATCATCACCAGTGTATCATCACTAGTGCATCTTCACCAGTGCATCACCAGTACATCATCACCAGTGTATAATCACCAGTGTATCATCACTAGTGCATCTTCACCAGTGCATCATCACCAGTGCATCATCACCAGTGCATCATCACCAGTGCATCATCACCAGTGTATTGTCACTAGTACATCTTCATCAGTGCATCACCAGTGTATCATTACTAGTGTATCACTAGTGCATCATCACCAGTGCATCATCGCTAGTGCATCATCACCAGTGTATTATCACCAGTGTATCATCACTAGTGCATCTTCTCCAGTGCATCACCAGTGCATCATCACCAGTGTATCATCACCAGTGTATCATCACTAGTGCATCTTCACCAGTGCATCACCAGTACATCATCACCAGTGTATAATCACCAGTGTATCATCACTAGTGCATCTTCACCAGTGCATCATCACCAGTGCATCATCACCAGTGCATCATCACCAGTGCATCATCACCAGTGTATTGTCACTAGTACATCTTCATCAGTGCATCACCAGTGTATCATTACTAGTGTATCACTAGTGCATCATCACCAGTGCATCATCGCTAGTGCATCATCACCAGTGTATTATCACCAGTGTATCATCACTAGTGCATCTTCTCCAGTGCATCACCAGTGCATCATCACCAGTGTATCGTCACTAGTACATCTTCATCAGTGCATCACCAGTGCATCATTACTAGTGTATCACCAGTGCATCATTACTAGTGTATCACTAGTGCATCATCACTAGTGCATCATCACCAGTGCATCACCACTAGTGTATCATCGCCAGTGTATCATCACCAATGCATCCTCACCCATTTATGATCACCAGTGCATCACCAGTGTATCACCAGTGCATCACAAGTGCTTTTGGACCAGCAATGACACTGAGCTATTATGGAGTGTGTGGAGCTGCCGGTCATCTGAGAGAGTGAAGTGGACACTTCTGGTTTGCTGGGGCACGCAGACGACAGGATGCTTTGCTGTAGTGAGCACGTGAGAGGACGTGTGATGAAGTATAGACATGACCCCACAGAGAGGCCCCTGCGGCAGCCTGCCACTTCTGCGTCCTCTCCTGTGGCTGTTCGGTGAGCCTGGTGGTTTCTTCGGGATTGAACTGCAGCTGCCTGGTGTCTGCTTGCTGGAAGGACTGGACTGTGGCTGCTGGTTATGCCTGGTGTCTCCCTGCCCAGAGGACTGCTCTGCAGCTGCTGAGTCGTATTTGGTGTTTGCTATGGGACTGAACTGCTACCCAAGAAGTCCAAGCTCACTCCCAGAGAGCTCCTGCTGAGCAGGTCCACTCCCCCCATCTCCTAACAACTTTTCTCTCCCACTGCCTCTGCTGGGAGACGTGCAAGACAATGGATGTAAATATAGACTGCAAAAAAATGTACACATACAGCCAGCCTTTGTGTGCTCGGTAGCACCAGGTCTCAGACCTGCCCCCACATCCTGTCCTCTTGGGCGGCACCCACTGTCCATTTCCAAGCCCAGAAGTCCTGTCTCTTTCATGTGGAGGCTTTGAATCCCTTTAGGATCTAAGATGAAAACCTATCCAAAGCTCCGCTTCATGGTGAGAGCCAGCAGCTCAGTGCAGAGGCAGGCACAGGAGACACAGGATAGGATGCTGGGCCTTGGGCCTGTGTGCACTGCCTTTCAGGTGGTGTCCTGTCTCCTCTGTGTCTCCCTATATAACACAGGTGCCCACTTGCTGGGGTACCCCCCTCACCAGAGCCCCTACCTTAGTAAGCCTTGGAAGCTCCTATAGGTACCAGCTTGGCACTATGTCTCCTGGTGAAAACGCAGACTTGTGGGCAGTTGTTTATGTTCATCTAATAAAATGAACCAACCAAATAAGACAGACCACCCATGTGATGTCAGCAGACCGATGGCTGCTCAGACTCATGAGCATCAGAATAAACCCAGAGCAATGCACAGGCCAAAGCAGATAGTGGCATAAGACAACGCGTAGGCCTGGAGGGCTATTTCAGAGGCTTCAGTCATCCTAGCATAGGGCCATGGCTCCATCTTCTCCAGCCTGTCTCTTGCCTTGGACCCACAACATGTGCTATGGCCAATTCAACTTCAGTTTGTCATCTCTGAAGCTCCAGTCCCTATGATGCTTTCACCAGAGCCGTGCTGTGCTAGAGGGAGTTCCAGGAGAGTGCCCCAGCCAACTAAGACCTACCTGCTGCTCTAGCAACAGTGGCACTGCCTATTTCTAGCCAGAGTTGCCATCTTGGCCCCGAGAGCTGGGCTCAGCAGCCACAACTGGAGCATAGCACTACCTTTTCCTACACTAGAAACAAAGTAAGTGGGGCAGGTAAGTGAAATTTACTTCGTTTTTATCCAAAGAGCACCCAGGACCACTGTCATCATTCCTCAGATGGCACTACAGATTGAATTGCTATTTCCAAGTTCTATCCCCAGGACTCCAGAATAGAGTCTTGTTTTCAAGAGATGAATAGGTGATAAGGGTCTGAAGAGGTGACAAGGTTGAAGAAACCATTGGAGGGGAGTTCCTGTTTAGTCTGGTTGAATCCTTATATAGAGAGGATATTCAGGTTGACATGTAGGACAGCCAGTGAGGACACAAGGAAAAGATGACCATCTATAAGCCAAGGAAGATGGTATCAAGAGAGACTAGCCCACCACATCGCCATCACAGATGCCCAGCCTCTAGAACAGCGAGGTTAAGTCCTGGGTGTAGTACTCTGTTACTAATAGTCACTTGTAGAAACAATCCCTCTCTAGTACTTCCAGGGACTAATAAGGCATGCCACTACAAGGTCAAGGGCAGCACTTACCTTTGGCTTCATTCTCACTATCCAGCACAATCTGGAAGGTGTCCGGAGCAAGAGCCAGGCCTGCGTTCACCAGGATTGCACGCTTTTTCCGGGCACTGTCTTTTGCGGTGGCTTTCTTTGCCTATGGGCAGGATGATGTGCATGATGTCTGAGCCCCCCTCCCCTGAGGCAGCTGAGACTCTCAAGGCATCTATGGTTTCATCCTCAGGCAACACAGCTCCAACAGGCTTTCTGGATGCCGTACAGACCTTGGATAGCTGAGCCTGGGCGTCATTCTTGGGGCTAAATGGTCCCTTAGGCCCTCTCTGACCCAAGATTCCCCCCTTGGTCGTTTCATTAGAAGGTTGATCCCACAATGGGTTAAGTCTGCACCTGTTCGATGGCCATAGTGGCCTTGTCTTCAGGACGATCAGGAGACTGGTACAGCATGGTTCCCAACTGCAGCCGGCGGTAAGTTATCTTGATCTTGTCCTTGTAGAGACCTAGGCTGTCCAGGCGCATGGCCTTCTGCATATGCTCAATGGCGGGCTCCAGCCGGTCATCATCCTGCTCAATATATGCCATTTCCATGTGGATTTGGCAGCGCATCATGATCATGAGACTAGAGGGAACAGCACATGAGAGGGAGCTATGGGGGCTGCTAGTGAGCCTGTGGGGCTTTTGTTCAGTCACCAACAAGAGGTATGGAACGCTGTCCAGAACCCTGCTTTCCAGTCTCCTTCCTATCTTGTCTTGAAACCTCATAAAGGGAGAGAAAAATTGTAATGGCTGCTACAGACCTCTGGAGATAAGCTCACTGAGCCTTTGGCCCAGGCTGAGAAGAAGCTGACGGAAACCGGTTTGTGTAGTACTTCCGACTATGATGTGAGCACAGGGCATGCTGAGCCTCCCCGTTGTCACCCAGATGTCACAGCTGCCCTGTTGGCCACTGCAGTGGATCTCTGTCTCCTGGAATATACTTGTTATCAATGCTGCAGCCCATTCTCTTTGCCTGATGGATACACTGGACATTTGCCCAGGAGGCTCAGCTACATTATGGCTAATTATAGCCAAGGTTGGAGAAGCCCCTGCATCTGAACCAAAGCTCTGTACAGTAGTGATGGAGGGGCTACCTCAAGCACTGTCACAGGATGTAGAGCTAACAGCCTGCAGACTGCTGGATGGAGACGCTCCAGTGGCCCATGGCTCACTGACTTTCTTTTTGCCAAGACAGAGAAATAAAAGTGATTGCAACATTCCCACGACCTCAAGGGGGGAACAAACATACTGTGAGGCTGTGTAGAGAAGCCTGTGGTATGAGGTGTTGGAGCTCTGCTACCCAACAGAGCAGGAATCTGGTGCACCGTGGTACCTACTGTGGATGGAGTAGGAGGGGCCCGTAGGAACCTTGCCAGGAGCAAACAGCAGGGGTCATTCATAGGGAGAAGTCCATAGGGGGTGGGTGGGATGGAGGGGGAGAGGCAGAAATGACAACCACAGCCAGCAGGTATAATACCTGAGGTCCACAACCCGAAAACAAGCCAGATAGCTGGCCCAAGGCTAGAGTTGCCTCTGCTTCCAAGAATGATAAAGTCAACCTGTCATCCACAGCATCTGAAAAGCTATCTGACAAGAGGACACCTGCGCCTAGGTACTGATGCTGGACAGCATGAAATCTGGGTCCCCGGGAAGGAAACTCACGAGGGAAGTGGCCATGAGCCCCACCCCCAAGGCAAAGCAGGTGGGTACAGTGCTTCCTGAGTCGAGCAGGCAGCAGGTAGGGCATGGGCTTGCTGAGCAGCAGGGATCTTTGTGCCTCTGTCCCAGAGAAACACAAAGCTCAGCCTGAAGAGGGCCTGCTTCACAGGAAGATTCTCTCTGGGATGGGTGTGGGAAGCGCTTGGACCTCCAGAGATATGGTAGAGCAGAGGTTGCACCAGCCAATGTAATTTTAAGGCTACCAGCCAACATTGAACTGGCCACTGAAACAGGAACAATGCTTCTTTTAGAATGGCAACACGCATGATACATGCCTGTAATCACAGTAATTGGGAAGCAGAGGCAGGAGGATCATTGCAAGTTAGAGGTTAACCTGATTTGTATAACAAGGTCAAGGCTGGGTGTGGCTTCCTTGTCTACAAGCTAGTAGGAATCCTAGTGTTAAATAAATAAAAACCACAACGACTTCATAGGATCCCACCTGTAATGCTTAATACAGAGATGGACAAAGAGTGCACAGGTCAGGACCCAGATAGGCTGGCTTCGGGGTTTGCAGATAAACTTTTTCAAATATATATACATGTCACAAAACTGCTCACACATAAAGGAAAATAGTGGTAACAACTGGACACTGAACCAAAAGCTGTGGTGAGTGAAAAGAAGACCATTCTAGCCAAGTACGAGGGCAGAGCGTGAGACAAGTGAGCTGTGTGAATTGGGGAACCGGCCTGGATCAAGAGTGAGGGCCAAACATGTCCAAATCCTAAAAAATCTCATCTTGAGACTGGCAGGAGTCAGGACCCCCCTCTCTCTTTGTGTGTGTGTGTGTGTGTGTGTGTGTGTGTTTACGACTGCAGTTTTGGTAACGCAGCACACACAGCCTTGCAACCCCAACCCCCACTGTCACTGAGGTAGTCCCATAGCCCCGTGGCCATATTACAGGTTTAGCTTCATCTCTCCCTATACGGATATGTCCAGCAAGCACCTCTTCATGTAAATGGAGCATCTCTGGCACCTAGGTACCACCCAATAATGTACACTCATCCCCAAACTCCTACCCACTCCCCAAGGTTTACATAGCCCTCGTTATCCAAAATAACAAGGGCTGTGGGCTGTTTCTTCCCAGCACTCAAGCCAGTTCCTGCCAGTTCCTGTGAACCTGCGCAGATAAGCGTTGTGCCTTCTGTTCTGGCCTGGCCCAGTACATGGACTTTGAGGTCAGAAGCAGAATGGGGCCAGCTGCAGAGTGGACAGACAGGAAGATCATGAGTCTGGAAACAGAAACGGGCTGATTGGAAGAACTAAGACAAAAAGAATTTAAGACCTGAACAGTCCCAGGAGCCACAAGAAGCACCCCATATTCTGCATGTGTATAGCTAGCACCCCAGACAGTGGAATGTATTCAAAGAAACAATTGCTAAAAATTCCTCAAATATGATGAAAGTGTCATTTAACATTCTGGAATTATATGAAAAATGTAAAGGCTCCAGAGATAGTATAACCAAAATGCTAAAAATTTAAAAAGAAATGCTTGAAATTAGGGAAAGATGCGCACAGAGACCCACACTGCGCTGGACTTCCCATCAGAGACCATGGAGACCAGAAAAAGAAGCCCTTCCAGATGTGTAAAGAATGCCACACCTGCCAATCCAGCATTCGATAGCAAACACATTCTCTGAAGCTGAGATGGTGTGGGACCAGTTCAGATCAGCAGGGCAGAGGGCTTCCATCAGCCACGCCCTGTTCTCCAGGATGGCCACCTCCACCCACAAGAGACACATAGAAGTAAGAAAGCTAATAGAATGGAGAGAGGATTCTAGCATATCCAGCTACCTCCAGGGGATAGAGCAGTGGCCAAACTGAGAGAGGAAGAGCACATTTGTGAGTATCCAGACTGCTCACTTCAAAGCAAAGATGGTAGACATGTTGTGAAACAGTGGGTGCCAGGGGCAAGCATGCTGAGGTCTGCACCCAACAAGATGGACTGCCAGGCTAGGCATGCACAGGGCATTAGTGGAGAGCCCATCTGCCAGGGAGGAGCCTCGCACCCTGGCTGGGACGTGCGGTGCTCCTCTCCCTGGGATCTTTACAATCGACACAAATCAGGATGTACAGCATGAGCCACATGACCACCCTAGCATGGTGACACTGTGCTCTGGGGAAGGGCTTGCTCATTTCAGTCCACACGTAGGGACTGCCTCAGACTGAAGACATTCCCAGGATATAGACAACTAGACAAGCATCCCCCAGGGCCTGGATGATCTCACTGTTGATTATGGGAACCAAGACAAGTAGCTGTGCCAGAAACACTGGAAAGGGATTTTAGAAAGACACCTCATGATTAACTTATAAAGCCAGTATGGCCTCTGAAGTGGAGATTACTAGTTCTTTGGAAAGTCAGTTATGTCAAGAGATGGTTTGCACCGGGCGGTGGTGGCACATGCCTGTAATCCCAGCACTCTGGGAGGCAGAGGCAGGTGGATTTCTGAGTTCGAGGCCAGCCTGGTCTACAGAGTGAGTTCCAGGACAGCCAGAGCTATACAGAGAAACCCTGTCTCAAAAAAACCAAATCCAAACAAACAAACAAACAAACAAACAAACAAAGAGATAGTTTGCTGGGGCACACAGATGAGAGGGTATCTTGCCAAAGCAGACATGGAAAGAAAGTTTCCCTGAAGCAGGCACAGGTGAAAAGATGTTTTCATGTAGCAAACACATGAAAAGATCGTTGATGAAGGTGTATAACTATGACCCCACAGACAGTGGGAGACGAGCACTGAGCCAGGGTTTGGTTTGTTCCACCTGTCTATTCATTAACAACAGGCGTGGATTGGTTTGTCTTACATGGCATCGCTGAGCTCAACTTGTGGTAACACCACCATTGAGAGAAACCCTCCCAAGAACTGATGTGAGGTTCCTGTGGAACTTCCATGGCCGCACCTCAGCCTGGTTGCTGCTCATGCCTGGGGTCTGTCTGCCCAGAGGACTGCTCTTCAGCCACTGAGCTATATTTGGTGTTTGCTACAGGACTGAGCTGCTACCAAAGAAGATTGAGCTTGCCCCCAAAGAACTATTGCTGAGCAGGTCCACACACCCCTTATCCTAACAACTTTTCTCTTCCATTACCTCTGCTGGGTGGTGAGCTAGAGGAGAGGTTGAACCCTTATTAAAAGTAAGTTGCAAAACATTTATGCCTACAGATCTCAGTGTCAAACTAGCAGAGATAAAAGATCTGAGCAGGCAGGCCACAAAACAGAGAGACGGCCATCGGCAGCACAGGAGAGATGCTTGCTCACCAAGGGAAATGAAGAGCACCTACTGTTGATTACAATCATTCATCCACAGCACAGCTGAAGTCAGGCGATCAGTAAAACCACGTATCTGTGCGGATACGGAATGACAGAGACCCTGCAGTATGGTGTGAGCATGGGAGGTGCACTTAGAAGAAGGGGTCTCTGGCTTATGATGATAGCCTGCCCACCACATATCTGCAATGGCTATTGAGAATATGTTTACGAGTCTCTCTCCAGATAATCCCACCACCATACTTTGAAAGGTGGATAGAGTGAGATCTGTTTATGTTGTGAGGATTCTATATCTAGATTGCCTAGGTGACTGGAAGGCATCATCTACTCCACAGGTGATGGTGAAACAGGGTGAGCATGCCCTGGGCTCTATTTATAGCACTAAAAAGCTCTATCCCAGTTCTCCCCCCACACAGAATAAATAGATGGTGCCCACCTATCAACCTTTTCCAGAATCTCAGCAATGTTGGTCAGCGGCTTCCGGAGGTGGTGCCTCAGGTTGTGCTGCAGCAGGGGCAGGCACATGTTCCACTGTGCAGTGCACAGCACATGGATGGTCGTGGGGTTGCCCAGACGAATGGCCCGCTGCAGTATATTGTCCAGTCTCTTTATGATGTGAAGCTGTTCCTGTAAGGGGCACAGTGAATGGCTCGCTGAGGCTTGTGAGGCTAGGATGGGAAGCCAGCCATGGTCACCTCCTGGAAGAGCCATGCTGGGGACAGCAGTCAGGGGAAGTGGCAGATCAGGGATCATCAGACCAGGGCCCTGATCCCTCTAAAGATGCCATAATAATCCTTCCTCTCCTGCAGTAGGCTCCTAAGACATTCAGGAAAAAGGCTGAGATATGGCTGCAGCTCATCGAGGTGCTTGCGTGAGTGGAGTCACAGTCCATTTCTTTCTAACTGGAGTCTACCTTCTAGGGCTTACATCTTTCATTTATTACCCAAGAAGAATCACCTTGCTGTGGGTCCTTTCCAGCAGAAAGGCTGGACTTTCAGGAGCTGTGTAACACACCCACACTCTAAAGCCTTTCCTCAAACCCCACACCTATCCTGTTGTCAGCCACCCCCATGAGCACCCCCATGTGCTCTGGCTTCCTGCCCCAAGGGCCCTCAAACCCAGTGATGCTCCAGTCCAGGGGACCTTAAGGCTTTACCTCAACGGCTCCTCGAAGGTACATTTTGAGCTTGCTTTCCAGTCTTAAGGTATCTAATTCACACTCCAGACCTTCAATTTCTAGCAGCTTGCTAGGATCCTGGAGATGCAGATGGAGTTTTGAACACAAAGGCATTAATGACAGCAATCATGCACATTCATGAGCCTTAAAGACCCTTAAAAAGCCTTGAATCCTAGCGCAAACAGAATCCAGAAAATGGACAATCAGAGAACAGCACAAAGTAGGAGAAAAGTGAAACAAGTCTCAAAAGATAAAAAAGGAGAGAGACCTTTTGAGACCTTTTGTGGGGGGAAGGGAGGGGTATGCCTCACTGATTTCAGAGGACCTTGCATTTTTCTTTCGTTTTAAACATTTTTTTTTCTCTTTTGTAAAATGCAGAGGCTCACAATATAGCTAAGACTTCTGGAGCTCCCTCTTTAGCCCAGGAAGCCCTTGAATTCACCCCAGTTCTGCCTCAATTTCCTGGGTGTTGAGATTACAGAAGTGAGTCACCATACATGATGTGTCCATGCATGTGTGTGAGTGTGGAAACCAGAAGGCTCCTTTCAAGGGCTGATTCTCGCCTCTCATGATGTGGATTCTAAGATCATACCGGGATCTGCAGGTTTGGTGGCAAGCACCTTTGCATACTGAGTCATCTCACCAGCCTCTGGTTTAAATTTTTTTCTTTTTCTTTTATTGAGAAATTCATTCGTGCGTATAATGTATTTTAATTAAATTCACCTCCATTTCCTCCCCTCTAACTCATCTATCTCTACCACTTCTATTACTTTCAAATTTCGTGTATTGACTTCTAAAAAAAAATACTTGTCATATGTTATATCCCAACTTCAGTTTTCTTTCCCTCCCTCCAAGTCCTTCCCCTACACCTCTCTTCTCCCAAAGATCCACTCCTCTTCCATTTTCCTTCAGAAAAGAGCAGCCCTCTCAGGGATATCAACCAAACATGGCATATCACGTTGCAGTAAAACTAGGCACATCCCCCCATATTAAAGCTGAACAAGGCAATCCAGCAGGAAGAAGGGGGTCCCAAAAGCAGGCAAAGGGTCAGAGACAGCCCCTGCTCCCACTCTTGGGAGTCCCACAGAAGGCCTCAGGAGACAGCAGGTGTTGGCAAGGATGTGAAGAAAGAGGAACACTCCTCCACTGCTGGTGGGATTGTAAGATGGTACAACCACTCCGGAAATCAGTCTGGCAGTTCCTTAGAAAACTGGGCATGACACTTCTGGAAGACCCTGCTATACCACTCCTGGGCATATACCCAGAGGATTCTCCGGCATGCAATAAGGACACATGCTCCACTATGTTCATAGCAGCCCTATTTATAATAGCCAGAAGCTGGAAAGAACCCAGATGTCCCTCAGTGGAGGAATGGATACAGAAAATGTGGGATATTTATACAATGGAATACTACTCAGCAATTGAAAACAATGAATTCATGAAATTTTTAGGCAAATGATGGGAACTGGAAAATATCATCCTAAGTGAGGTAAGCCAATCACAAAAGAATACACATGGAATGCAATCACTGATAAGTGGATATTAATTAGCCCAGAAGCTCTGAATACTCAAGACACAACTCACATATCAAATGATTCCCATGAAGAAGGAAGGAGAGGGCCCTGGTCCTGGAAAGGCTTGATGCAGCATTGTAGGGGAGTACCAGGACAGAGAAAAGGGGGGGGGAGATAGGAGAATAGATGGAGAGAAGAGGGCTTATGGGACATATGGGGAGGGGGGAACCGGGAAAGGGGAAAGCATTTGGAATGTAAACAAAGAATATAGAAGATAAAATTTAAAAAAAGAAGGCCAAACTACACTACTGAAACATGTAGAGGGCCTAGGTTAGACCCCTGCAGGTTCCATGATGGTCGTTTTAGTCTCTGTGAGCTCCTATGAGCCAAGCTTGGTGGCTTTGTGGGTTTTCCTGAGGTGTCCTTGGCCCCTCTCGCTCCTACAATCTTTCCTCTCTTTCTACCATCAAATTCCCTGAGCTCCACCTAGGGTTTAGCTGTGAGTCTCTACATTTGCTCTTGTATGCTGGATGAAGCCTCTCTGATGACGATTATGCTAAGCTCTAGTCTGAAAGGACAGCAGAGTATTATTAGGAATCATTTCATTGGCTTTTTTTCCAGTTTGGTTCTATCCTAAATCTCTGGGATATCCAGCTTCTGGGTCCTGGCCCTCCAGGCAGTGTCAGGGGTGGGCTCCCTCTATGGCATGGGTCTTGAGATGGACCAGTCACTGGTTGGCCACTCCCACAATTTCTACACCGCCACATCTTGCAGATTGGACAAATTGTAGGTCAAAGGTTTTAAGGCTGGGTTGGTGTCCCAGACCCTACACTGGAAGCCTTGCCTGGTTACAGGAGATTGTAGTAGGATGGAGAGTCCTTTGGCTATATGCCTAGGCATGTCATAGCTGGGTCATGAGGCAGATTGGTTCCCAACTTTCTAAGAAACCACTGTATTGATTTCCAAAGTGGCTGTACACGTTTGCACTCCCACCAGCAATGCAGGAGTGTTTCTCTTGTTCCACATCTTCATCGGAATCTACTGTCACTTGTATTTTTGATCTTAGCCATTCTGACAGGTATTAGATGTCATCCCAGAGTCATTTTGAGTTGAATTTCCCTGAAGGCTTAAGGATGTTGAACCTTTCTTTACGTGTTTCTTGTCCATTTGAGATTCCTCTGCTGAGACTTCTCTGTTTAGACCGTACCCCATTTAGTTGGATTATTTGGTTTCTTGATGTCTAGTCTCTTGAGTTCTTTATTTATTTTGGATATTAGCCCTCTGGTGTTGATTTTTTTAACCCCCAGAGTCTACTTATTGCTCTTAGCACGTGCATTGGTGTAGAACTGTCTACCAGGGCATGGGTAGCCTCCCAGGGGTGACAGCTCTGAAGAAAACTTCCTCCTTCTCCCAGAAGCCATAAGTCATCAATATCTTCTCAGCTAGGTGTGGGACCTTCATGTTGAGATTTGTGTCTGGCTTGATCTTGTTTGGCGCTGGTGCATGCTGACACAGCCACAGTCAGTTCATATGTGCAACAGCCCAAAAGACACTGGTTCTTGTAGTCACTTACTGTCTCTGGTTCTTACACTCTTCCCATCTCCACTGCTGCAATGATCCTGAGCTTTGGGAAGATGGGATATGATACAGATGTCTCATTTAAGGTTGAACACTCAGCAATTTCTTGTTCTCTGCAGGCTGAACAGCTGTGGGACTCTGTGTTAATCATCTACCTCAAGACATTTCTCTCATAAGGTTTAGAGATGCACTTATCTGTGAGGATGCGAAATCTTTAGGCATCAGTTTAGTGCTAGTCCCACTCAGAAGCAACCGTAGGTTCTCTCTTAGAGCTATTACCTACCTAGCTTTGGACTCTTGACCATGTTAACAGTGTTAGGCATGGGTTATGCCATGGGGACCAGCTTCAAATCTGATCAGAAGGTGATTGGTTTCTCCCATAACTTTGTGCTGTTATTATACCCGTGGGCATATCTTGTCAGGCCTGTTATTGCTGTAGTTCATAGGACTCGCAGCTGGATGAGACTAATGATGGCTTTTCTGTCTTGGAGGTGTGTTTAGATCCAGCATTAGAAAGCCAGACAGTAGAGATGGAGTGCCCACATGGCAGCTCTATTTCTCTTCATTCTATGACTAAACCATGGGGTGTCTTCAGGAACAGTGTCTTACCATCAAGTCTGGGGGACAACCAAGATCAGTGCCAATATTCTGTGATGTTGTGGGGGTCAGGTTGTGAGACACTGGCTTGAGTTTTTAAAGAACAAAACTAGTTTCCAACAAACATCTATAAAATTTAGCAAATGTGTTTTATTTCACTTCTGCCTGGGGTCCCAGGGTCAAGCAGCAAAAGCTTATGGTTTGGGCGTGAGGCCCCCTGCTCTTGTGGAAGGAAGTGATGAACGCCCTGACCCCGTCATCACTATGACCATTGCAGGGTTCCTTGAGTAAGCCCCGTTCAGGGACTTCATCCCACTCTTGAAATCCCACAAGTGGAAGTCGGAAGTTCAAAGAGGGAGTTTGTGTGGAGGGGCACAGCCCAAATTTCTGAGCTTTTCAGAGTTACGCAGGAGCCACTGCTCAGGTCTTCGTGTCAAGGCAATTTCAGAGAACATATGAGGATCCCAGTTGCCCAAGGCACAGGCTTGTGGACATGGAGGAAGCTCAGGCTCCTACATGGATGAAACTTATCTCTGTGTTTCATGGCAATTTTAATTTGTTGACTTTCTTAATAATTCCCTTTTAAAATGTAGGAACGCTTTACCAGCCGAAGACACGGCAACACTCCGACCCACTGGTTTCCTGTGCCTGTGCCTCTGCTCACCGTGATTATAGCACAATAGATCAGATCCACCATGATCACAGCACAATAGATCAGATCCACCATGATCACAGCACAATAGATCAGATCCACCGTGATCACAGCATAATAGATCGGCTCCACCGTGATCACAGCATAATAGATCAGATCCACAGTGATCATAGCACAATAGATCGGATCCACAGTGATCACAGCACAATAGATCAGATCTACCGTGATCACAGCTCAATAGATTGGATCAACTTCATCATCTTGCTCCTATCTTCCCCATCTTTTCCTTATTCTATTTTGTTTCTTCAGTTTTACTTGGGACAATCTATTCTTTTCCCTCCCTCCACCCCCCCCCCGCTGCCCCTGTCTCCCTTTTCCTCTCCCTCAGTTCTAGGGATGGAATAATCTAGGGTTCGTACCAAATAGACAAGCCCTCTACCCACTGAACTACATACTCAGCCCCTCTGTGTCCTCTGAGCATTCACTAGGAACATACAGTTGGTGTCACGAGTTTATCCGACTGTGCCTCCCATAGCCTTCTCACCACCGAAACTCCACATTAGTAACTTCCTAGCAGCGCACACATCACTTCTTTCCTGCTGGTCTGCTGTGGCGTCTCATGCTGTACTCTGCTTATCAAAATCCCCACAGCACACCTTGGTTATCTCAGCTGCTGTTGCTGCCCAGTGCGGCTCTAGTTCCCTGGCAAGCACCATTTTCTTCTCATCCAGTTTCCTTTATGCTCTTGGGAAGAGGAGGAGGTCAAATAAAGCCTTTTTTTTTGTTTTAAAAGATGTCGTCTTAGGGTTTCATTGCTGTGAAAGGACACCAGGTCACCTGGTGACATCATGATTGGTTGAATGCTATGAAGTGGTATGGACACTACCTAATTTGGGGTTGGCTTGCAGATTCAGAGGTTCAGTCCATTATCATTATGGTGAGAAGCATGGCAGCCCCCAGGCAGGCATGCGTGGTACTGGAGGAGCTGAGAGTTCTACATCTTGTTCTAACGCCAGCTAGGAGGAGGTTTCAAAGCCTACCTCAATAGTGACACACTTTCTCCCACCAGGCCACACCTCCCAATAGTGCCATTCTCTGGGCCGAGCATATTCAAACCACCACAGGTATGTCCCAGGATGTAGTTTTAGGCTGACTAGATGTTACTATTTTAATGACCATCCTTGTCCTTTTGCTTTTACTGTCTCCAGTAAATAAAGGCACTGCCACCCCTAACTGTAGTGCCTGTATCCAACATCCCTTGTTTCTCCATCTTCAAGGTTGTTGATGTAACATTTCATTATGTCTTCCAGCATCTGTCTCTTCTGATCTGTCCTCAGGGCTGTTTAGCATATCTGTGGCTCTCCTGGAAGCCACCCCAGGCTTGCAGACACTGTGACCTCCTCACAGAGCTTCTTCTCTGAGCCTTGGCTGGTGTCTGACCTGCTTTGAAGACTACATTAATTAAGCCAGTCTAGTTCTCAACTCTCAGAGCTCAAGTTACACCTCAGTGTTTCATGACTTCATTTCCATTTCAAGTGGATGTTCAATATCTTTTTCTACCTTTTAAAATGTTTGAAATAAACTAGATATCATAGCACCAGTGTCATGGTATCTTTGTCATGTATTGGTTGATTCAGATTGTTTTTATTTTCTTGTTTCTTCCATGGGTCATATCTTTCTTCTTTGTATGCCTGAACATTTTTTGGCAGGTACCACGCACTGATAATTCTACTTTGTTGGACAAGGCAGATTTATGTTTGAGAACTTCACAGTGTGTGAGATATATTTTGATCTACTTCCCATTCTCTTCATTCCGATTCTTTCTGTATCCTTCATTACTGTTTCTTCCCAGCTTCTCTCTCTCTCTCTCTCTCTCTCTCTCTCTCTCTCTCTCTCTCTCTCTGTCTCTGTCGCTCTGTCTGTCTGTCTCTCTCTCTGTGCCTGTCTGTCTGTCTCTGTCTATCTGTCTCTCTCTCTCTCTCTCTCTCTCTCTCTCTCTCCTGAGTTTGAGTTTACTTAGTATTCTAATGAATAGCCCCCTAGGGGCTCCATTCTTGAAGAAAACGCACTCTCTTCCCAACAGACATCAAGTACCAATGGTTCCCCAGCTAGGCTGGACCCTGTGAACCCTTCCAGGATCTGCACAGGGATTTTTGTCTGACTTGATCTTGTACAAGTCTTATGCACATAGTCACAGCCATTGTGAGCTCACACCATGAGTTCACACCTGCTACTGTGAGTTCACACCTGCATTTGTCTCATCATAGCTCAGTCCTTTGTTCCATTCTTAAGCACCATTACATACAATCAGAGCATGGTACAGTGGGGATGACCCTTGACCCTGCTCTACACTCCTGAGCTTTCAACCTGAGGATCCAGAGTCTGGCTCTCTGGCTGAAGAGCGTAGGAGCTACTCCTACCCAGGCTGTCTGCAGAGAGCTCCACTGCCTTACTTCTCCATCTAAACTGTTTCCCCAACATGAATGCTACCCTAGAGTGGATGTGCTCATCAGCGCTCAGCTAAGGGATCACAGCAGCTCTCCTGTGTGCCTGTCACTCCTCCTGTGACCTGCAGCGGACTCATCCCC
Source organism: Apodemus sylvaticus (assembly GCF_947179515.1). Taxonomy (NCBI): domain Eukaryota; kingdom Metazoa; phylum Chordata; class Mammalia; order Rodentia; family Muridae; genus Apodemus; species Apodemus sylvaticus. The sequence goes on along the minus strand of NC_067472.1, from coordinate 65,795,211 downwards.
ACTGTACCCCACCCCCACCAGGTTGATGCACCAGGCTTTGCTAGAGTCTCTCAGGTAGTGAAACTGCACTGGACTTCCCCTCCTTATCTGCCATCCAGTGCCTTGAAGGTTGTAGTTTCTTGTATGTTGTTTGGTTTTATAGGTGCTTTGGACTTGAGGACCATGTTGCTGCATCTCTGCGGTTTGGGCCACAAGGTAGACTCCATCACCCTCTCCCTTCGCTGCTTTACACGGTGAAAAGCTCACTTGTTCCTGGACAATCTGGGCAGAATTATGTTTTTGCTTTTGTTTTGCATAAGTGCCAGGTGTTTGGTCTCAGTCTGTCTTCCTCCTGAGATGTGTTTTCATGCTGACCTTAAACGTGGCCTGGTTCTTTGACTCCCAGCATCAGATTCCTACAGGCCACACAAGGAACTGCAGGCCTGAGAGCTGGCCATCTTCAGCAGACAGAGACATTTTCCGTCCACCTTTGAGACAGCAGGTTCTATACCAGGAAGTAGGCGCATAGTTGGGAGGAAGCCACCGTGTCCCATTCTCCAGAAGGCTGCACCCCGGCAGGGAAACGGACAAGGATGCACAGTGAAGCACACTTCTAAGGAAGACCCGAGACACTTTACTAGCAAAGAATCACTGCCAATCTTCCCTGAACCCATACCAAGGAATGCAACAAAGGACAAATGTTCTTTGCCAAGTTGAGACATCCACCTGGTAGATGAAGAATGGAGGTGTTTTCTCACAGGAAATCAAGACAGAGCAAACAGAACAAGATGTAAAAAGTTGGAGAACTGGTCTGGAGAGATGACTCAGTGGTTAAGAGCACTGACTGCTCTTCTGTAGGTCCTGAGTTCAAATCCCAGCAACCACACGGTGGCTCACAACCATCTGTAATGAGATCTGCTGCCCTCTTCTGGGGTGTCTGAAGACAGCTACAGGGTACTTACATATAATAAAATAAATAAATAAATAAATAAATCTTAAAAAACAAGTTGGAGAACTTACTGACACCAATGTGCTTAACGAAAAATATAACTATATCTCCTTCAAGTACGCACATGTGATATGATACTCCCTAGACACATGGAGGCGGAGGCCTCAAACAGATCACTGAGAAGATAGGGTGTGTGGACCCAGAGGCACAGTACCCTCAACCCTCCCCTGCCTCTGAGTTAAAGATACGCAGAGCAAGCAGCCAAGGATCACTCCCAAGAGACCACAGCTTCAGCGAGGCGAGGTGGAACAGGGCAGACCACAGGCCTCCTTGAGATGTCGGCTAGAGCTGCTTCAGCGGGCAGGAGAGAGGCTTGTGGATGGGTAGTCGCTTGCTCCTGTCAGAGCGTGTGATCCCAAGCTTCCCCTGAATGCCAGTATTGTCATAAGCATAAGAGACATTACATCGACACTTCCTTTGTAATCAGGTTACTGAAGAAACCCCAATTGGTAGCAGATTGGTTTAGACACTCTACAGTGTCTAAAAATCTCTACAGTAGAGAGATCTTTGTGAAATAAGAAAAATTAAGTATGACTTAAGTGTCCAGGGGTGAGGAGGGCATGGGGTATTATTGCTACTACTGTGAGTATTACATAGCCTTTCCTCGAACTGGAGGGGCAGTGGCGGATGCACAGGCCAGAACCAGTGACAAAGGTGGAAGAAAGGAAAGACAGGTGTGGATCAGCAGCAATGGCGGACACACTTCTACAGGAGGCGCAGGCTGAAGATGCAAGGCCTTTCCTGCCAACACTCTTTTTCATCCCTGGGACCATAGTTTTATGAGCCGCTCCCTGTAGCCACCACCCCAAGCCAACTTTAACTCACTCACTTCGGTTTCCATTTTCTTCAGGTATAAGAGGCAGTCACAGGCTATTGGCTCGTTTTTTAAGGTCAGACATAGGCGGCCCAATTCGAAAAGCAAAAGGATTCTGGAAGGAAAGAAAGAGGCTCTGGCTCAGCACAGGCAGGCGCTCACTTGTTTGGCAGCGGCAACGTCAGCCTTGCACCACTGTGACAGTGGCAGGAGCTACAGACCTGCTGTGTTGGCCCTGCCTGCTAGCTGTTGTGGGACCCAGAGATCTCCACAATGCTGCATCTGTCCCTATTGGAAACACTGTCCTCATCCAGTCGCCAGGCCATGGTGACACTGGGTCACCACAAACTCCCTACACAGTTGCCCTGCACAGAAGACACCGCACAGATTCTTCCTCCTGGTGACAGGCATGTGGGATGTCATCAATACACTCACCACCACCAATCTGAGTCTCGATGGGTGATGTTAAACATGTATTAAAATGCAGGGACATGTGATAGACAAACAACTTTGACAAAGAACAAACTGATAGAGGAAACTGTCCATTTTTAAGACTTATGCTAGGATATACTCCAAGAAACTGGCTGGAGCTACCTGGTCTCAACCTTGGGCCTTGTGCATCCCGTCATTGTCTCCTCCTCCTGCTGCTGCATCCCTACTTTCCTCCCACCAGGCTCCAGCAACATCCCTAGCAGTGACCACTAAGTGTCTCCAGGTACTGGCAGCCGTCCTGGGAGGATAGGCCAAGCATCTGTCTGCCTTTGTAATAATGCTAGAGACACATCTAGCCAGAGTGGCTACATGTAGGGCCGCCATCTTCCCTTTCTTTGCTTTTGAGCTGTTGCAGGTGAGGGGCAGCTTCAGGAAGGGAGGATCTTCTGGAGACCCACCCTTCTCTCCTTAGGCTCTGCATAACCCAGGCATGACCTCAGGACTTTTGCCTCCTTGCTTCACCTGAGCTCTGGGCCTGCCAGTCAAGAAGAAGGAACTTGGGAAAGAGTAAATAGCTGATCCCTCAACCATTTTGGTTTTAAAGAAATATTACAGTCCCCTGCCCCGCCCCAGTCAGAATTTCAGACATAGAAGTCCAAATGAAGGTATTCCAGCATGGCCCTGTAGCGTCAGGAGGCTCTGGGGCTCTCGGGGTTGTGTGGAAGGGTTCTATACCCACTAGAAGACAGCTTGGGTTTCTTATGCAGTATCCCCGGGTACTATGGCTGCACCCTAGGAGGAGTCATAGAGTATGGATTCTATGAAGAGCTGAAACAGTTCTGGGGTCCTTCTATACACAATGGGTCCTGGAGGGGGCGTCCCTGTGTACTTCAACTAGAAGTTCACACAGAAGCAGGGCCTTGGAGATTAGCTCCTCATCAGGTCTCTGTAGGGAATCCTGTCTGAGGAATATGATTGAGGAAACATCAGCCAGGTGGCTGAGGCCAGTGAGCTCCTCTGAGCATGCGCACGTCCACTCCCAGGTTCCACTGAGCAGCCGAATTCACACTGGTGGGAATGGATGCTAGTTCATATGATTTTTGTGTTAAGTACAACATTTCTGCATATGAAACCTTAGAAAAGCTTAACTGGTCACCTGAAGAATTTGTAAATATAACAAAGGAGAAGGGCTCAGATCCTCAATACAGGAATGCCCTTCCAGCCAGCTACACAATACCCATTTTTAAAGTCAGGTAAAAGACAGGCAGGCACATGGAGCCAACAAAGAAAACAGTGCTCCTATTTGTACGAGTAAATGTCTGGCTTCATCATGGTCGGGCAATGAAACTGCCGTTGAACCATCTCAGAGAAGTCACTAAAAGAGCAGAAAGCTAGCTCCCTGTGTGCATGCACCACCCAGCACCCCAGAACCCTCAGAGAGCAACGAGCATGTTGTCATAAAGGGATGTCACCACCCCCCAAACCCCAGGTGGAATTCTCTGCCGTGCACAGGACTGCTGGGGTCTGACTGCAGTTAAAGTAACGCGGAGAAGCTGATGGCAGCCGATGTGGCCTTCCTTCCAGGAACAGGCACACTCACGCTCAATGTACATGCTCAGTCATGCCTCTCAGTTCTTATTAACCTGACAGAGGATCTGGACACCAGTTTGAGGAGCCCAGAACACAGAAGAACTTGATCCGCCTCCCCTGGCTCTTACTCAGGCTTTGGGTCCCTGGGACCCCAAATGTGGTTCCTTGCATGCTCCTCTCCCCAAGGAATATGTGTCAAGCATTACAGAGCCACTGTGTGCAAGCAGAGTCTACCCCAGCCCTGTGCCACACATAGCCCAGCCTATAGACAGCTGGCTCTCTCCCTGGCAGTGCTTGATAAAGCAGACTGCTCATGGAGATATCCTGTGGTCTGTAGGGCATGAGGAAACTAATCGTGCCAGCAGCCATGTGAGGGGGGAAGCTCTCTCCAAGCTTAGCTGCCAGAGAGACCTGAGAGAGGTAGCTGGCACCTTGCTGGTTGGAGGAATTAGAGTCCTACGTGCAGACACCACCAGACAGATACAAATGTGCCTCGTTTTGAGCTTCAGTTTGTGGTCATTGTCACACCACCACAGATCACGCATGCTCTCGATCCATTTTCTGCTTACTACAGACCAGAGTAGAATGAGACAGCAGGTAAGGTTGTCTCCGAGTTCTCATACCAGACCTCAGATCAAGGTGTTCCCCCAAGCTACATTCCCTCAGAAGGCAGTGGAGGCTCGCTCCTTGCCTCTCCAGGTTGTGGCCAGCAAATGTTCTGTTTCCATTACTACATGGGCTTCACCATGTGTGTCTGAGGCAGAATTTCCCTTTTCTTAACAGGACACCAGTCCTGGGAGTCAGAGTCTGCCTTCCTTCCTGTGAGTTGCCTGAACTTACAACTACAAAGGCTGTGCTTCCAAGTTGCACTTGCAGCCTGACACCAACACTACTCCCACCAATAGTACATCCTCTTGTCTCCAAAACTCTACATACTGCAGCCTGAGTCAACAGCCACATGACCATCGAGGACAGTGGGTGCTCTTTCTGGCTATCTCTGGTAACAATGGGCATCATATTAAGAGGCCCTGTGGCTAAAATAAGGGATTGAAGGTTTCATACATTAGAAGTGGACAGAAGTTAGTAAGAAAAAGTTATTCAGAATTTGGAAGACAAATTCTCAGAGGAGGTAGTCCAAAAACCCCAAACTGGGTGAAGGTTGAATCCCACTGGTGATGAGAGACTCAAAAATCAAAGCCAACACGTGGAGGCAATTTCCATTTCATCATCTCAAATGAATACAAAGTTCTCACAGTGGTGTGACAGCCAGCCAGCCCCTCGGGTGAGACACAAACTCCCTCTGCCTCTGTGAGAAAACATTCCAGAACCTCACCTCTGCTCCAGGGCCCTGCTCTTCATTCTGAAGCCAGCCCAGAACCCCTCCCAACTCCACCAGTGTTCAGAAAGGCCAGAAATCTCAGAGTTAAAATGAGCCCCCGGAAAGCTCTTATATCAATGTGTTCCTCTGTGTAGCTACCAAGGAGTACATGGGGTGCTGTGCAGACTGAAATGACTGCTTAGAAGTTAAATTTGATTTTCCAAGGTCAGATATGGAGGTCCACATCCTAGTGCAGTACACAGACGGTATAAACCTCAGGACAATATTACCAGGGAGGCTGTACCAAATCCTCCACCCCTCTCTGATGTGGGGCTGGTCCTTGCAAAGTTCGTTACATCTAGATACTTTCTGAGTGTTGTATGGTGACGCTGTAGGTGTCTCTGCATGTACAGACAGGGGACAGTCGCACTTACTTTTCTTCTCTGATGGAAGGGAAGCGCTGGTGTTGGTACTGACTTAAATCTTTATACATTTTCTTCAGGATCTGCTCCATGTTTTCCGGCAAATTACTCTTATCCAGTTTCCTAGAAGTGATGTAAATGCTAAGTTACCAAAGCATCCTGCCATATATGTTAAAATTGATTCTCAGGAAAACTGAAATCCATGAACCGACCTGTGCTTCTTACAGGATGGAGGTCTTAAAATATCCCTTCCTTCGTGTCACATTTCCCAGGCAAATTTTCCTACCTCCTTATACTCCCTCTCAGCAGGCAATGTTCCTTTTCTTACATCACTGCAGGGAAACTCCAGGAGAGTGTGCAAGGGCTCATCTGCAGAGCCAGCACTGTCTCTAGGATCCTCTGCCCTGTGACATTTTGGCCCTTATTTTCATGTTGTGATAGGACCTGAGACCACAAGTCTCTCGGTAGCTCAGCATTATTGCTGAGAGGTCAAAAACACCCTGAGGTAAGGAGTTCCCCTCAACCTCAAAATACTGCAGTCTCCTTGCTCACCGTAGGAGTGGACATCCTGTGGTTGTCTTGCTCGCCTTGGGGCTGAGCACACCATTCTCCCCATTCTTCTCAGCCTCAAACACACCATGACCTCCTCATGGTCTACCTCAAGTCTCATCGGGCAGGGCTCTCTTCCCTAGCTGATACTCTGATTGTTGCTGACTTCATTGCACGCTGCTTCCCACGAGTGGGGTGTGGCAAATGGGGCTTACTTTAGATTCTTCCCACAAAACACTAGTGCCGAGAAGCTCAGCCTTCCCAACCTACTTACGATTTCAGTGAATTGATGTGGTAAGTGACGGAGAGGGTAACAGATTGCTTCTTCTCTTCCCTCAACATCTGATCATCCATTAATTCATAACGAACCTGCCAGGAATGCAACCCATTCAAAGGACTCAGACTTTGTGTTTAGATATTATTTAATCCCTCCTGTAAAATTAGTATTTGTAACTAAGGCAAACTCTCATTAATTAAGTTCTATACATTTTTATATGTAACCTCAGCTGATTCTTAAATATCCGAATCACCAGGTTGTAGACACCTGGGGTACGGTGCTATAGTAAGTACTTGGTTTCACAAATTCTCTATTAGTCTTTTTAAAAGTTGATGCTATTACAGAAGGATTATCTAAGTGTAGTAAGGAATGGACGTTGCTTTGACACACAGGAAGGATTGCCCGTTCTTTTCATTGTTCTTGCTTTGCCCACATGAGTGTATGCTTCTATCCTCCTCTGTAAGTGGGCTTATTACCGTTTTGTGCATAGTTTTGGGAAAATGACTTTTAACAATGCTAGTTATTGCTACTCTTTTCAAAGTGTCCATTTACCATGGTTGAGAACATTTGCCGGTACTTGTGCGGCACGTGGGTTTTGATGAATGGCGCTGCCGTCAAGCAGAACTTGGTAGCATCCTCCTTTCTTCCGGCTTGCAGGTAACATTCAAGAAGTTCTCTGGACATCAGAAAACAATAGACATAGACATTAGCCTTCTCAGAGCACTCGTATGGCAAATCTCCAGTAAGCGTTCTCAGGCTTCTGCAAACTCTGTGTTTCACAAACTTTCAAAAGCTGCCCAGGGAGGCTCAGGGCCCACTCTAGGATCCACCGCTCAGTGCAAAGCCAGCGGGAATAGGAGAAATTCCTGCTGACGGCACAGACAACTATCGGAACTTTAATTAAGAACATTTCCAGCCGACACTTTGAAGGAACATCTCATTTACATCAACTTCCTCGTAGAGGTTTTCCAAACGGCCACAAACAGGTACCCCAAGCCAGTAGACTGCGGTCTGCACTTGACCTGGCGTCTTTAGTGCTAGAATTCACAGTAAAAAATCCACCTGGTCTCTTGCTTGTAGCAAGATCCTCACAAAACCTGTGCAAGAGCCCCTCTAGGTCTCGCTGGCACGGTGGCCGGGCATTTGCTGTTACTCTGTGGCTTTCCAGCAGCAACCCCAGAGCTCCCATGCACAGGCACCTGGGGACCCAGATGTGATGCTCATATTGGCATAGCTGTTTGCCAAAGTGCCTACCAAAACCAAACCCATGTCAAAACCCCACTACACTAATGTTTTAGAAGCAGGGGCCAGGAGTAAGGGCTGTGTCATATTTCCTTTGCTTTGAATCCCGATGTGTCTTTAAGGCCTGTTGAGATATCCACAGATTTCTAGAAAGAACCTGCTGACAAGTCAGAAACCCAACCCCTACCTTGGAAGGGAAAGGAAGGTCTATGTGAAGCATAACAAGGGATTTGTCAGGGTGGTTAGGGCCGCCACCCCCACTCACATCATCAACTCTGCCTGCCATTCCTTGTCTTCCTCTTCTGTCTGATTTAACACGGCGACGATTTGGGAGAGGCTGGGAATCACGAGGTGGTGATATCCAGGCTTGAGGAATGGCCGCACCATGCGCCAGTAGAGAACAGAAGCATTGAACACCAAGAAGTAATACCTGGGTAGGGAGTAGAAGTCAGAATGCTGGAGGCACAGGGCTGGGGGATCCTGATTCCTGAACCCCTTCAGGAGGGACGTGAAGGTGTGTCCAATCACCATCAGATGCAGGCGCCTTATTTAGAGTACTCCTCTGCAATCTCCATCAGCACCAGGATGCAGGGCCACTCCAAACAGCCCTTTCCCACATGAGCAGTGGCCATCTCACTCACAGTGGTGATGGCATGGTACCTGTCTGGACTAGGTTCAGTCATTCTACAAACTAACCACACCCTACAAAAATACAGTCAGAAGCAAGGAAGGAAAGAACATGGAAAGCTTCCTGGAGGAGGTGGCATCTGAAGAAGAAGAACCTAGAAGAACTGACCTGGAAGAAGTCCAAGAATCAGCCAGGAGCTCATTGGGCAAAAGATGGTCAGACAGAAAGATGAGTGTGTTGAGATGGAAGAGAGGGACTGTAGGACAAACTCCATGTCTGATCATAAACTCGTTTTTTATTAGATATTTTCATTTACATTTCAAATGTTATCCCCTTTCCTAGTTTTCCCTCCAAAATCCCCTATCTCATCCCCCTCCCCCTGCTCACCAACCCACCCACTCCCTCTTCCTTGTCCTGGTATTCCCCTACACTGGGGCAGTGAGCCTTCACAGGACCAAGGGCCTCTCCTCTCATTGATGTCCAACAAGGCCATCCTCTGCTACATATGAGGCTGGAGTCATGGGTCCCTACATGTGTACTCTTTGATTGGTGGTTTAGTCCCTGGGAGCTCTGGGGGTACTGGTTGGTTCATATTGTTGTTCCTCCTGTGGCACTGCAAACCCCATCTTCTCCTTGTGTCCTTTCTCTAGTTCCTCCATTGGGGACTCTGTACTCAGTCCAATGGTTGGCTGAGAGCATCCACCTCTGTTTTTGTCAGGAGCTGGCAGAGCCTCTCAGGAGACAGCTATGTCAGGCTCCTGTCAGCAAGCACTTGTTGGCATCCACAATAGTGTCTGGGTTTGGTGACTGTATATGGGATGGATCCGATTTGACGATGCATGAGTGCTACCTCCCAGCATCTTCCTCTGACTGGCAGTCACACAGGGCACTTTCTTACTGTAAAGCCACTTTCTGAAGTGGCAGGCTTGACATTCTATTACTGGTTGGTCACAGGGCAGGGCATTGCTGCTCGTTATCCAGGAAGAAGGGAGAGGAAACCAAGTGGCCAACAGCCAGACCAGTGATTCCCAGTCACTTGTTTGATCCATTTACACCTGTCTCCCAGACCCTTGCAGTGAGATATGGCCAGGAACTAGGAGGCTCTATTTGGAAACATTCAGTGTGCTAAGGTCTCTGGTGTATCATTGGCTTCTGACTCCTGGAGGGAAGGCCTAAAGGGTTGGAGCCTGGACCCTCGTCCTTATGCATTGTGTCACTTGAGAAGGACATCAACCGATGAGCAGTGGCCACGGGCAGGATGAGCGAAAGCCCCTGCTAATGTTGGGTCCTGCTGCATGTGTGCCAATCCCAGTGTATGCCAACTTAACTGTTTCAATAACTGAATTTGTGTTTGTGTTTCTGTTTGGGTTTGGGTTTGGGTGGGAACTAAAGACCAAGTAAAAAGCTGTGCTAGAGTCATGGCTGCAGGCAGGAAGCCTTGACTCAGGGCCAGAGGACCACAGTCTACACAGAAGAACCTGACAGTGTGACCTTCTCCCTTCAGAGAGACCCAAAAGCCAGGAACAAAGGATTCTGGGGGACAGGTTGGGAAGGAGGCCATTGAGAAAACACTTTGACAGCCATTTACAAATCTCAACGACCCCTGAGCTAGCGTAGCAGAGGATGCTGCTTCTGGGAAGTCTGCATGGGCACGGCCGACTCCCAGGTACTAAGACAAACCTGTGTTCTCACTCCATTTCAAGCACAAAACTGAAAGGAGAAGGGATGGATGTCAAAAAGATAAATAACATCACTTGGTTCTGTGGGGCACCAGAGTCTTATGCAAGCAACCAGGAGTGGACAGTTCAGCGTACCTACCTCGGTTCTCCTTTTGCAAAGTTTATGGCCTTCATGTACTGTGTCACGCAATTTTCAAATTCTTCCTAAGGCAGCACAAAGAACGCCCAGGTGAGTCGACTTGCCACCCATCTTCGTTCCCATCACCTAAAGCAAACTGGCTGCCACCCCAGCTTATGCACTGTCGGGGTACAGTGGAGGCTCTGAGCACCCATAGCTGGCCGTGCCCATGGGCTCCAGACTCTCCCACCTCCTCCTCTGCCCAGCTCAGGAAGGGCGTTGTGGGGAGGGAAGACAGAAGGGTCACAGCACCCCCTTGCAGGGGTGGAAGGCCATATGACCTCATGTCAGGCACCTGGCAAGTCCTGAGCGGAGAGAGAGAAGCACAAACAGGCGCTGTCGATGCGTTTTGCATCACTGTGAAGGAGACCCTGGCTCCTGTTTGGCTTTCAAGCTTCTCTAAGAGCTGCCTTGCTGCCATCCCTAGAGGTAGGAGGAGTGAAGGGTGGTCTTACCACGTTTTCCTCTGACTGTGGGGCACAAAGCTGGGCCCTGCACAGGTGTGCTCTGCCCAGAAACTGAGTGACGGGCGCCTTCACTTTGAAGTACATCTGGATGCAGTCTTCGCTCATCCCGGGCTCTTTCATCTGTGGGAGAGTGAAGCCAGGAGAAGGAAGGAGGATGCCCAGGATGAAGGAGCTTCCGGTCACGGATGAGACTAGCTTGCTCATTTCCATGCCCACGGCAGTCATCAAGTGTCCCATCCACCCTCCTCTATGCCGTTTACACCCGAAGATGTGAAGGTGGGGACAGGTTCATTGTATACCAGTGACAGCCAGGTCTAGGGCTTCACCTTGAGTGCCTGCTCTGCACACAGCACAAACAGGTCCGGGCTGAAGCTCTCTGTGGGGTCAAGCTCCGACTTTCCCAGGTTTGCTGACTTGATCAGTTCATAAGCTTTTCGCAGCGCAGCTGCATCTATCGGGCAGAGAATCACCAGAGGGACCCAGTATAGGTGTGTCAAGAGAGACACAGTCCTGAGAGCCTTCCTCGGGTCTGAATTCCTGGCCAGGCTGCCCACAGCTCTCCCCACTCAGTGGTTAGGCCAGGGTCAATGATTGTATTCGCTGCATCGCGTTAAGGGAGGACTTCTGTGCCTCTCTCCTGGAGTCAAGGGGTTCCCATGAGCAAAGCTAGGGTGAGACCCACCTTGTTGGTTCCGCGCACGGGCCAGTTCCTGCGTGATGATCAGGTCCATGGCGCTGGAGGCCCTTAGCTAGACAGCTCCACTGCTGGACCAGTAGCGGTTGCCTAGAGACGGGCCCAGACCAAGGACGCGGGACCTCGGGGCGGGGCGACACTTGAGGGGGCCCGTGACGCTAGGAGTAGGGAGGGGAAGGGGGCGGGGAAGTAGGCAAGAAATGGGTGGAGCGGGACTGGCGGACAAGAATTGAGGCCAGGTCAAGAACTCGAGAGTGTTGAATTGGCACCCAGGGCACCCACATCACGCTTTCTTTACTTTCCTTGCCAGGCTGCGCTCACCTCCCATCCATCCACCCTTGTTTCGGCGTCCTGCTCTGTTGCGACAGAGAAAGACAAGGGAACTCCACAAAATCTCCCTGCTCCGGGTGAGCGCGGGTTGGACGGATGCCGGGAAAAGATCTAAGATAAGATGCCTAGCAGAGCAGGAAGGTGGACTGCTGGGTACCAGCCGGGCAGGGGAAGTTACCAGCCTCAGAGAGCGTACCCTTTTCTATCTTCAAGGGCCACCTGTGGCGGGCCTACAAGTGTGATGTTATCTAAGGAATCTGGGGAGTGAAGACTGAGTAGACCCGCCTGCAGCTGCTGCCTGGGCCAGAAGCTCTGGAATTGGAGCAGTTCTGGGATCAGGGAGCATGGGGCGGGGAGCGAGGGACGCTTTCCACGCTCTAGAGCTCTTAGAGATGACTTCCATTAAGACATAGTAGTCTTGGAGGTCCGAGCTGGGGCAGAGCTCCGAGCTGCAGGAGGAGCTGCGCTTCATCAGCTGAGAAGCAACGGTCGGTGGGCAGCGATGGAGACCCCTGGGGCAGCAAATGGGCAGCCGGTTAGCAGGCGCATAGGCAAAGAGAAAACTGACTCTAGGAACCTAAATGAGCGTTTAGAACGGAGTGCAGAAGGACAAAGGTGTATTCAAAGCGCTAAGGAAGGAAAAAGCCGCAGTCCCCAAGGCCACGCCCCCAGTGACCTACTTCCTCTAGCCAGGCGCCACTGCCTAAATACGGAACCTCTCAAAATAGCGCCACCTGCTGGGTCTATGGATCAGTGCATGAGCCCGTGAGACCTTAGCAAGTGCAGAAGGAGAAACCTCAGAGGGAGAAACAGACAAATCTTTCCTCAGAAGTAGAGTCTTCTGATCTTTTGAAAGAAGCTGTTAGGAAAACGAAAAGATGGACTACAGGTTAGAAGAAGATATTCATTAAAAAAAATTCTGATACAAGACCTGTGTCTAGATTATATAAGAGTCTAATGGATAAATCACAGACAAGTTTAGAAGATGCCAAAGATTTGGAAAGACACTTCACAACAGGAGCTTCTTGACTACCCAGTGAGCAGTGAAAGACTGTTGCCATTGTCGGCAATCAGAGAAACAACACAAAGAAATGCCTCCCACATTCAAACCCAAGTGCAGCTAAAATCAAGAAGCCTGATGATAGCCGGCCTGGTGGGGACAAACATCTGCATGTGTTACACAGCTGGTGGGGATACAATGACAATCACCGGAAAACTAAGTAGTCTGAGGCATGTACTTGACTCATGACCCAGAAATTCTCCTCTTAAATGAGTCTACCCATTGAAGCCCTGGGGACTGAGAGAAGGAGGGAGGGTAGGGGGGAGGGAGGGGGAGGGAGAAAGGGAGAGGGAGTAAGTTCATGGCTGCTTTGTTCACGATAGCCCAAGGCTCAATGACCCAGATAGTCAACAAAGACCTCAATAAAGATGGTCGGTCACACGCGGGGCTGTGGCTCAGCAATAAAGAGTGAACCTGCGGGCAACAATCCATGATGAGTTCTGGCAGTGTGCAACAGTGGACATCGTGTGTGTGTGTGTGTGTGTGTGTGTGTGTGTGTGTGTGTGTGTGTCTGTGTGTGTGTGTGTGTGTGTGTTGTGTGAGAATGTTGGAGAGCCATAAAGGTTTCTCACTGAGAGGCTGGGGTGCTATGTCATTTACGAATTGATGGTGTAGTTCCATTCCTGGTTTGGTGCTGGACACGGGTAGTACATGTTCACCAGGCCTTTTAGCCAGGGACATCTTGGTTTATGTTCATTTTTTCTTCCATGAAGGAACCAAAGAAAACACAAAGTCCCTGAGCTCCAGTAAGGAACTCTACCTGGAAGGAGTTGCAGCCAGACTTGGGCTTTCCATGGGCCCTGGGCAGGTTACAGGGGTCAAGGAGTGAGATGTCTACCACAGGAGTTTTGCACTGGGAAGTTTTGGGGTACTTTCTTACTTGAACTTGAGGGTGCTTAGGGTAAGAGTCTATTAGAGTGCAGGGCACATACATGGGGTTTACTGTGGGGGGAGGGTCATGGCTCCAGCTACAGCCCTGTATCATGGGAGTTTTATCTTTCATATGGCCAACCTGAGAGGATATTGGAATTCAGTTCTGCAGTGTGGGTTCTATTGAATATGGGTCTCGCTTGCACTTTCATGAGGTGGGAAATCTCAACCATCTGTGTGGGGGTGTATAATAAAGTTGAGTATGCCTGATATAATTCTGAAACATAAATGTCATGTATGTTTCTCAAGGGTCCCAGAGCAGTATTCCACCTTGAAAGTATCAGCCTTTAGTCTCTTCACTCCAAAGACAACGCTGATGTGGGTCTTTGTTTATTTGTAAAGGTTCTCTGTAGTGTGTATGCAGCAGTAAATACAAAGATATTTACTTCCACCAAGGAAACATCGCTCAAACATTATGCAGTGAGCCCTCAGTTTGCAAATCCAAACATATTAAATATTAAGACTCATTTTTTTTCTGGCTACATAGTATCTATAAATATGAAGCACGTGGTACAAAATATGTGTTTTTTCTTGCTAGATGCGTTTCATTTTGCCAAGATCACTCCGGTCCCTGACTCCAAGAGTGTGATACTGTGGAGTTCATTATATCATCTTTGAAACTTACTTCCTCTTCTAGCAGATGCCACCCACTGTCCTTTGTAGAAGTGCTGGAGACAGAGCCGGGTCTCCTGTCTGCCTGCCTGCCTGCCTGCAGAGATCCTGGTGTCAGGCTCTTCAGAGGTGGGGCCACCTGAGATTGGGGTTTGCTAGCTTTTATCCAAGTTATTCTTCACACTCTTCTCTGAGTCTCAGATGCCCAGGTGCCATTGGCACCCACCCACAGCAGGAAGTCCTTAAGACCCTTCCAGGCCGTGCTGAGCTCCGTATCTAATGGGAAGACAGTCATCAATCAGCCTTTCTGATTGGAAATGTAGTTTTTGTCCACTAAGGGGACATTCCCACCTTTTCTGTACACAGCTGCATGTCCTCAAAACAAACTCACCTTGTGCAGTATTTCATCAGCACAGGGGCTCACATACTATGGCAATCTCTCAAGCCACTGCATTTTAAGCATCCCGGAGCCTCTGCATGTCTATCCTATGTGGTCATGGCTCTCTGACTCCTTGAAGGATTAGTTTTGGCTAGGTTTCAATAAATTTAAGAAAACAGACACAAAGACTCCCTTGCCCACACCAGCCAGTAGGGAATACTCCAGAAGATGGACACCCAAAGCAATGTTAAGAAAGGGCTGGAGCAACACTGGTCACTCTCAGAAGAAAATGGTGCCACCATCACCTAAGGGGATTTCCAAAGTTGGAGAGGGAAGATTTACACTAACAATTGGCTCCCACAGGGGGACGCAAAGATGGTACCCTGATCTAAAGCATTGGCTCTTCCTTCTGATACTGCCCATCCAAACTGCCTAGGGTTTACCTAGCTCATCACCTCCTGCACACATCACTGCTGATGGGTTAGAGCCTGTCACTGGCTGGATGTCCCCTGGAGGAAGTCAGTCAGCTGCTGATCTCATCCTCCACACCAGGAAGAAACAGCAGTGGGCTGCAGAGTGGTGCGTGTGTTCCCTGTTCGCACTGCACTCAGCTTTTTGTGGCTGTGAATTCACACTGAGAACCACCGAGTCTGTTTTGATGATGGCATGAGAATGCCAGTATGGAGTGTGGGTGGCACGTCGGGCTGGATGACTGCGGGTAAGGGCAGTCTGACCAGAGTCCATCTGGAGATGTGGAGGCAGGATCCCTGTGCCCTGCACCAGATGATGGGCATGGAGAGGATGCTTAGCCAGTCAGTGGGATCCTCATGTCTTCTTCTGAGTGTGTTGAGTACACGTGTGTGTGTGTGTGTGTGTGTGTGTGTGTGTGTGTGTGTGTATGTAAATCAAAGGTGCGTGAGTGAGAGTGTGGAAATATGACTGTGAGTTATACATGTGTGTGAATATGATTGTACTGGTGTGTGGTTATAGATGTGTGAATTGTGTAAGTATATGAATGTTGAGCAAGTAATGAGTATGAACACAAGTGAATGTGTACAGTGTGTAGTGTACGTGTCCACAGGTGTGAGTATGAGATTATACATACAACCTTCTTCTGGCCCAGGAAGCAGGGGTACAATCTTTCTTTCCTCAAATAGCTACAGCCAGGCTCTGGATGGCGGGCAGAGAATCCATGTGGAAAGCCCCGCCTGTCTCCCAGACCAAGCCCACACTGCTTGGTCCATCACCAGGAGGAGGAACCTGATGCCTTTTGGAAGTGCAAGGGAAGCACAGAGCAGGAGGGGATACCCAATTATCCTCATCTTCACCTTTCTCAAGGAACAAGCCTAGAACAGAGCCAACATTGCCTCCCTGGGCAGATATGCTCCCTGTGGGGCACAGCGGGGCTCTGTGCCCAGTTTGCAAACATAGAGTAAGGCATCACAACATCCTAGCAAATCAACACCCCAGCTATCCAAAAGCCCAAACTTCTTCAAATGTCAACATCCCCAGCCTCCCACTATGCCTGGGATCTCAGCATCCCTGTCCTAATTCTCAATATCCCCAGCACCCCAGTGTCTGCAGCATCCCTAACATCCACCAAACCCCCACACAACATCCCTGTATCCCAATCCCCTAACATCTGGCATCCCAGCCTCCTGAGTACCTAGGGCACCTCTACCACTGCAAACTTCTCAGAATCACCAGGAAATGGTCCTTATGACTTATGCCACCTGTATTTCAACCTGAGTCTTTCTCCATTAATCAAACTTGTCCCTTTCAGCCCTGCTTTGTCTGTTTCCCTTTACAAAGGAATGTGCTCAATTTCTTTCTGTGTCCTGTTTGACACAGGACACAGAAACCGTCTACTGCTTCTCCATTTCCAGTAGGGCCCACCACCCTCCTGGGCCAGCCAGGTAACATACGGGGCTAGTGTTAAACATGGTATCACATAATGAATCATTTTAGTACTGTGCAAGCATATGTAAGGATTTTATGGAAATGCTAAAAAGCGTGTTCATTATTTAGCTGACATTTAGATTTTCCTTGGCTTCCTGTGTTTTCGTTTGATAGCGTGCAACTGTCATCCGGTGCCTCTCGCCTCATCTCTGCAGCCCACAGTCACAGTGTATCTCAGGTGGCACGTGCACATCTAGTCCTTGTCCACGGAAGTGGCGACGCATCAAACCTGTTTCCTTCACTTTCTCCCACTTTCCCTCACTTTCTAAGTGCCATGTATTCACTGAGCATCATTTCCCAAAGGTCCATGTGGTGGCTACGGCCACCGCAGCCTCGGCCACTGCAGCCTGAGGCTCCTGAGCCTCAGCATGGAGACACTCTGAGCAACATGTGCACCACAGGATAGCAAATGGAATTAGTTTTCCAGAGCCTTTGTCTTCCCACCTGGATTATAGCAAGCCCAAATGTTTGAAGATTTGCATCCTTTGGGGCAGAACTGTAACAGAGACCCTAAACTTGTCTCTATATCTCTCGTCTAATTTTTTAAAACCTTTTTACTGATTCTTTGAGAGTTTTACATCATGCAACCCAGTCTGGCTTATCTCCTTGTCCACTCATATCCACTCTTCACCCTTATAGCCTCCTACCCACAATAAAACACACACACACACACACCACCACCACCACCACCACCACCAACAACAACAACAACAACAACGATGATGATGACAGCATAGAAAATATCTCATCATGGAAGCTGTGGTGTGTTACAGTGTGTTCCACAGTATACCCTTCTGTCCTCACATCTCCACTTTCAAATGTTCATTGCAGTGAGTCTTTGGTCTGATTCAAGATCTTCAGCTTCTGTGACATCATCCATATTGGATCCTCACAGGGACTCCTTCTGGATATCCTGTTGTTGCCCTGTGTTAGGGAGATCCTGCAGCTTTGGAACTGGCCTCTTCATTCATCTCAACCATTCACAAATGCTATAGATGCTGGACTGGGCCAATTCAGAGCCCTGGATCTGGGTCTGCATAATGGCTGAGCTGGTTAGACTGCCTGCTCTCCCTTATCTGCCCACCAGGGCAAGCTCCCCAGCACTGCTCCAGTCGTGTAGGTTAGGCTCTCCTGCTCTCATCAGGACCCCCACACCTGTACCCATGCTCCAGAGCCAGCTCCACTGTGCTGCCCAGCAAAGGTTCGGGGCCCAGTCTCCCAGGAGCTGCAGCCTGTGAGGGGCTGGGCCAGCTCTCCTGCTCTCACATCGTTGGGGCTGCCTCAGCCTTGCCTTGGCCATCAGTGCCAGCTCCACTGTGTGGCCCAGGGCTAAGGCTCTCACTTCCACAACCCCAGGGCCAGCTCTTCCAGCTACTACTGCAGGTGTCGAGGGGATAGGAAGTGGGCATCATCCCCGCACCCATTTCTCTTCATAATGCTCAAGCTGCCCCACTTCTCTTTCTCTCCCATCTGACCACTGTAACTTTAATTTTTTTCAAATCTTATTTTTAATTATGTCTCTTAAATGCTTTAACCGCCCTTTAGCCCATGTCCCCACCAGAGATAGTTGAAAAGAAAGGATATGGGGTTGGGGGGGGGGAGGGGAGGAGTGAACCTGTTTAGAAAGGTTCTTTGGAGCAATTCCCATCTGTGTTGTCTGGAAATTAGCAGTTTAGTTCACAGATTAGCAGGCAGCGGCAGGGATACACTTCAGGGATACACCAGCAGTCCAGTTTGGTAACGTCAGGTTAGCAGCATCAGTGATATGACCTAGCAGAGACAGCCAGGCCACAGCCTTGGCTCAAATCAGCAGGAGGAACCAAGAGCTACACCGGGAAAGGTTTTCAGCTATGCCTCTCTCAGGGAAGTGAAGATCAGGGGTGACTCAATACCCTCAAGCATTGTACAGTGAGCTATACCAGCAAGCCAAGCTCCGTCTCCATCATCTGTGGAGTCCTTTTTATATCTTCTAAACATCACATGTCCTCCACATGCCTTGCCTCAGCACAGATCTTACTCAGCACATGCATCCAATCAACCTGAGTCTTTGGAAGCTGCAGGAAACTGCAGCACACCACCAGAAGTTTTTTGGTATGCTTCTCTCTATGGAGTCTTGACAAATGCACCTCAACTATGCAACGTAAGGCTCACCAATACATGTGTGTTGTTAGCAAAGAATCCTTCATCACGAGACTTTCACGTGCTTGCTTTAGCAGACCACCCTCTCTCCTGTGTCTGCTTCACTGAAACATTCCTTCACGAGTCTGCCTGAGTCTTTCACACCTGTGTCCACTTTATTTTGTTTTGTTTTGTTTTTTTTGTTTTGTTTTGTTTTGTTTTTCCGAGACAGGGTTTCTCTGTGTAGCCCTGGATGTCCTGGAACTCACTCTGTAGACTAGGCTGGCCTTGAACTCAGAAATCCACCTGCCTCTGCCTCCCGAGCACTGGGATTAAAGGCATGTGCCAGCACTGCCCGACCTGTGTCCACTTTAATGAAACGTTCCTTCACATGTTTGCCCCTGCAAAATACCATCCAACCGACTTTCCAAAAAAAAAAAAAAAAATCCTTGTTTCCACTTCAGACCACCACTTACTTGCACATTTTGGTGGCTCCTCCTGCAGGCTGGTCATGCATCTGTCAGGCCTCTAGGTGACATCCTCCATCTGCGGTGTATGGCATGGCATGGTAGCAAGTGGCTGTCTGTGGCCTGCCTGTGTCATGCCCTGGAGGGCAGGTCTGTGGGTGGCATGGCCATCCACAGGTCTGTTTGTCTGTCTTCCTCCTCCTGCACAGCACTGCACTGCCTTGATTTAATTTGATTTGATTTGATCTTTATGAGTCTTAGGCATAAGACAGCTTTGGCCACCAAGTCAGGCATCATGCTAGGATGAACAAAGGACTGCTGTCTGCTCTGCCCCTGACTGACAGAAGGACACCACCACCACCAACGAGGTGTCTCTTTGTCCATTGCCAGAGAGGGCTCTCATCTGTTTTTTGTTCGTTTGAAACCATTTTTTAAACTTCTTTTATTTTAAAAAATTATAATATAATTACATCATTTTCCTTCTCTTCCCTACAAAACCATCTACTCCTTCTTGCTCTCTTTTTAGATTCATGCCCTTCCCCTCCACGCCCGACTAATTGTTACATGTATGCGTGTATATGCACATATGTTCATAAATAAAGAATACAACCTGCTCAGTTTGTATAATGCTACTTACATGTTTTCATGGCTGACCATTTGGTATTGGATAAGCAATCGGTGTGCTCTTCCCTGGGGAAGACAATTTCTCCCATTGTCAACATTCCTTAGTTGCCTGAAGCCCCTTCCGGGAAGAGGTCGGGTCTTGTGAGCTTCCCAGCCCCCACCCACCCTCATCCAGCTACCACGTCTGTTGTTGCAGTTCTTGTTCAGCTCTTGTTCAGGCAGTGATGTTTGTGAGATATGGGTGTGGCTTGTAACATTACTAGGAGACACAATCTCACAGCAAACTCCCAGGTCCTTTGGTTCTTAAGATCTCTCTGGCCCCTCTTCCACAACGTCCCCCTAGTCTTAGGTGTGGGAGTTATTCTGTAAATATATTTGTTGAGACTGGGCTCCACAACCTTGTGGTTCAGTTGGGTGTGGTTTCTATAATGATCTACATCTGTTGCAAGGAGAAGTTTTCTTGAGGAAGGGTGAGGACCACACTTACTTGTGGGTATGATGACAAGTATTTAGAATGTAGATAGGGACTGTGCTGATTTAGTAAAGTAGTGGTTACAGGATCTCATCTAAGATCCATGACTTTACTAACCCTGGCTAGCTAGTGAGGTTTCCAGTGTCAGTTTTAAGTCCAATTAGAGATCTGTTGGCAACCATCATGGTACACATGCACCCTTAGGGTTATCGTGGCCTGCTAGTTGTCATTGTGGTTCACAGACATCACAGCTGGGTAGGACTGTTACTGCTTCCGTCTTTTGGAAACTTGCATGGTGTGTGTTGTAGTGGTTTGAATAGGTATGCTTCCCATAGACTCATGTTTTTAAATGCTTGGCTCACTATTAGGAGGTGTGGTCTTGTTGGAGGAACTGTGTCACCAAGGAGAAGTCTCATGTGCTCAATCGAGGCTTAGTGTAGCAGTCTCCTTCTGTTGCTTGTGGATCAAGATGTAGAGCTCTCAGCTCCTTCTCCAGCACCAATGTCTACCTGTAGGCCACCAAGCTTCTTGCCATGATGATAATGGACTAAACCTCTGAAACTTTAAGTCATGCCCAATTAAATGTTCTCTCTTAGAAGAGTAGCTGTGGTCATGGTATCTCTTCATAGCAATAAAATCCTAAGACATGTGTCTTCCGGTGCTGTGAGAGCCAGTTCTCAGTGAAGAGGATCTGAGTTCAGTGTTGGACGTGTATGGTGTCTTCAGTAACAGGGACTCTTCTTCTAGCCCTGGTCTCTCATCTATTTCAGGGCATAAAATCTTTTCCCCTTCCCTCTTAGGATTAGTGTCTTGGGCCCAACAACAACACAGTAAGAGGATACAAATGTTACTTGATGTCAATATTTTAACTTTTGTGTGTGTATAAGGGTCTCCAGAGAAGGAAAGCAAACACAGGGTGGCACAGAAGACTGAGGAAAAAGGTTCCAGAGAATAAGTTCATAGAAGGAAAAGGTTATTTCAAATGGTTTATTGTTTGCAGTCAGTTGTCTGCTGTGCACCAGGGTGAGACACTAGTGGGTGGGGCTTTTCCTACACTCATTCCCCAGGTTCCTTTTGTATACCTTAATGCTCTAGACAAAGTGGCATGCTTTGATCTTTGTCTGTCTGTCTGTCTTCGCACCTGAGTTGTAGTATCACCAGGCCCTGTGAACCTAAAAGTTTGTCCATGTGGCTTACCTGACCCCACAATGATGCATTGGTTTCTGTTTTCTCTGACAAGGGACAACATGGCTGTTTCCTCACACCCAGTCCACACAGGTTACTGTCAAATTTGCTGCATTTCACTAGTGTGATAGGAAATGTTTTCTCCCCGAGTTCCGACTTGCGTTTGTGTGAACTAATCCCAGCCTAACTCTGTGTGTGTGTTGTCTGTTTCTCTTTTCTGTCAGCTGGTCACTGCATTCTACAGTTATTTCCATTAGGCTCCTGGCAAGTTTAGGTGACTGTCAGGAACCTTAGATGCTAAGGAATCACCACTCTGTGATTTTAATTCAAAGTGTGTCTCATCCTTTGTTGTTCTTTTTCTCTGATTTTGCTTACTTGGATTTGTGTCAGCCATAATTTTTAAAATTAAATGGAGTTCATCTGGCTGTTTCTGTCTCCCCAGGAAGAACTGCCTGGTTTCAAGCCTCCAGGCAAACTCCTGCGGCCCTCCCATATCTCAGGAAGTCTAAGGTCTTTGGCACACCAGCTGATCTGAGGGTGGGGAGCAAGCCAAGACCCTCTTCCACACATGCTGACCGGGTGGAGTCTGCTCTGGTTTCTTTCAGTGTCTCTGTAAGGCTTACACACTGCCATGCTGGAGTGTGCCCCCATTTTCTCAGGTTTCTGTGTGGGGCCCACACACACTGTCTTGTGTATTCTGGTTGGGTTTCTTCCTGCATCTCTGTGTGGGGCTCGCACACACTGATTTGTTGTTCCCATCTCCAATATGTTTCTGCATCTGCTGCGCCAGGCTGAGCTTGTCCTGTCTCTGTTCTTAGCATCTTCCAAGCCTGTATTTGCATGTTTATGTAAATGCTGAGTCATCTGGTCTAGTTAAAATATACCTATAGAAAACATAGACCCGAAAACATCCCATGCCATTTCCTTTAGGAGGATGGGTACTCCGGTGTAGACTGAACGACACCCCTTAGCTTGGGCACCCCGGCTCCGGGACAATGTGGTGTTCCATTTGCCTAAGATCCTACATGAAATCAGAGGCTTCATTAGATCCTTTAGATTGTTCCATCATTTCTCCCCTTTTGAAATTTCACCACTGTTAAAATGTGCTGTTTCTCTCTGTGCTGCTGTGCTGGGTTCAGAGGCCATGACTGTGTTTCTGGAAGTTTCCTGGATTCTAATAGATGGGGCTGCCACTTTTCAGGCTCATGTGGCATAGGTGTGTGTGCATGTGTGTGCTTGGGTGTGTACACATATGGAAGCATTCACATCTATATGTGTAAGCATGAGTGTGTGTGACTGAAGCTATGGGAGCCATCTTCAAAGCAGTTCCTTTGCCCTGGGGTAGCAGGCAAGATAGCAAGACAGTGTCTGTGAAGGTCCCTTGAGGCTGCACCCAACTCTCATCATGGGGAGTAAAGGTGGTGCTCCTGGACCTCTCTTCCACCTTACTTCCCTACCTCTGGCTCCTGGCTCCTTTCTGTAGCCTGCTTCCTGTAAGGAACATATATAAATGTGCTTATAACTTGCCAGTTTGGTTCCACTATCAAAAGTGACTGTGAAAGCTACAGGGAAAGGCTGGGATGCAGCTGTGGCCAAGAGGCAATAGCAAGCAGGAGGTTGGGAGGGGGAAAGGCCTTCATTAATGCAGGGAGCTGGGTCACCCTGCAGGGTCTCTTTACCATGTAAAACACTTTGGGTGCAGGGTTTTTGAAGCATGAAGAGGAGATGGGGTTGATACTTAACAGATACCCAGAACATAGACCCCAGTGACTTAGGGTCTTTTGGTGCCTCTCTGGCCTTGCCTCTTGGGCTTCTGACCACAGAGACTCCAGTGGCTTGTCCTCATGCCCAGGGTGTTCTTGGTGACCAACAATCAGGAAGAAAGGACCCTGACCCACTAACATCCACCTCTGCAGGCCGTTCAGGGAGGCATGGGCCTTATGTTATTCTTGTGTAGCCAGCACAGGACCTCTTCCCCTCACACACAGCCTGAGGGCACTTCCTGTTCTAACCTCGAGCACAGCAGGCACCTGGCTAAAGGCAGACTCAGTTAGCTGTGAAAGATGCACTGATCTGAGAGGAACTTGTCACAATTTTAACCCCGCCCCCATCCTGCAAGCTGGAAGAGATTAAAAGTAGGATGTGGGTCTCCCTGTCTGGTGACAGGCAAGCAAAGGCCATGCTGAGCTTCTGTGCTTAGGACAGGGACTCTTGGACACTTAGCTGCCCTCAGGCTCAACAGGGCCACTTGGAAAGTGATGGGGAAGATCCCAGGGACTACAGAGGGAGGTCTTAGGGGCCTTTTTTTGTGTACCTTCTGAGAGGTAACCACAGCTGGGAACAGGGGGAGGAGGGCAAGGTGGCAAGCTGTCCCAGTAGAACTGGCCCAGGGTGCTATTGAATATGCAGCCTGGAGAAGGGACAGGCTGACATTGGAGTTCATGTACCCTAGGCTAGAGTCTGTCCTGGCTATGTCTCTGACATCATGGAACTGGGACCGGAAATATACAGCTGCTCTAACAGCGGTGGGCAGTTAACCCCTTCAGGGAAGCACCCCTGTGCAAGTTGGACTTAACCGCTCCCAGTGTTCCCCTTGTTCCCCTTGCTCGATTGTTACTTCAGGAGACAGTCACTTCTTTGTGTGTCCTGGATCCTCAGTTTGCAGAAAAGTCTTGTACCTCTGAATCTTCTAGTTATCTGACAAAGGTATGCTAGCATTGCCCGACCCTGCATACACAAGCACCTCAGTGTCATATTATCTCCAAGGTCTACTCAAGCTTTCTAGGTGAGATTAGGGGTCACCTGCCTCGTGGAGAGGGGGATTCTTATGGAACTAAGGGTGTTCCTTTAAGTAATTATGGTTAAGTAACAACCATGAAGACTTGGAACATCCTGTGCGGGAAGATCTTGTCTCCCTCGGGACTCTGGTGTGTGGAAAGTGTAGCTGGCTGAGGCAGGGTGGATATGTGATTAGTAAGATGGCCTTGGAGCTGCTTCTAGGTCCCCCACAGACTGAAGTGGAGAATCAGGCAGGTAGTGGAAAGAGCTATGCATTCTTAGTATCAGCCATGCCAGAATGGGTATTGGGGTCTCAGAGAGGCAAGGACTATAAGGCCTGATCTGCAGGGAGGCCTCAGGAGGTGGTAGCCAGGTTGTCATGACCCTCTGAGAACCCATTTATGAACATTAGTCACTAGGGCTCCTGGCTAAGTCTACCTAGGCTCTAAGGTCCCTGGTGCTGCCTCTCTACTCCAACTCTTGTGGGCTACGTTCACCCAAATCCCCTGAAGGTGTCCAGATGTGGGTGGATACTGTGGGCATGGCATGAGTCTCTTTGACAACATGCCTACAGGTAAAAACAAAGCCTGCCAGAGCCCTGTGCTGCCCAGAAGGTAGGGAGACATGTGGAGGGAGGTGCATGTCTTGGATCTAGGGCCTTTATGTTTAAGCCTTTAAAGGGTAGGGAGGATGACTTTGTTAGTTAGTGATATCAGCAAACGTCTTGGAAAATTTGAAAAGGTTTTGACTGAGGTTGGCTTTAGTTACATTTCTAAGGGCTGGAGCAAGAATGGAATGAAAACATGCCAGAAACATCACACTTTCAGCCCAACCAAATCCAAGGCCTTAACAGCGGTTTCCAGGCAAAGTTCCCCATGCTTGGCCTTGGTCTGAGAGGCCTTCCAGACTGTACCATCCCTTCTCCTGAATGTGCTAGGATGTATGCAACAGAGCATGTGGAAGCTCTTGTATGTTTGCAAGCCTAAGTACATCAGTGAGTTTTGTGTATGAATATGCATGTGGTGTATGTGTATGTGCCTGGGCATGTGTGCACAAATTTGAGCCTGTGAGTATGAGCATGCAAGTTTGTGAATGTGTGGGTGTTGGGCATGTATGAGTGTATGTGACTGTGTATGTGAATGTGACGGTCAGTTTCTGTGCCCTCCCTTTTCTCCCCAGGGGCTGTTGGCCACCAGCCTGAGGAGAGTAAGGGAGTGGAAGCGGAGCACAGGGTTCAGACACAGTGACCTCCATAGACTGCTGCAGCAAGACGAATCTATTGTTTCAGGGATAGGGTATATAAAGGCTTTGGGGGAGGTACGGGTGGAAAGGGCTGATTTCTGATGGCATCAAGCAAGCAGGAAGGGCAGATTGGTTATAGCACAGCACCTAATTATCATTCGGGCAGGAGGCCAGAGTGGGATGTGTGTGCTGAGTTATCCAGCCTTGCACAGAGCTCTGTACAAGGTCATTTTTCAGACAAAGCCAGCCAAGGCTAGTCACTTGTGTTCAGGGACATTCTCCAGACAAAGACAGAGACAGGGAAGCCCCCACTAAGAAAGGGAGCCCCCCATTTTGACTGCATCTGGTCATGGGGGACTACTACCTTAATAGCAAGGTTCCCCAACAAGTTTCAGTTGTCATCTTGATGCAATCTAGAACATCAGGGAAGGGAATCTTATCAAGGAATTGTCTAGATTAGGTTGGCTTAAAGGCATGTGTATGGGGGAATATCTTGATTATATGAATTCCACTGTGGATGGCACCATTCCCTAGGAAGGAGTTCCTGAGCTATTAAAGACTGGAGAAAATGAACTGAGCACCAGCATGTGTGTTTTTATCCACTGCTTTCTGCTCTTGACTGTCAGTGGGGCATGATTAGCGACTAGCTGCTTCAAGTGCCTGCCTTTGACTACCCACAATGATAGACTGTAACCTGGCACCGTGAGCCAAAGAAACCCTTTCTTCCTCATGTCGCCTTTGTCAATAGCAGAGGAAACTAAAACAGTGAACATGCGTGTGGTGCACACACGTATATGAAAGTACATACCTGCATGTGTATGAATATACTAGTGTGCATAAGTGTGTCAAGGAGTGCATGTAAGCATGTGGGCATAACACATGCATGAGTCAGTCTATGCACATTGGGGTACATGAGTGTGTGTATAAAGGTGGGTTGGAGGAGTATGATTGATGAGCACATGTGAGTGTGTGGGGTGTGAATGTTGGTGTGCATGTGTGCGTTTGGGTATATGTGAGGCCCCCATTTCTTTACATACACATGCAGAGACAGATACTCTGGGTTCCCACCTTCTTAGTTAATGTGACTAGAGTTGGCCCTGCCATGGTCAAGCGCCTGGCACACCACTTCAAAGCCAGGTGGGAACAGAATGTGTTGGCAAGGGACTTCTGAGGAGCTGACATCAGTCCTCTGGAAAGTACCCTGGGTGGTACTGGAGGTGTGCTGAGAATGTGAACCTCTCTCCAGTGAACTGGAAACTGGAAGTGGCTCCAGTGTTAATTTTAAACAATGACATCAAGAGGGTCTTAGGGAGAAGGTGTCTCCCTGGCAGCCTTATTATCGTAATCTGGGAGAACCTCTCACTATTTGCTGAAATATTCATGGAAGTATGAAAATTTAAACATTAGTAATTTGTTCTCTATTCATTATTTATTAAGCTTATTTTTTTCTTTTGGTGAGGCACTCCTGATCTTTTCCAAGAAAACAATGGACAAGAAGAACAGCCCTGGTATCTCAGAGACTCTGAAATTAAAATTTAAATGATCTCCCTGCCCAGAGTGAAAATGAAATAATAAATGCAGCCAGGTTGGAAGCGGAAAAGAGCAGAGCTCATGGTTCCTCGTTTTACGGATGCAAATTTCATCCTGATAACTCCCAGGGTTGAGTCTGGGGCTCATGTGCACTGGGGAGTCTCTCTTCACTTCCCAGGGGACACCCCAAGCCTGCTAATTGCTCAGCTCTTTCTGCTGCACTGGTGAGATGCATGCAGGGGGACACTGCTCTGCGGCCTCCAGAGAACACAAGGAAACTTCCCGTAGATGGGTGGACATGGTCCTAAGGCTGCTGACCAAGCACCTCACTGACCCAACTGAACCAGGTGCAGTGGAGAGCTCCCGTGGGGACAGGACTCCTGGTGCAGACTGTCCATCATCAGGGAGAAGCGGCCTTGGGAACCTATGGGCTCTGGGCGGTGGCAGAGAGCTGAAATCAGCACACATGTATTGCCTCCAGTCCAGGTTCCCAAAACCTAAAATTGCAGCTACATCACTGGAATGGTCCAGGAAAGGTGGTCCCTCCCTGGATTCCTCGGTCTTCATTCCATCTTTCAGTGTGTCTGTCTGGGTTTCACATGCTTCTCACAGGCCATTCCACATAGGGCCAATCCTAAATGCAAGCTGCTCTAGCCTGAGCCCCTTTCTGAACAGGTCACAGCACAGAGCAGGACCCAGAACCTCAGATCCACCTCCTGCAGCAGAGCACAGTTCCCCACCCCAGCAATCACATGCTTGGGAAAGTGGGCTTTGGAATTTCTAAGGGCTTTCTTTATCTAGGCTTCATTTCAAGACTGATAAAGAGGAGGCCTGAATGTAAAAGGACAAAAACACAACCAAGATTCTGGTGTGAACAGGTCCTCAGTGACATTAAAACAAACAAACAAACAAATAACCCTTTAGGCTCGCAGCCACAGGTGAGGGGAGGCAGAGGAGCAGCCTGTGCCAGTCTTCAAAGGACCCTACAGATTCAGGAACTAGTCGTCCATGGCTATTCTGCTCTCTTGAGTCCACGTTGAAGATATTCCTCACAACAGAGTCTGGAAGAGTTCTAGATTCAGGTTCTATAAGCAGCAATGCCTCTGTCTCTGTCTCTCTCTGTGTGTGTCTCTGTCTCTGTCTCTCTTTCTCTGTGTGTGTGTGTATGTGTGTGTGTGTGCTTGAGATCAGACTAGTAATGAAATATACTATACTAATTTGTTGCTAACTACATTATCGCTGCATTCCCCAAAAAGGACATAATTTTTCATAACCAAAGTACAGCTACCAAAATTGGAAATTAAATCCAGAGAAAGTAACCAATGCAAAGACATTCAGTTGCTGCCAGCTGTCAGAATGTCCTTCACGTCTTCCCTACATTCTGGGTCTCATCTAGGATCATGTGACCTGTTTTATCTTCATATCCCTAATCTGAGTTGACATTCAGATTTTCCATTTCATTTCATCATAGTTTGGGTTAAGTTCTGCTTCTCAAGGAATATTCCAAATTCATTTTATGGTATGATTTTTAAATTTTTCTATGAAGTAATTTATCGTATTTTCTGATTTCCCTTGATTGTACTCATCCTCTTAAATAATTAATTTTAATTCAGATGGTTCAGCAGTCAAGACCACCGGCTGTTTTTTCCAGAGGACCTGAGTTTGAGACATTTGCTCTCAACTGTCTGTAACTTCAGCTCCAAGGAATCCAATGCTTTTTGATTTGGTTTCCATTGGCATCAGACATGCACACAGGACACAGACATACATGCTAGCAAAATACTCATGTGCATAAAAGTAATGACAATCAAATAAATAAACAAATAAACTTTGGGGCCCGCGGATAGCTCGGTGGGCATCCAGCCATCTAAGTTTGATTTCTGGAATCTACACATGGAAGAAGAGAGTCAGGTTATCCTCTGAGCTCTACACTTGTATATGCGTAAATGTGAAAAGATAGAAATTTAAAAAAAAATTAAATTTGAATTGATGTAGTTTCCTTTTTCTCCGATTCCTAGACTGTTAAATCCTATTTTTATTTTCAGGAATTCCTTAATTCTACTCCTAATGTACTCCAAGGAGGTTATAACTGTGGCTGCAGAGTCTTGGTTACTGATGCAACTGTTAGGGCCACAGGCTGCACAGATGGCTAGAACAGCAGGATCCCTTGGGTATATGTGAGGGTGCATCTGGAAGAGGCCAGCAGTTGAATGGGTGGCCGAGTAGAGACTCACTGCCACTAGTGTAGGTGGGCATCAACTACTCCACAGAGCACCTGAACAGTAACAACGATAAGGAGCACACAGCCTTATTTGAGATGGGAAACCCATTTCCTCGATGCCAACCTTTGTGTTTCTCAGCCCCTTGGCCTTGAATTGAACTACCATTTGCTCTACTTATCTTTTATCATCTATCCGCTATACCTCCTATCTACCTGTTGGTCTGTCTCATCTATCTGTCTGTCTGTCTGTCTATCATCTATCATGTACCTATCTGTGCTATCTATCTATCTATCATCATTTATTAATCATCTATATCTGTCTATCTACCATCTATCAGTAATCTACCTATCTATCATCTATCAATTACCTATGTATCTATGTATCTGTCTTCTATCAGTTTACCTACCCATCTATCTTTACAATGGTCATCTTACCTTAAATAATGGCTTTTGAATTTTTTAATTTATTATTATTATTATTATTATTATTGGTTTTTCGAGACAGGGTTTCTCTGTGTAGTCCTGGCTGTTCTGGAACTCACTCTGTAGACCAGGATGGCCTTGAACTCAGAAATCCGCCTGCCTCTGCCTCCCAAGTGCTGGGATTAAAGGTGTGCGTCACCACTGCCCCGGCGGCTTTTGAATTTTTATTCCTTACAATTCTCCATGTAAGATGAAACGTAAAAGAATTTTGAATGTTCATTATCAATTTAAAATATTTATAACTTTTTAAGTTTTATTTTACCCACAGGCTATTGAGAAGTGTGTCACCTAATTGCCAAATGTCTGGCAGGCAGAAGATTTTCCTAGATCCCTTCCTGGCACCGACTTTTAATTTAATTCTACTGTGATTAGAGAACATTCAATACAATTTCAATGTCTTAAAATTTATTCAGATTTTGTTTTGGCTGACCATATCAACTGTGCAGGTAAATGTTCAAGTGCACCTAAGTTGGTGCAATCTGAAGTAACGGTGAGTGTCCTGTGGAGGCAGGAGGCCGGTGTGGCGGGATGGGGCTCCCCGCTCCCGTTTCAGCTACTTCTCCACCCATCAGTAGAAACTCTTGTTAGAATATCACACCACAATTGCAAATCCATATACTACTTTCTAACTCTCAGTTATCACTTTACTTTTTATAACTAAAAATCATTTGGACTTACCCTTAAGTGTTTTTGTTGAGGGGCATAAACATTTATGGTTCATAGGGGTACTGTCTTCAATCTGTTTTGCCTGATATTGAGCAATTACTATTAATTTATTATAGGTTACTTTTTGCTTGTTCTTGGCATTTTTGCCTTTTTCTTATCCCCCTAACTGTATTTAAAATAAAGCCTGAGGGTTGACAAGATGGCTTAGCTGTAAAAACAAACAAACAAAAAAACAAAACAAAAGAAAACAGCAGTGCTCTTGTGGAGGTCCTGAGTTTGTTCCCGGTGCCCATGTTGGGGGGTCTCACAGGCACCTGTAATTCCAACTGGAGAAGAGGGGATCTAATGCCCCTCTGGCCCCTGAGCTCACATACTCACACTGCATGCCTCCTCACAGCATGACCCCCCCCCCCCCACTTCACTGGGAATAATATGAAAAAAAACTTTAAAATATAGCTTCCTATACTGTAAGCCAACATTCGCCTTCAGACTTTTATCTGTTTGTTATTTTGGTACCTCTGAGGATCGAGTCTAGGTCCT
The DNA here is from genome assembly GCF_947179515.1 of Apodemus sylvaticus. Lineage (NCBI taxonomy): Eukaryota > Metazoa > Chordata > Mammalia > Rodentia > Muridae > Apodemus > Apodemus sylvaticus. The sequence continues at coordinate 65,764,337 of NC_067472.1, read as the reverse complement.
CCCGCATGCCAGGCAAGCACCCTGCCCTGAGCCACATGATCCCTCTGGCCTGTCAACCCAGCCTTTCAGCAGAGGAGCCAGACCCTCTGTAACTGCTGTCACTGCTGCTGTGCTCGCAGCACCTGCTGCCTGGTTTCTTTCTCTTTTGCCTTTCTGTCCCTCCCTTCTGCCTCTTTCAAAGCCGGTTAATATATTTTAACTCTCCTGGTAATGCTTTGCCCCTGCCTCTTTGCATGGTTATTTTAATGCCCGATCTCAGAGATTAAAAAGTACAACTTTGGCTTTTCTTGGTTATTTAGTACAAACATGGATCCACTCTCACCTAACACAGTGCAGCCCGGGCACTGCAGTTTCTTCATGCCACCATCCCATAGTCTAAAGCTGCAGCTTTAGTAAATGTCAATGCTATCCTCTTTCTGTTAAACTGTTCACGTCATTTTTAAATAACCAGAGAGGAAAGGAAGATAGTCCTTCTCATTTAATTACATACACGTTGCTTCTAGAACACTTCTGGCTGACTTTCTGTTTTTAAGAATATTTTCTTCTCTGGAGATGCATCCATTCTGCAAATAAAAATCACATATGCGGCAGACACAGAATTGTGGGGTATACGTGTTTCTTCTGCTGTCCATTTCCTGTAAGTCAGCCGGAAGCTGTGTCATCATTTTCTGATCATTCATCTCCCCACCCCCGACCCTGGCCACTGTACCGACTCTCTCCTGGTCTGTGGTTATTTAGCTGTTGGTGCTGTGTTTAGGTCTGACTTCTCCATGTTCATTCTGCTTTAGGCTTGTTGGACTTCTTGAGTCCCAAAACATGTTTTCATCTTGGCCATAGTCCCTGGGGTTTTGTCTATTGTCTTTCTCACGTCTTTCTGCGACTCCGCAAGCACATGCATCGCGCTGCTTACTCCTCTTCGTTACTTTCACAATACTGCCTCTTTTTTTGCAGAGTGGGTAATTTCTACTAGTGAAGAGATCTGAACCTGCTGGTGAGTCGCTAGTGCTGGCTACTGGTGTGGGTGGGGCTGAGCTGGATCTGTGCTCATGGAGGTAACAGAGTCCCATTTTAGTGCCATATCTCTCTGTTGCAGAAGCACACATTGTGTCCTGTCAACCCTTCCCAAGAGGGCAGGGGCCTTGAACCATTCATTCACCATGCTGTGTGGACTTCAAGCATACACTGTCCCTGGCTCCAGCCCAAGGTGTTAGACATCTCTATCACCAGCCTATGAGACAGTGTCTGGCACCCTCAGGTCAGGACAGTGTAGTGTCATGGTGCTCACTGCTTCCTGACAGCGCCCCCATCCTCAGATGCAGAGGATCAATTCCACCATATCCACTCAAAGCTTTCTGGTCAGGGAGGCAGCACCATCAGCTGTACTCACCCGTGGGAGCTGCAGGCTCAGCCCTCAGCCCATACTGGCAGACCGCTTCCCTGATCCCTGCTCCCTGCTTCCCTTTCGTACTGTGAGTGACTCCATTCCTATAGAGGACACTGGTGACCACCAGGTGGCAGCAAAAGAAAGTATCAGCTGGTCTGTGCTGACCTGGCATCTGCAATGTTCTCCCTTCCTCTTTCTTCCTTCTCTTGCTAGCTCTTTCTCTCTACACCCACCCTCCTTCATCTTTGTTTCGGTCTATCTTTCTTCTTCCTTCTCTCCTTTCTTCCCTCCCTCCCTCCCTCCTTTTCTCCTTCTCTCCCTTTCTTCCTCCCTTCTCCCCCCTTCTCCCTTCCCATTTTTGAGGGTTTACTTAGACTTAGCAAATATCCTGCTTTTAGTTACATAAACCCCCACCTCCACCCCCAGCAGCTGGACAGATCTGTGTAAAAATAACACTTGTCAGGCGTGATTACCTTCTTGTCCTCTGAGCCGAGTTGCCTCACCTCCCTGCAGAGCTATTTAAAGCCAGGCAAGCGGCAGCTCTTCACCCATAGGTTTTGAGGTTTCCGAAGGTCTTGGGCAGAGGGGCCCAGGGACATCTTCACCTGACCACCTGGCTATGGTTGTCATGCAGAAACAAGGCCCTGGGAAGAAAGGGAGGGTTTAAACTTGGGTAGGACAAGACACAAAGAGGCTTGCATGCTCTAGATGCCAATGAGTCTAGGAGGCAAGAAGAACGGATCCTGGTGGAGGTGCTGGGGGTGGGGTGAGTGCTGAGTGCAGGTGTCTGTCTGCCAAGCCTTGGAAGCACAGGACCATGGCAAAGGCACCTCTGCTCTCTGGTAAAGATCTGGAAACTGGAGCAGAAACAAGCAGGCCTAAAGGCAGACCAGCACAGGCGCCCATCCCCAGTGTGGTGGGTAGCTGGATTGAAGTAGGTTGTCAGAAGTACCCTGAAGTGCAGCTTACCCTCTGCCCCTCGCAGCCTGAAGCCTGCAGCCTGCCTATTGCTTTGGAAAGAGCACAATACCCTAGGCAGGATCCTGGGGCGCTTACAGGACCATGTGAGGCTCTGCATAGTCTGAGGAAGATGGCTGAATGTTTGTCTACAAACTTCTCACTCATGTTGAGATATGCCAGGATAGCAGCCCACTAGCTAAGAGGAGTCTAGAGGGATCCCCTACTTCCTGTAGTCCCCTATCTATGACCTTAGAACCTGCCTCTCAAAGGAAGGCAGGGGAGAGCTGGGGTTCTAGATGTCTATTGGGGACAGGACTGGGCCCAGGAAGAGAGAAGAGGATCATGCCACGGAGGTGTGATCTCCCTATCTTCTTCCTCCTTCCCTTCCTCCCAATTTGTGAGCCCCTTTCATGGCCAGCTTGGTAGAGTTTCTGAGCTGTGGCTTGCAGCCAAACCCCAGTGAGATAGTTTCATATTTTAGAATTGAGAGAGAGAGAGAGAGAGAGAGAGAGAGAGAGAGAGAGACTGTTCCAGTCACAGATCCTTACAGAGCAGCCCAATACCCTTCCCATCCATAGCATCAGAGCTTTCCCCAGACCCCAGGGTCCTATCCCTAGCTTTCCTCCTGCTTGAAAGTCAGCAACTTGTCCCCGCCTCCAAAGACCTGCTCTCTTGAGCTCAGAGGCCGTGAGAAAGCAGACCAGCACAAGGGTTCTTCAGACCACAGGCTTCTTCCACACATAGGCCAGGCCAACGCCACCTGACCAGCCACCTCAGCTGCTAGCTCTCTGGCTCTCTGGCGTGGGAGACTGTCTTTGCATCAGCACCGTTGGAGGCACTGGGCCTCCTGACTCTCGTCTCATGTTCTCAGATGGCAGGCAGACTTGTGCATCCTGGAACCATAATGAGTAGCTTCCAAACTGTCCCCAGATGAGAACAGGATTTCTGGACTACCAGGTCTGGGTAGCCAGGCTCTATGAACAGATCAAGGGAAGCATTCCCTCAGTGAAGAAGCAAAAGAACCCTGAAGAGGAGTCCCATGGAGAATAGCCATCTAAGCTCTGTAGATTGTCTAGAGGCTCTAGCCACAAAAATCACCTTTGTTGGGAGAGAAAGTGGTCAGGTGATTAGGATAACCAAACAAAGGAATGCATATACTTGCTAACACACATACACACACACACACACACAGAGCAACCACATGGCATGCACACAGGTATACACATGCATACACAGATGCATGCACATGCATAGCACACATAGTACACACAAATGTACCTGCACATGCACAAGCATATCTTGTATGTATACATAGATAATGCAGCATCACACATCCCTGCATGCACATGTCTATATGCATGCACATACACACTGTAAACAGATATCTAGAAAACAACTCTGGGATGATGACAGAGCATGCACAAAGTGAATGCAGGATGTCTTCTAGTCTGCTTGTAAGCACGTGCTGCAGCAATGGAGGTCTGCTTTCAAATGGCAGGCGGAACCTCTACCTGGTGACGGTGCTGCCTCAGAGCTCTGTGGGCACCCGGTGGTCGCTGCAGTGTTCAAGGGCTCCGCCTTACCAAAGCCTCCACTGAGCATGGCTTGGAAACTGCCATGAGCAGTATGTCCGTAGCCATTAATTTAGGCAGGAGCCCTCCAAGGATGCCAACTTGGCAGGCAGATTTTGGATGTACAGGAAACTAAACTGGTCTCTAAGCAGCTCCCCAGAAAATAAGAATTAATTGCTTTTTAATTAATGTGTGCCACATGTATTCATTTTCAGTGGCTGCAAAAACAACAACAAATTAATCCAAACTTGGTGGCTTTAAACAACCTAAATATAATTGTCTGGTGTTCTGAGGTCATTGTCCCATCCGGGCCGTCTGGGGTTCCACATTCTTAGAAGTATGGGTGATGCCCTTTCTGTATCAAGGACCACCTCCAACTTCAAGGCTTAGATGTGTTTCTAGCTCTCTCTAGACCTGCAGTCTCTGTCCGGCTCCTCTTCAGACGCTGTATCTGTGGAACCCACAAGAGGAGGACGACTGCCTGCCACCTGTGCTTTATCTGTAGTCTTGAACCCTTTTGGTCTATAGATTCCACATTCTGGGTATCAAGACATGGGCCACACTGGGAGCCATTGCCTTGCCAGGCACATCGTGCTTGCTTAGCTGCTGTAATAACAGAGAAGCCCAGCAGTCATCCTGTTAGCCAGGTGACCAGCAGAGGGCAAATGGCTGACACTGATATGCTTCCCTTTAAACGACCAAGTAGAGCATCTGTCTTCTGGAAAAACAAGCCATTCTGCTGTACAAACTGAAGGACAGAGCACGTAGCACAAGACAGCTGGTCTGTGGGAGCTCTAGAGTCAAGGGCAGTCAAAGAATTGCTTCATGCCCAGACCCTGGTGACTGAAGTTGTAGCTCAGCCCTGGACTTTGAAAGGGGCCCTTGGCTGTGTGGGATTGTGGGCGGCAGGGCGGTGCTGGGCTCCTGCTGCAGCAGTGGCACACTGCCTGCTCTGGGAGAACACACTGTGATGTATAGTTTAGAGGGAGACAAGTGTCTGCAGAGAGTTCCCACGTGGGTCAGTGATGAAGGTCTCCAGGGAACAGATGGGGTCTGTATATTATTTCTGCAACTTTCATATACATTTTATTAAATTAAATAAGCTGTTGAAGCTATGCATGAGAGAATCAGAGGCCAAGGGAAAGGTATGTATACGTCTGCTTGGGGCAGAACTCCGCAATCCCATCAGTCCATTCATCCACCCACCCACCCATTTATCTACCTACCCACTCTCCCATCCATCCATTCATCCTCCGATCCATCCTTCCCATCTGTTCTGCCCTCCCTCCATTCATAGAAACAGTCCTCTGCTGAAGCATTTACTGATCACCAGCCACCTCCCCTAAAGAAAGACAAGCAGATGTCACCTATGATGGAGGTGTTTATGACAAAACCCAAAGACCCAGTGATTACGCTTCAATCCTACTGTCTCACTAATGCGATACTAAAAAAGTAGAGTGTGGGGTGCAACTCAGAAAATGAGGACCACTGCAGAAAAGGCAGAGATGGGGGAGCTGCTGTACAGAAGAGATCTAACAGGCAAGTGTCCGTGTCCAGTATTTTGAGTCTTAAGGCAATATTCTGAGACAGGAAAGAAAGCCACGTAGTCACACAGTGTGACAGATCCCTACTGGGCATGTGATGGTGCAGAAGGCCAGCTGCAACTTATTTTAAATGTGAAATGGTATTGAAGTTATTGATCTAAAAGGGGCTATGCCCCTTGTGAACTACACTGAACTATTAATACATAAAATTCTACTGTGGAGACTTGCTTAAGGACAAGCAGTTGGGGTGGTAATACTGATGACCTCCACAGATGATATGAAACTCTTGGGGTCCCCAAGATTATCATGCAAGCAGGTTTGCTATGTGTCTGGGATTCCCTTGAACAATAACATACAAGAAAGCAAGTGGGGGGGGGTCTGAGACAGTGTGATCACAGAGGGGCCTCCACCCATGGGGTTTTAGGGCTTTATTACAGCACCTCATTTACCCAAAGTGGTGTCACAGGATGTGTTTGCAGACCTGCCTCCCCCAAGAGGATGCAGCACGGAGAAGTCTGTGTGTGCATGGGGGCCACACATGCTCAAGGAAGAAGAGGGACCTCGCTTTCCTTGTCTGCAAGTTAGCACATCCACGGCAGTCTATTCAGACATTTAGATTTTGTAGCTCATAGTCACTGATGACCTGATGCTGATAAAAACCTGAAAAGAAGACAGGCTCCCGTACAGCTGGGTGGAGTCTTTTCTTATTTTTTTTTAATTTTCATATAATGTGTTCAGAACACAGTTTCCCCTCCTCCGACTCCTACCAGATCCCTCACACCTCCTTACTCACCCAATTCCACATTCTTTCTTTCTCTCTCTCCTTAGAAAACGAATGGGCAAATAAACACATAAAACCTCAGGAATCTTAAAAAAGCAAAAAGACACAAGGAAGCACGTATATAAGACCCACGAAAACACAAAATGGAAAACTATAATATACAAGCAAGATACCAGTAAGACAAGAAATAAAGGAAGGAAGGAAGGAAGGAAGGAAGGAGGGAAGGAAGGAAGGAAGGAGAAGGAAAGCAAGCCTAATATAGGTATAGAAAAAGTCAACAAAAACACTCTTGAGTTCATTTTCTGCTGGCCATCTTCTGCTGGGCATGCAGCTACCCTTAAGTGTGGTTTACATTCCTAATGAGACACCATGGAGGAAAACTAATTTTTCTTTTGCAAGCAGGTATCAATTGCAGATAGCTTCTTGTCTAGAAGTGGGAGCTTGTGTCCACTTTCCTCTCTCAGTGCTGGGACCCCTGTCTGACCTGACCCTGTGCAGGACCCCTGCATGCTGCCACAGTCTCTGCGAGCTCATACGTGAGTCAACCCTGCTATTTCCTTACTATCATCCACCCCCTCTGGCTCTTAGAATCTTTCCACTGCATAGCTCCCTGAGGCCTGAGGAGAGGGGTTTGATAAAGACATTCCATTTAGGTCTGAGTGTTCCAAAACTGTGTGGTGCTTTCAAGGAGAATTCCCCCCACCCACCCACATAAGCTCATGTGTTTGCATACTTAGTCACCAGTAAATGGAACCGTTTAGAAAGGATTAGGAAGTGTGTCCTTTATTGAAGAAATGTCACTCGGCAGTGGGCTTTGAGGTTTCAAAAATCCATGTTAGGACCATTCTTTCTGCCCCTGCCCCTGCCCCTCCCTCTGCCTCTGCCTCTGCCTCTGCCTCTGCCCCTGCCCCTGCCCGTGCCCCTGCCCCTGCCCCTGCCCCTTCCCCTCCCTCTGCCTCTGCCTCTGCCCCTGCCCGTGCCCGTGCCCCTGCCCCTGCCTCTGCCTCTGCCCCTGCCCCTGCCCCGCCCCTGCCCCTGCCCCTCCCTCTGCCTCTGCCTCTGCCCCTGCCCCTTCCCCTGCCCCTGCCCCTGCCCCTGCCTCTGCCTCTCCTTGCCTGATGCCTAAAAATCAGGAGCTCTCAGCTACTGCTCCTGATCATGAACTCACCCTTTAAAACTAAGCAAGTCCTCAATCAAATGCTTTCTTTTATAAGAGTTGCCCTGGTTATTGTGTCTCTTTACAGCAATAGAACAGTGACCAAGACAATGGCTTTGCTCCTAGCTTCCTTAATAGCATGGATTGTAGCAGGAATACTAACTGCAGTCAATGATACATTGTTCCTTTTATAAAGGTGCTAATTCAAAAACACATTGAGGAAGTAACCAGCACAGTGAGACTGCAGGTGGCCATGGCTGTGGCATGGTCCTCAGTTTCTCATACTCTAAGTCACAGTTGTCCTGCTCTGACACCTTCTAATGTCAAACAAGATGCAAACTGTTTGTCTGTTTTTTTTTTAAAAAATAAGATCCCAAGAAAGCCGTTATTATTTTTAAAAAAAAAAATGTTTCTTTTGCCAGGGCAGATGTGTGACCTCTTTTCTGTATCAATTAATTCCTTGTTCTGATTAGTTTACTCTGTATAGGTTAGCGGCAATTCAATTTGATATTTTGACATTTAGCCTGGTGGGAAATTGGTGACGTTTTCCTCTACATCTAGAAATTCTAAAAGTTGGAATAATTCCAGAGAATATGCTCAGGATAGTCTTCATCAAGAATGGAGTGCGGGTTGTGTAAGCTAGGGACTTCAGGTTCGGGGCAGCTGGGACAGCTGGGGCAGCTGGGAGCTCTGGTCCTCCATGAGCTTAGAACTCCCATATAGCAGGAGGCTTTTACCCCTGCATCTGAGGCAGGCTCTCCCAATGACTGATCTGTTGTGCCCCAAATTTCTCACAAAGTCCTATTTCCTTGCCCTATGGCCTAAAGCTCTACCTGTCCTGTCCCAATTTTCCTCAGACAAAGGTGACCTCGTGGAGTTATTCACCTCTTTTTGTACCTGTGTTTCTTGCCATTCGTTTATCTCCACGAGGATCACAGGAGCAGCTGAGTACAAAGGATCTCACTGGTCTGAGGAGGCCAGGCTCCGTGGCAGGGGGTCATGCTGACCTTGAGAGGCAAGATGAGCGAGCCCAGGGCAAGGTGTAGAGTGCTCCGTAGCCTCTGCATGGGCTCCAGAGTGTGATTCCAGGGAGCGTTAGCCCTGAACCTTCCTAACACGGTGTTCCTGGCATCAGGCCTAACTGCCACACTCCTATGTGTTCTCTCACATATTCCTGACCTTACACAAGGACCCATGGTGTCAGGACTCTGCACCTAAGGCGTCTGGGGACAAAGGCAGCACTATAGGAAATGAACACAGCTAGCAGGAGAAGATTGTACAAAAAATTCAAGGATTCTGCTTCTGATGTGGAGGAGACAGGGACTAGCCTTCGGAACTCCCAGAACCCAGTCAGTGTAAGCCAAGGTGAGACACAGAGCCCCAGAGCATGAGGCACACTTCAGAGGCAAGTCTGAGGCTGGGTAGCAGTGGCCACCTGCGAGTGTCAGGGCACTGTCACAGTCACACCGCATGGGTGGCTAAGATGACAGGAAATCTCTGCCTTGGCAGAGGTAAAGGGCGAGGGCCCCTGGACACTCAGGCTGCCCAAGTGTGTTAGAGAGAGGAGGAGAGGGATCTAGGAAGGGGAAGAACCAGAGGTGGGGGGGGGGAGAGACAGTGTTTGGATTGGCTCAGTCTCTGGGTTGATCTCAAATTTCCAGGAAGAGGAGGAGCAACAGGTCTGAACTGACCCAAGCCACTGCCTGGGTGAAGTGGAACCTGCAGGGTAAGCAGGTACCAAGGAGCTGCGCAAATGAAAAGCATCGTCGCCTCTTGGGGAATGTGATTGGATTCAGAGACCACACAACTTAAAACTCGGTGTTGCAAATATGATCCCAGCCACTCAGTATGCAGTCAGGAAATTATTCCAAGACACCAGAGAGATCCTAAAGGACCCCAAGACAGCAATCAGTAAAGGACTTTGATACAGCTCAAAGGAAGCAGTTTATCCACAGTAAATGCAAGAATGGAGACTCTCAGCCAGGAAACCAATGGTACTGACAGAGACTGGAAAACTAACATTTTCGTATTTGTATTAAGACTCTCATGACCCGACAAGTCAATAGAAAAACCCAATCCATAGAAAGGGTGAGAAAATGACCGAGGAGTAAAAAAGCAGTGTCTCAGGGAACCTTGTGACTAGACCCACCGCCTGACAAAAAGGGAATATAATCTGAAGAGAATAATACTTAGTCCAGAATTCTCTGTACGTGACAAGAATCTTCACCAGAAATGAAGGCCTCAGCAGATATGAGTGAAAGCGAGAGAGTTCCTCACCAGGAGTTCGCTGGAAAGTGTTTCAAAGTGAAACATCTGATGCTCAGACACTTCAAAGGAGCTCTCAGGAAAAATATGAACCTTGCCTGAACAATCTGTGGGTTAATTCCTTAAAATGTAAATAAACGTGGCATCAGCAAGATGGCTCAGTGAGAAAAAGTTCTTACATCCAGTCTGATGACCCGTGTTTGAGTCTCTGAACCTGAAGGAAGGAAAGAGTTGACTCTGGCACATTGTCCTTTGATCTCCAAATGCCCACCTTGGCACATACAAATAATGTAATTTAAAATTGTAAAAACATATAATTGTATAAAAAAGTTACTATGTTAAAAAAAGTTTTAGTGAAGGAAAACAAACAGCAAAGACAGTGAGTGGGGAAATGGCAGAAATGGCTACAATGTTTCCACTCTTTTTTAATTTTTTTTTAAATTTTTTTGTTTCCACTCTTTATGTAAAGTGTTGCATCTTTTAAGTTGACCAGATAGTGAAGAGTAAACAGTCCCTAAAGCAAGAGATAAAATCACAGAAGAGGTGAGGAGATGGTGTCAAAAGGCCAATAGAAATTAAATAGATTTTAAAACATTGTAAAACTGATATGACAGAAAATGAGTTCATTCATTTCAATTGCTATGTTAAATGTTAATGGAGTAAATAGGGCAATCAAAAAAAGCAGGGATTGCCGGGCTGTGGTGGGGCATGCCTTTAATCCCAGCATTTGGGAGGCAGAAGTAGGTGGATTTCTGAGTTCAAGGCCAGCATGGTCTACAGATTGAGTTCCAGGACAGCCAGGGCTACACAGAGAAACCCTGTCTTGAAAAAAACAAAACAAAACAAAAACAAAACAAAAAAGCAGGGATTATAAAAATGAATAAAAGACTAAACAAACAAAACCAATTTAGGTGTATGTTGTCTCCAAAGAGATTGCTGTACAATTTTTCTCTGTTTTTCAGATAGAGAGGGAGACTACAAACCAAAGAAATGACCTCACCAAATTCCAGCTTGGTGAACCAGAGAGCTCATTGAGGTGGTTTACAAAAGCATGGGTCAGTATAACTGAAAAGTCCCACCCAGCATGGGTGATGACTCATGAAAATTATGCAGATAGATTCCCTGGTCATCTAACCCCCCACCTTCTACATAGTCTAGCACCCCTGGGGACTCTGACCTGGAGACTAATAACACACAGCTAGGTGAGTGCCCAGGAGGGAGTGCGTGACTGCAATCTCTAGTGAATTTCTAGCCACCCCACCCCCAACCCCCTGACACACACACACACACATACACACACACACACATACACACACACACACACACACACACACATCACCAGACAATGTTCATAGTTCCTTCTTGTGAGGTCCCCTGCTGGTAACCCACAGCTGCTTTGATTTCAAGACAGCAGCAGTTAAGTCGTGCCCAGAAGAGGACAGAGGCCACAAAAGAAGAAAATTTCAAGTAGAATTAAAGAGAAGAGATAGACACCCAGACAGCAGTAAGTGGGAGGGATGTGGGGAGGACCATATTTTGTATCATCACAAAAATCATGTCTCATAACAAAGATTGTTACTGAGGCAAGAAAGGACATTCCAAAATGATCAATTTTGGTTAATTCATCTACCAGACACAATAGTTATAAACATTTATAGTTATAAAATAGGTTTCAAAATTCATGAAGCAAAAAATTGACAGCATCAAAGAGAAAAGCATTATTCTACATCATTTTAAGATTTGAAAACTTCTTTTTTAGCCATTGGCAGATCTAGACAAAAGCATCCAGTGTAATTCGTCCTTCACGGCCGACCACCCTGGACCAGTTGGCTCCTGAAACCGTGCTAGGCAGCACTGGCAGACCCGAGCTCCTGCAGACACACATGGGCTCCTCGCTCAACTGGACTTACATCCTTGGCCAGTGAATAATTTTCAATAGAGTAAAAGGTGCTGATCCAGGCGGAGACCATGCCTGTAATGCCAGTACTTGGGAAACTAGAACTAACCTGGACTATGTAGCAAGATCCTAGTTTAAAAACCCAATAGCAACACAGTTAAAATGATTAAAATCATATAGAAGTTGCCCTCTGAACACAGTAAAATTAACTCTGAGGTCAATAAGGAAAATCACAAATGCTTGCAATAAACAGCACATTTATATTACCCAATGATTAAATACAAAATCAAATTAAGTGAAAAAAGTAAATTAGGAATTATTCAATAGTAGAAACACTGCAAACAGCACACTGACATGGATAAAGCATTGCTCAAACAACACGCAGAAGCCTCTGTACAGTGAAAGCCTGCATTAGAAAAATTTCAATATTTATGATCAGTGTCTGCATGGTGAAGAAAAGGAAAAAACCCTAAAGTAAGTAGTTAAGAAAGGCACAGAACTCAACAAAATTGAAGAACCTACATATTAGCAAAAGCTTTAAAAACCAAATGTCAATTGCTTAAATAAATGAGTTGACTGGGGACTTGAAGAGGTACAGCAGGAAATGTCGGCCTCCCCTCCCACCAGCATAGTGTTCCAGTTTGGTTCCTGCTGCTGTGATAAGCACCATCCTCAAAAACAACTTGCAGAGGAAAGGATTTATTTCAGCTTCTGGGTCGTAGTTCATCACTAAGGAAAGCCAGGCCAGACGCTCAAGGAAGGAATTCGTGAATCCTGCCTTGAGACTGGGGAAATGCTGCTTGCTATTCTGGCTTTCTCAGCTGCCCACACAACCCAGACCTACCTGCCTACAGACAGCACCACTCACAGTGGACTGGGCAGAAACTTGGACAAGTCAAGAAACTTGCCCATAGATATGCCCACAGTCCAAACTGAGACAATTCCTCAACTGAGAGTCCCTCTTTCAGGGAGGTCTAGGTTTGTATCAAGTTGAAAAAACTTAACATTGATATATGGTTATTGACCATTATTCCTAAAGATCCAGGATGGGTGTGGTAGCTCAGACTTGAAATCCAAGGGGAGGCAGAGCTGGGAGGATCTCTTTGAGTTTTAGACTACAGAGTGAGAATAAAAGGCTTCAGCAGAAGGTGCGGGGACAGCAAGTACTTTGGAATAGTTCATGCAAACTAGCTTTGGTGGAGCACGAAGTAGGGACCACTGCAGAGAAACACTGCACTTAGAAGCTGGACACTAACCTGCTGCCTGTTGAAAGCGACATGCATTTTCTTCTTCTACTGTCCTTGTGCTTTATCAATTGCTATGTTGTGAAGCCCCAGGTCCCCAAGTCAGACCATGAAGTGAAAATGTTTGCACAGCAGGTGATCCTCTCAACTAAGCAAATTAATGGCTATCACAATAGACTCACAAAAGACTAATACAAGGGAGAATTTTTTTATAGAAAACAACAACAACAACAACTAAGCCTTTATGTTTGGTTTGTTCTTATTAACTTAAAAATCATGAATTGCAAAAGTCACACTCTGAGCAACATATAATTGGCTTCCCACTAGATTTGCTGCAGGATGTCCCCTCTGAAGTGTGGGTCTTAAGAACTGTTTCCCAGGTCACTGGAAATTTGAAGTGTGCTTTTAGCAAAAATGTTGGCTCTTTACTGGTGCCTCTAGCCTCTAGCCCCAGTGGGTGGCATTGTGCCTGTCCCTTTCTGCTGCCTTAACCTTAGATCTGACTCTCCTGAGCACTAGACATGTCAATCACATGCGGGAAGATTTATCTAAGACTATCATACAGGGTGAACATGGTCTGTTGGCGGTTGGAACAATGTGTGAGCTCTGTCTACAGCACCTATATGCTTTCTTCACCCCAAATGCTGAGAGTCCTATAGCCCTCTCCAAGGTCAAGGGGCCTCCTGTGAACCCTCCCAATGTAAAACTAGAATGTTTTCCAACAGTAAGAGGTTTTGTTTGAAACTGTACCACAGACAATTACCAAACTTGAGCCCATGCCAGAAAGTCAAAGCTTGCTGCCTTCTGCCCTGAGCTATGAGCCTGGTCAACTCTGCTCAGTGCTCATCCTTTTGGCTTGGTTCAAGCAGCTCAAGCTGATGTCACAATAGAAAAAAAACCCTTGGCTTATTTATAGAATGTGGCTTGTCTCAGTTGTGCCGTGTCCAGATCATCTGTCCAGCACCAGAATGGACAAATTCTTTGAATGTTCAAATGACTGACTACATTGACCCAAAACGAAATAGAAGGCATGAATAGTTCCATCCCTTCAAAGACATTTCTTATCAAAGCCTTGGTCCAAATGTCCGTCCTAATGGCTTGCCTGGTGAGTTTTCTCAAGCAATAGCACTCTAGTACCAAGGCTTCCAGACAGCTCACAGCCAGGGAACAATTCTTCCCTCATGTTAGGAATTCACCACAGTCTAAAACTCGAAATGTAGCAAGGCATTATTATAAAGAAGTATGGAGCTGGAGAGATGGCTTAGGAGTTAACAGCACTGGTTTCTCTTCCAGAATACCCATTTGGTCTCCAACTGCAGTTCCAGGGGATCTAATGCCCTGTCTGGCCTGCAGAGACACCAGACATACATGCAGGCAATATGTATATATATATATATATACATATATATATATACACATATATATGTGTGTGTGTGTGTGTGTGTGTGTGTTCATTATCATTTTTCATGAATATAGATGCAAAAATCCCTGACAAAATATCAACCAAACTTCCCACCAAGCCTGATGATCTGAGTTTAATCTCCAGCACCCACATGGAAGACGAGGACAACCATTCCACCAACCTCCCTAAGGTTGTTCTCCTGCCGCCACAAGCACACCATGGCACCTTTGCATCCATACACAACACACACTTACAATAAACAAATAAATGTAATTTTAAAAAAAACAGCCAATAACACAGTGAGGTCCAGTCAGCATGACTCCAGTAATGTAGGCTTTGTTTAACATCTTTAAAAATTGGTATATTTAGTCACATTGAAAAGATAAAAGAAAAAATTTCAACAGATGAAAAGCATTTGATAAAATTCAATAACCAGTAATAATGACTCATAGAAAAAGGAAACACGAAGTAACTCTCAGCAGACTGAGGGTAGAAGGGATTTCTTACATCTTAAGAGGCATCTGGGAAATCCTCAACTGAGGTTCATAACAAAACAGGGATGCTGGCTTTCACCGGTTTTGCTCAGCTTTGTCGTGGAGGTGCTGGCCTCTGTGCAATAAGGCAAGAAAAGAAACAAGCTTACTAACATTTGGAAGAAAAAAAGTAAGACTGGCTCTAAAGAGAGCCATACATGTAGCATGATTTATTGCTTATGAGAAAACATCCATGAAGGTTAATAAGTAAGTTTGGCAGAGTAGCAAGATGTTTATTTTTTAAAATGATCCATCCTTGTCTCCTTGTACTAAGCTCAAATCCACATGGATCAAGGACCTCCACATAAAGCCAGACACTCTGAAGCTAATAGAAAAGAAACTGGGGAAGACCCTGAGGACATCGGTACAGGGAGAAAGTTTCTGAACAGAACACCAATAGTGTATGCTCTAAGAGCAAGAATTGACAAATGGGACCTCATAAAATTACAAAGTTTCTGTAAGGCAAAGGACACCATCAAGAGGACAAATCGGCAACCAACAAATTGGGAAAAGATCTTCACCAATCCTACATCAGATAGAGGGCTAATATCCAATATATATAAAGAACTCAAGAAGTTAGACTCCAGAAAACCAAACAACCCTATTAAAAAATGGGGGTACAGAGTTAAACAAAGAATTCTCACCTGAAGAACTTCGGATGGCGGAGAAGCATCTTAAAAAATGCTCAACTTCATTAGTCATTAGGGAAATGCAAATCAAAACAACCCTGAGATTTCATCTTACACCAGTCAGAATGGCTAAGATTAAAAATTCAGGAGACAGCAGGTGTTGGAGAGGGTGTGGAGAAAGAGGAACACTCCTCCACTGCTGGTGGGGTTGCAAATTGGTACAACCACTCTGGAAATCAGTCTGGCGGTTCCTCCAAAAACTGGGCACCTCACTTCCAGAAGATCCTGCTATACCACTCCTGGGCATATACCCAGAGAATTCCCCACCATGTAATAAGGATATATGCTCTACTATGTTCATAGCAGCCCTATTTATAATTGCCAGATGCTGGAAAGAACCCAGGTATCCCTCAACAGAAGAGTGGATGCAAAAAATGTGGCATATCTACACAATGGAGTACTATTCAGCCATTAGAAACAATGAATTCATGAAATTCTTAGGCAAATGGATGGAGCTAGAGAACATCATACTAAGTGAGTTAACCCAGATTCAAAAGGTGAATCATGGTATGCACTCACTAATAAGTGGATATTAACCTAGAAAACTGGGATACCCAAAACATAATCCACACATCAAATGAGGTACAAGAAGAAAGGAGGAGTGGCCCCTGGTTCTGGAAAGACTCAGTGAAGCAGTATTCGGCAAAACCAGAACGGGGAAGTGGGAAGGGGTGGGTGGGAGGACAGGGGAAGAGAAGGGGGCTTACGGGACTTTCGGGGAGTGGGGTTCTAGAAAAGGGGAAATCATTTGAAATGTAAATAAATTATATCGAATAAAAAAATTAAAAAAAAGAAAAAAAAAAGAAAAAAAGTATCTACTTAGAATTAGATAAAAGGTGAATTGTGTGTTAGAAGACAGATGGAAAATAAGCATTAAAAATAAATCTTAATTTTTTAAATATGAAAAAAAATGAAGTGTATTTTAGTATGATACCAACCAACATTTGGAAATTTAAATCTCAAAAAGATAAGAGATGATAAATACATAAGATAAATGCATTATAAACAGACAAACACACAAGGAATGCAAAAAAGAAAAATACAAGATAAATACATGATGGCTGGAAATGTAGAAATAAACTTAAGTGTGTTGTATAAAACCTCTTTTCTGAAACTGAAGAACATTCCTTGAACATGAGAGAAAGTAAAACAGACTTCGGCCATTCTTAAGCTATATATAAATTTTTTTCAGGTGAAAATAATGTAAATCCAGTATACTGTCAATTTTCTCAACATGATCTATGGGTACAAAGTCACAACTAAAGAAAAATCTCAGTGTAATTTTTTTTTGGTAGAAATTAACAAGATGGCTTGAAAAGCATATGGAAGTATTAAATTTTAAAAAACTCAGAATATTCAGATGATTGTTAAAAGTAAAAATGAAATTACCAAAACTGCAGTCTTAAACACACACACACACACACACACACAAACACACACACACACACATACACACAGACACACACACATGTTCACAATGAAAGTCAGACAGAGTATACAGTGGAATACAGCAGTGTGGTCCAACTCCCACACACATAGTGAGAGAACCATTTAACAAAAATGCTGGAATTATTCCCCAGAGAAAGAATTTTCTCAAAAAAAAGCAAAAACAAAAACAAACAAACAAACAAACAAACAAAAAATCCAAAACACTAGATCACCTAAAAATCCATGTGGAAGAAAAAGAACATCTACCCTTACCTCACTCACACAGAACTACCTCACGGTGGGCCCTCACGGTGGGCCCTCACGGTGGACCCTCACGGTGGGCCCTCACGGTGGGCCCTCACAGTGGGCCGCAGGCCATAGTGTAAACTCTAAGTCAATAAAACTTTCAGAAAGACACGCAAGAGAAAATTGTTGCAGTCCTGGGATATAAGAGGAATTCTTATCTGGAGCATGTTATTCCCACCAAAGAAAAATGTGAAAAATTGGAATTTGTCAAAATTTTAAAATTTTACATTAAAGGATACCATAGAGAACATAAAAAGGCAGCTCAAGAAAAGGAACAGGGACCTCAGCTGTGCATTGGACATGCCTACTTTCTCCATAGAGGGAAGAGCAACACAGCAGAGAAAGGAAGATGCACACACCACCCTCTAAGACACTGAGATGCTCACCACATCTAGGTCACCATGGAGTGTAAGTTAAACAATGATGACATCTGACCTCTACACACTAGTCATCACTAGACCCGATCGGCTGGCTGTGCCAGGAGCTGTCTAGAGAGGAGTGATGTGAACACCCACAGCAGGACCTTTTGGGGGGAGCACTCTGTTTTCCAGAGAGCTAAGCGTGCACTTGCTGTTGCAATTTCACACCTTCAGCCCAATCCGCCACAACGGGCAGGCTCAAGGAGCTGCCAAGCCTCACCTCTACTCTTCCAGCTAATCCAAAGCTGAGAATACCCCACCCCACCTGGCTCACAGCACTCCAGGGCCCACCCCTGACCCTGTGGGTCCACCAAGAAACCAGGAAACATGCTGGTGTTTGCAACGCATGGAGCGTTTCACACTGAGAATTGGGTTTTCAACCAGTGGGGGATGTTGAAATCAAATGGGATCTTGATGCAGCCTTAAGGTTGATGGTGACAAGAAGGGATATGGGTCCCAAAGAATGTCCAGGAAGAGACCACAGATACACCTAAGAACAGGAGTCTCCCAGGCCGTGGGATGTCAGTTACAGGTCAGAGCCCAAAGAATGCACTCAGGACGTCAGGGTCCACATGTTCTGTAGCCTGGGGTGCTGGTCCCAAGCTATGAGGATGTCCCTTTCTAAGGCCCCCTAATGGAACCTTGCTCTCACTCTACATCTAGATTTCTACTAGAGGCAGCTATGTAAGAGTTCAAAGGAGAGGTATATGGGATGACCCAGAACCTTTCATGTCCCAGTGACTCAGATCAATACATGAGACAAATGACCATTCTCAAGGTTCTGGAGTCGCTATGATGTTCAACCTCCAGAGGTGTCATGAGATTGTGGCCTTCACACCCCTGTATCATGGGGATACGTGATAGTCTTGTCAGAAATGCATCCTGCTGTCCAGCTGGTGTCTGCAGGCCTTGGTTTCTGGCTCTTCCACTACCGCTTCAACAGAGCCGCATTGCTGAGACCCCACATCTGGAGCGCGTGTGAGGTCTCACGTCCTCTCCCTCTCGCTGCCCTTAGGCGTATTTTTATTCTTCAACTCGCTGGTTCGTGACCTAGTAAAAAGCTTCACATGAATATTTTATCCTGGTCGTAATTCAAGAAGGAAAATTAGGAAAAGGCAAACTCGCTGTGTGAATGTCACCCTGAAGTCTGAGAGGTCACTGGTCTCTGATGCCCTTGTGTAGATGGAACCCAGATACTGCAAGTAAGAAGTTAACAGGTTGAACTGGAGACGCATTGGATTGTACTTAGTCTTTTTAACTTCCAAGCGGGCTATAATGCCTGATGTGGCATATACATATGGCTGCATCCCTGGACCATTTCACCTCTGCCTCCCTCTCCGCCTCTGTGTCTGGTACTGGGTGACTTTTCCTGGGATGCTATGAGCAAATGTCTACTCATCTGACATGGGTCCCTGATGATGGAACAATGAAAAAATTCAACTCAAGTCTATCTTGGTGAACCAATGAGTTTGTTGAGGTTAGTTACAGGGGCAGGGGAGACTCAAAGACACGATTGCATCACTGGAAAAGCACACTCAGCATCGGTGATGACTCATGGAAGCTGCATCCCTGGGGTACTCTGAAGCACCTGCTTGCTTGCCATTGATATCTATACACATGTGTGTGTGTGTGTATATATGTATATATGTATGTATATATGTGAATATGTGCATACATGTGTGCACATGTACATGTGTACACACATATGTGTGTACATATGTATATATGTATATGTGTATATATGTGCATGTGTGTATATATGCATATATGTATATATGCATGGGTGTGTGTGTATATATGCATGTATGTGTGTACATATGTATATATGTATATGTGTATATATGTGCATGTGTGTATATATGCATATATGTATATATGCATGGGTGTGTGTATGTGTGTATATATACACACACACATACATATTGCTATACATATATGTTGCTATATACACACACATATATGCCCTTGTGAATTTCATGTGTCTTTATTCTTTCTTTATTCTTTAAGAATTTCATACATATGTATTTTGATTGAATCCAGCCCTATGAATCTTGTCACTTTTATGAGATCCTGAGACTTGTAAGTTTCACTTACTGTCTGAACCCTAACCACCTTCTCTTGGTTCTAGGAACGAACGTTTCTGTTAGGAAGAAAGTTCGACAAAACACCAGGGCACATTTTGATCCTGATCTTCCGATCCTGGACACGAGTCATAACAATGCTTTGAGGAGCTTAGTTTTTGACAGTCAGTGCTGATTGGCTCAGGATGGCAGCCTCACTGCCACTGCTGTCCTGTGATCAAGCAGGAAGGAGGCTAGGAGACCAACCAGAACCAGGGAGAGATGCTGTGCCTGCTTCCACAAAGGCAGCCTGAGACTGGTGTGTTTGAGGAACACCCGGTGTACCTGTAGAGGGCCTATGACAGGGGCCACGAGGTGGTCTTTGGGTTAGAACAGTAGTAGGGTCACCACACTGAGCATCACCAGAGAATGGCGACTGTCTGGTAAATCTCTGTAGACACATTGAGCACAGAAGGAAGGAGAAAGGGAGAGAAGAAAGATGAAGTAAGGGAGGGAGAGAGGGAGAGGAGGTGGAATGGCCCTTTTTGTCTTCAGACTCAGCTATACCTAAAAGCTTCGGCCCCCTGGGCAGGTCAAAGGAGATGAGATTAAGTAACCAGGGAAATGTGTCTTAGATGCTAAATCGTAACTCCCTCGGGCTCAGAGATCCGCACTCTGGCACCTCCCTGCACACACAGGCAGATGGATCCCACTGCTGGCCCCTCCCCACTGTCCTCCCCTGATGCCTGCGGCTCTCTGTCCTGTGCTGGCTGGGGAGCGTGCAGGCTCCATCTCGCCCTGTGATGAATATCTCTTGAGAAAGGTTCCTTTACAGAGCAGGAAAGGGAGCCAGCCTAGCCACCTCTGACAAGCATCGGACTCAGAAAGGTATAAATATTAATTTAGCACAGTTTATGGCCATTTTTTTTTATTGAACCCTTTTCTAGATTTTTGAAGACAGATTTTGCTATTAGTGGAAGCAGCTGTCCAACCAGAAGAAAAGAAACAGCCTGTCCCTCCTATAAAAGTACAAGTGATTTAGGTAAGAATAGCCAAGTACACCTCCTGGTGACCTGGAAATTTCAGCCTGTCTTTCCTGTTAGGATGGTTCCCACACCATGGCTGTCACTTCCTCTGACCAGTAGTTCTGAGGCAGGGGCTTGATCTGGAGAGGGCCCACAGAGCAGGGAAATGCCCTTGGAGCACTGGTGGGATGTTAGTCCTTTATATCTTGGTGGGTGCCAAATGTACCCTTGGTACGTACAAATAGACATAAGGCTGGCAGGAGGCAGGTGTGGTCTCTTTTCTGTCCAATTCAGAAGTTCCATAATGGAGGCAGCTCTGGAGTGTGTCCTTCTTGTAGGTGGTCCCTTGGGGACACAGTGTACCATATCCATGAGGACAGAGTTTGTTCCCAGTGCCATCTCATGTGATCCCATCTGTAATGTGTGCCCTGCATAACCCCAAGGAGGGCCACTTCCATAAACATTTAAAGCTCAAAGCAGCTGTCATGGTGGGTGCCTGTGTCCAGCCTGACTTCCCTTCGTGGTGAATTTGAATCCACCTCTCCACAACAGTTCGTGGGGTCTGCCAAGTCCCCGAGCTGTCATGCCATAGCTTTGCGTGCACCACACACTCCCTGCATGATGGCCTATACGCCTCTAATGCTGGAATCTTTTTTGCCTTTTTTTTTTCTTATCAAGGCTTCTGAACCTGAACCTTCCCACGTTGACTCCAAGAAGTCTCCTGAGTGCTGCTGCTTATTATGGGCAAACCCTGAGGTGCCCTGTGAGAAGCTGGAAGAGGGAGAGACTTGCATCTCTGGTCTCTAGGGAGCACCCACCTTAGTCCAGGCAAGGAAAGAGGAGGTGTGGTAGATCTCTGTCTCTGATTGTGAATGTGGAGGCTGGCAGAGCTCTCAGGAGAGCTGCGGTCTCAGCCTGGCAGGCAGGCTGGGTGGGACCAGGCTACTGCATCAGTGGCCGGTGACTGTGAACTGGACTGTGTGTTCCACGGAGGGGCAGCACCAGTGGGCTCAGAGGCCTTAGTGGTAGAAGCCAGTCTTCTGTCTGCTCCCAGAAGGTGCTGGGCTAGTTTGGGGCCATCTGCAGACTGGACAAGAATGAGCCCTGGGTTCCCTCTACCTGAGTCTTGGGGCTCACTGTTAAGGTCTCTGAGGTCTATGAGTTCTCACACAGTTGGGGTGAAGGGTGGGAAAAAAGAGAAAGAGAGATGGGGTAGGCCAGCTAGAAACAACCTCCAGTCAGCTGAACAGGATTCCTGCATACACTGTGGAGATGCCTGCTGGAGGACTACACCTCCTCCCTTTCCTGTTGGTAAACCATATGCTGTTCACGCCTAACAGACCCCCATGCCACTCCCTCCTTTACTAATTGCTGGTGGGAATCGACACCATGTGTGTAAACAAAGATGGCAAAACAAGGCAAGGCAAAGCGGTGGCTGGGGATCCCTTAAAGCCAGTTGGGTCCTGAGACACAGAACAGCATGTGGCGTTCAACAGCTCCCGGTCTTAGGACAAGTGGGCTCTTCTGGAGAAGAGACACAAAGGCCAGGCAGCCTCTGGTTGCAAACTGGGAACTTTTTTTTTTTTAATTTTTTTTATTCGATATAATTTATTTACATTTCAAATGATTTCCCCTTTTCTAGCCCCCCCCCACTCCCCGAAAGTCCCATAAGCCCCCTTCTCTTCCCCTGTCCTCCCTCCCACCCCTTCCCACTTCCCCGTTCTGGTTTTGCCGAATACTGTTTCACTGAGTCTTTCCAGAACTAGGGGCCGCTCCTCCTTTCTTCTTGTATCTCATTTGATGTGTGGATTATGTTTTGAGTATTCCAGTTCTCTAGGTTAATAACCACTTATTAGTGAGTGCATGCCATGATTCACCTTTTGAGTCTGGATTACCTCACTTAGTATGATGTTCTCTAGCTCCATCCATTTGCCTAAGAATTTCATGAATTCATTGTTTCTAATGGCTGAATAGTACTCCATTGTGTAGATATACCACATTTTTTGCATCCACTCTTCTGTTGAGGGATACCTGGGTTCTTTCCAGCATCTGGCAATTATAAATAGGGCTGCTATGAACATAGTAGAGCATGTATCCTTATTACATGGTGGGGAATCCTCTGGATATATGCCCAGGAGTGGTATAGCAGGATCTTCTGGAAGTGAAGTGCCCAGTTTTCAGAGGAACCGCCAGACTGATTTCCAGAGTGGTTGTACCAATTTGCAACCCCACCAGCAGTGGAGGAGTGTTCCTCTTTCTCCACACCCTCTCCAACACCTGCTGTCTCCTGAAGTTTTAATCTTAGCCATTCTGACTGGTGTAAGATGAAATCTTAGGGTTGTTTTGATTTGCATTTCCCTAATGACTAATGAAGTTAAGCATTTTTTAAGATGCTTCTCCGCCATCCGAAGTTCTTCAGGTGAGAATTCTTTGTTTAACTCTGTACCCCATTTTTAATAGGGTTGTTCGGTTTTCTAGAGTCTAACTTCTTGAGTTCTTTATATATATTGGATATTAGCCCTCTATCTGATGTAGGATTGGTGAAGATCTTTTCCCAATTTGTTGGTTGCCGATCTGTCCTCTTGATGGTGTCCTTTGCCTTACAGAAACTCTGTAACCTTATGAGGTCCCATTTGTCAATTCTTGCTCTTAGAGCATACGCTATTGGTGTTCTGTTCAGAAACTTTCTCCCTGTACCGATGTCCTCAAGGGTCTTCCCCAGTTTCTTTTCTATTAGCTTCAGAGTGTCTGGCTTTATGTGGAGGTCCTTGATCCATTTGAATTTGAGCTTAGTACAAGGAGACAAGGATGGATCAATTCGCATTCTTCTGCATGTTGACCTCCAGTTGAACCAGCACCATTTGTTGAAAAGGCTATCTTTTTTCCATTGGATGTTTTCAGCCTCTTTGTCGAGGATCAAGTGGCCATAGGTGTGTGGGTTCATTTCTGGATCTTCAATCCTGTTCCATTGATCCTCCTGCCTGTCACTGTACCAATACCATGCAGCAAACTGGGAACTTAGCTATCCCTTAGCTTCCAAGGGGTTCACAGAGGATTCCTTGTCATAAACAAGCCAGGGGCTGATGGGAGTTCTGCCCCTTCCCTGCAGGCTCACACCACTTGTGGCCAGGGCTCTCTATACCCGTCTCTCTGATGGTGAAGAACAGAAGTGTTTCCTGAGAATAGAATGATAATTGGATGCTGAAAACTTAATGGAAATAAACACAAATGATCAAAAAGTTTACTATTTAGAAAAAAAAACAATTTTTACAAGAATTTGAGAACCACAGATCCATGAGCTAGCATATCTGCTCCCCCAAGCGCTCTTTTAACTCCTGGCCACTCTCTTGTCACGTGTAGGCACCTTGTTGTGTTGGCCTCAGAGAAGCCCTTGTCCGCAAGGCCTCTGACTGAATCTCACAGGCAACCCTGGTCCTGGGCACCTGATGTTCACTCTCCGGAACATGAAGTCAGGGCAGATGTCAACCTTGGATTCTCCTTCCCGTGTTCCCTTTGAAGGACTTAGCAAAGGTTGGCTGACATTTTCCTTTCAAGGGACCTAGTGGTTCATTCAGGTGGTGATATTGTTATAGAATTAGCGTGCTTTCCAGTGACAGACCATCCAGCACACTTAGAGATTAATAAAGGAAAAAGCTCTCTAACAGCATCTACCTGGCTCTGGCTAATGTGCAAAGAGGATCCAGCATTTAATAGAAGATTTTATTAACTTATATGTACCATAAGTATATGCATTCCACACAAGCTGCCATCCTTAAATATTTCTTAGGTCCTGGCTCCTGGTCACATCACACTTTGAACAATTTAAATAGAGACAGGAGACTGCAAATCTGGACACTTGGGCAGATGGGAGATTTACACATCAAAGATATTGTCAGGATTATTATTATTATTACTATTATTACATTTTGCTGAAGTTTTGTTTATTCTCTTCACATTTTTAAAACTTTCGATTGATTTTTTGTCAGTTTCACATCATGAACCCCAATCTCCCATCTCCCCATCTCTGCCCTCCACCCTTGCAAACTCCCCTCAAAAAGAAAACAAAAGTAAGAATTAAAAGAAATAAGAAAATGGCTCACAAAAAGGGACCTAGACTGACTATACTCCAGAAGATCCTCAGGCATCTGAAAGAATCAGATGCAGATGTTTGCTCCCAACCAATGGATAGAAGCAGCTGACCCCTGTTGTTGAATTAGGGAAGGCTGGAAGAGGCTGAGGGGAAGGGCGACCCTGTAGGAGGACCAGCAGTCTCAATTAGACTGGACCCCTGAGATCTCTCAAACACTGGACCACCAAACAGGCAGCATACACCAGCTGATATGAGGCTCCCAACACACATACAGTAGAGGACTGCTGGGTCTGTGTTCATTAAGAGATGATGCATCTAACCTTCAAGAGACTGGAGGCCCCAGGGAGTTTAGAGGTCAGGTAGGTTGAGGGGTAGGGGTATCCACGTGGAAATAGGAGGTTGGGAGGAGGTATGGGATGTGAAACAGTTGGAGAGTGAATGGGGAGGGGGGAATAAAATATGGACTGTAAAAAATTAATTAATTAATTAATTAAGAAGATAT
The DNA here is from genome assembly GCF_947179515.1 of Apodemus sylvaticus. Taxonomy (NCBI): domain Eukaryota; kingdom Metazoa; phylum Chordata; class Mammalia; order Rodentia; family Muridae; genus Apodemus; species Apodemus sylvaticus. The sequence continues at coordinate 65,739,081 of NC_067472.1, read as the reverse complement.
ATCTCACCCTAGAAACTGTGATGTGTTAGGGTGTGTCACTCAGTATAGCCTTTTACCCAAATTCATTGCAATGAGTCATTGGTCTGGTTTTGAGGCCTCTGGCTTCTGCTATGCTATCAATACTGGATCCTCACCAGGACTCCTCTCAGATATCTGTTGATCCTGCAGCTTTGGTTCTGTGGGACCAGGATGTGTGCCATATCCTGAGAGGACCAGCTCTGCACAGCCCTCGGACATCAATATGGCCCCAGGAGGCATGCAGGAATGTCTGCATGGCCTTTGGTGGCAACATGGGCCACAGACATCAGCACGACCCCTACTGCTGCAGGGCTATGGACCCAGACATGGCCCTCAGCGGCAGCACGGGCTGGGACTTATGGCATAACTATGGGGCAAAATGTTCTTTCCTACAGTTTCTAACAAGCCTGGTCAGTGCACTGCTCTCTTCCAGTCATACTGGAGGCAGTGCTCTTTTAGTTATTCTACTTTGTGTGACTTAATATTTCCTAAGCGAGTTTATTCATAAACCCTCTACATAACATAACATACCCTCTACATTCATAAACATAGCTGAGGTGCCCAGGGACTTGTCTCTTGGGGCACAGGAAGAAATAACCCCCTAAGTGGATGAGGAAGAAGCTTCAGGGTCCTAGCCTCGGGTCCTGCAAAGTCCGAGGAGCTCAATTGTCATATTTTTCATCCTGGGGTCTAGGTGGGATTTCATTCAGAAGTATTGAGACCTACCACTCCAATGATCCCAAACCGACTGGCTAAAAGTACACTTTCCACTTTAGCTGTCAGAAAGATCCAGGTAGAAGGGACTTTGCAGGGCTCCTTCCATGCATGTGGCTTCTCCCTTTTAAACACACTAAAAGACAAGGAGGAAGGGGTTTGGGAAAGGTGTGTGTTATTCACTTAGGAATCGCCAGTCAGTGATGCTGATGGTGATGATGGTGGTAATGCTGAGAGTAATGGTGGTGATACTGACAGTGATGGTGGTGATGGTGATAATGTTGGCGATGGTGGTATTTATGGTAGTACGGGTGGCCATGGGGATGTATGATGGTGGTTATGGTGATGTGGGGAAAATGTCTTCTCTGTGAAGTGAGTTTGCATGTATGCCCCTATTTCCTCTTCTGCCAACTAGTTTTAGATTGACTTGACATAATCTAGAGTCATTTGTGAAGAGATAATTAGGAACTGCCTCCCTAAGATTTCTTCATTAGGCAAGTCCATGGAGCAATTTTAAATTAATGATAGATGTGGGAGGGCCCACACAGTGCATATGGCACTGTCCCTGGGCTGCTGGTGTTGGGTTCTGTAAGAAAGCAGGAAGAGCAAGCCAGGAGGAGCAAGCCAGTAAACAGCATCCCTCCATGACCTCTGCATCAGCTCCTGCCTCCAAGTTCTTGCCCTGTTTGAGTTCCTGTCATGACTTTCTTTAATGATGAACTGTGACCCAAAAACTGTAAGCTGTAACAAATCCTTTCCTCTTCAAGTTGCTTTTGGTAATGGTGTTATATCACAGAAATAGAAATCTACCTCCCACTATCCTGACACCCATCCTTTCTCCATGAGTCCCTGGTATACATGCCAAGCTGTCTCTCTATATACCAAATGTTCTTCTTCAAGACTGCTTCTTCCCCCTATATACTGTCTAATTGAATGTGGATGTTAAGGTCAACTATCAATCAATGAGGGGCAGCTAAGTTCCCTTTGTGTTTGGGATGAAAGACAAAGGCCAATTTAACTATGTATGTTTGCTTTCCTGCTCTGAATGGCTAAACATTCTTCTACACTTTGTTGAGATTTCTTGAATGGTGGCTTCTTGATTTGAGACCCTTATCCAGTTTCCAACAGTGATGATGGTGAGGGAAGGTTTATGGTGATGGTGATAATGGTGGTGATATTGATTATGGTTGTGGTGGTGATGGTTGTGTGGTGGTGATGGTGATAACATTCATTCATATTTGACAATGGCAGTGAAGACCACAATGCTCACTACTTATTCAAAATTTCCTGCATACCAGATTCTGCTAAGAAGCCCTAACAGATGTCAGTACCTACAAGTGGCCTTCATTCTCCTCCAATAGGTTCCTAGACATTAGAGATATACCTCTGAACTTTCAGACCTAAGACCAGCAAGACTGTTGGCAAGCCAGTCCAGGACCACTTGTAACTATGTTCTACTTGACATACATGGCGCTTTCTGCCCTAGGGAGGGGAATGCTGCTACAATGTCCTACAATGTTCGCAGTGCTGGAAGAATCTGACATTCAGAAAGCGTACTTCCTGCAAACCACAATGATGTTCTATATGTAACTTCCAGAGAAACATCACAGAAGAGGGGCACCTTTGTGTGCTGCCAGCCACCCCTCCATCTGGTGATGCTGCTCCACTTGGAATATGGAAAACCTGAGGTATGCACCAGTATCCCAAAGCCACTATCTAGTCTTAACCTCTGGGATGCCAGGGTCAGTAGGGCACAGGAAGAACACTGGCAGGAGCAATTGAAAAGCCATTAGCTTATTTCTTGGGCAATGCAAACATTGAATATAATCTAGAATGTGCATAGGCATGTATTCCCGAGACTGGGCCTAGCAGGGAGGCCTCACCCATTCAGAGTTTCTGGGCACTCCGGGCTCAGGAACAGCCTTCCATGGCACCTGCCTTTAGAGCTAGAAAAACACTACATCATGCTAGAATTCATGCACTGACAGTCTCAGGTGACCTACCCACTGTTTGCCCAAGACTGTTTATTTTAGATCTGAAATCTCTTGGGTCTAACTTAATGCCTAGGTACTGGACAACACGGGGCACAATGTGGCCACTGGCCAGTTAAGTTGTACAGAAAGATAGACTTACATGGCTGGTGTCCAGAGTTGTAAATCTGCTTTACTGCAGGCTTCTCCCTGGCTGCCCTGTGTGAAGAAGAGCTCTTTGGGATTAACTGTGCCTTATATCAATAGTTTTAAGCTGTAACAGGCTTATCAATTTTCATTGCAAATTCTGAAATCATTTCATTACATTATGACTATGTACTGAAAAATATATTCTCTCCTAACCTTCAAGAAATTGTTACTTCCTGACATATTTTATTGCAGTTGGTGCCAAGAGACAGGAGGGAGCTGGCGTCTTCGTGGGTTAGGCGGGGAGGGTGTGGTGAGCTTGCAGGGTGTGGCCTTTCCTGTGAACCAGCACTGTCCACATGTGGCTTTGTCAGCATCCTGGACTGAGACTCCCTGGGAAAGCAGCTTGTAGGTGCATCCCTGTGAGTAGAAAATGAGCCACTTCACAGAGCGAGCACACCTAATTAAAAGAGTGCATTTCCATGATTACCACGGCAGATGCACAGTGTCACAACTCTGCCTCCTAAACAGAACTTGGCTTTTAATCTTCTCCAAAGGCTCAGTGGTGAGAATGTCACGATTCCTGGACCACATAAGATCAGCCCCACCTACCCAGCTTTGTCTAATGGTTGCACACCAGCCGGGAGGTGTGCACACGTGTCCACACAAACACATGTGTCCTTGGAGCAGCCCGGCTGCCTGGTCCTCAGCTGTGCATTGTGTGTGACTACTGCAAGGTCCCTGGCGCCTGTCTGCATCCTCCCCACAGAGATCACCTCTCTTGGTCATCCCACCCTCCATCCAAGATAATGCTGTGATCCCGACTCTCCCTGCTGCCCATTGGATCCTGAACAGTGGTACTCTCTGTCCCTAGTTGTCCTGAATCCCTATTGTTATGGTATTTTCTCAGAAGCAGCTTCATTCTGACAATGGTAACTGTGGTTCTGGGCCTGTTCTACTTCAGCCTATGGCCAGGGATTACACACACACACACACACACACACACACACCTCTGCCACTGTCCCCACCAGCTTAAGGCTATCTCCACCATAAGTCATCTGTTACAAAGCTGTTCCATCAGAGCTGTTGAGTCCATCTGACTTTGTGTGTCCTTGAAAGGGCATGTCTTGAGAGAGGAGATGTTCCTGAGGTAGGTTTGCCTGACTCAGAGTGCTAGAGATGAGTTTCCCCAGAGCAGGTGTCACCATGGCATCTGAGGCTGTTGTTGCTTCAGGGTGGACAGAGGGCAGCAGCCTCAGCTCTGTAGCAACTTGCTTCAAGGATGTCACCATTCAACTACGTCTCTATTGCAGCTCCAGCTGAGTGGCCCAGAGTATCAGTGACCACCCGCAAAGTGACCATTGGATAATGTGGGCTTCTACAAACAGTGGCTGTTCAACAGTCCCCAAACCGAGGCCACCATGGGTCACACTGTGACTAGTATCTCTACCATGCTCTTTGTAGAAGCAGCTTAGTAATTAGATATAGCACCAGATGACATCTAGAGCCACTAGGAGACCAGAGCCTTGGCCAAGGAGGCCAAGACAGTCAGAGCCTCCAATACCAGGCATAGACAAGCAGACAAGGCCCTCTCGTGCTTCAGGATGAGTTCAAAGCTGGTGTTACACACTGTCCTTCGGGGCTCAGAGGGGCCTCACTCACGGCACCAACAGACCAGTGTTCTCAGCAGGCTCAATTCACTCTGCCCTTCAATTTCTTCTCTTGCCCTTCAAGAAGGGAGAAGGCTTTGGACACCTGAAGGCAGGGTTACAGCCATAGCAAGACTGGTAACCACATATGTATCCTAGTGACTTGGTCCACATCTTATCCTTCCTGATATGATCACCTGGGAGGGAAGCACAGAATCCTCTCTGGTGAGTCATCTCCAGAGGCCATCTGACCTTTGCTTGTGCCACAGCTCCAGGGCCTGTGTGGATAGGAGACTTAAGGCCATCTGACCTTTGCTTGTGCCACAGCTCCGGGGCCTGTGTGGCTAGGAGACTTTACAAACTTTGTGTGTCTTTTCATTATCACTCAGCAAAACCGACAGCTGTCTTTGGCTCTGTGGATTTTAGCACATGTGTGGATTCTTACACTGCAATATCAGCAGGGAACATAGAAGCTACCAGCAACCTCCAACCTTGCCACATGTCTCCTGAGTCTGCCGTTGTCTTTCATCCCCTACTGTGGCTCCTGTATGGTGAATTGGAAATAATCAAGCTCTGATCTTCCTCAAGTTGGCAGTTTCCATTTGGTAGGATCTGTTGTTGTTGTTGTTGTTGTTGTTTCTTTCAAACACAGCACCCAAAGAAGAAATAGTTGTTTCCGAGTTCTACTGCTGCATTATTCCATGGTTATCCTAACATTCTTCACCATGCAGTGTCTCCAGGCCTGGGCAGAACTGTGACATAGAAGCAGACAGACAAGCGGGGCAGCCTTGGGTGGAATGACAATCACTTGTGTTGACAGACCTGCTGGAAAGCAAAGGCACACCGTGCCAGTGGGTCTTCCTACTGGTCTGAGTCTCCCTGGGTCTCCCATCCCAGCATGGGTCATGTTCAATGCAACCACAGCCCTCAGTTCTCTTTACTCACCTCAGAACCTGGTCTGAATCCACTGGCTAGATGAATCTGTCACCTACCAAGAGGTAAGTGAGTACTGGAGAAAAGGCAGGAGGGCTAGCTTGATTGGTCTGTATGTTTTTACAGCCAAAAAGGAACAGACACACTCAACTGATGTCTGTTCTTCTAGATATGCTAATGAGCCAGATGGGTGAGGAGAGGAGGATTGAGTGGAACGTGCCCTGGTCATGGGGTGCTGAGAGGCATCTTGCTTGGCTCTTCAGATGTAAGACACAGAGTTGTCAAGCAGAAAAGAGGCAGGAAGGGGCCTTGCTCATGCTGTCTTGTTTATGTAAAGAGGAATGAGGCTTAGGGATATGCCTGCTCCCTCAGGGACTGCTTTTCCTAGTGCAAGGCTGCTGTGCTGGTGTCTGAGGAAAGCTAGTGGGGTGGGGGAGCTGTGTCAGCCATCTGCTGCTGGTGACAATCGACCCTCGCCCCCACCCCAGGGAACTTCCTATCCTAAGGATCCAGCTGCAGCCTCCTGGCCCAGCTTGGCACTGCTCATCAATGGGTCCCTACTCTTGCAGCCATCTGACACTGGGAAACCCTGTGTGACCTAAGGTGGCCTTGCCTACTCTGTTTTGGATGTGGGCAGCTAGGGCTGATATGAAAGGCTTTCACCTCCTACAAGGAAACTTCTCCATGTGAAAACTGGCAGAAGATGCCAGTTGTGACTCACAGGTCCCTGGTCCACTAAGCAGAGCTAGGCCAGCTGAGGGAGCAGCTGTAGATGGAATCATCACATCCCATGTAGACAAAGAGCGAAAAGAGCATCCTCTGCTGGTATGGAGAGTGCCCAGCTGGCTGACCAGGGTGAACCCAGATATCGTGTTCTTCAGTCCCCCTCCCCTGGAATTCCCCTATCCCCCTCCCCCTGCTTCTACGAGGGTGCTCCTCCACCCACCCACCAACTCCCTCCTCCCTACCCTGGCATTCCCATACACTAGGGCATCCAGACTTCACAGGACCCAGCCTTTCCTCCCATTGATGCCCAACAAGGCCATCTCCTGCTACATATATCACTGGAGCTATGGGTTCCTCCATGTGTACTCCTTGGTTGGTAGTTTAGTCCCTGGGAGCTCTGGGGGGTCTGGTTGGTTGATATTGTTGTTCTTCCTATGGGGTTACAAACCCCTTCAGTCCCTTCTCCAACTCCTCCACTGGGGATCCCATGATCATCAGTTCAATGGTTGGCTGTGAGCATCTGCCTCTATATTTGTCAGGCTCTGGCAGAGCCTCTCAGAAGACAGCCGTATCAGGCTCCTGTCAGCATGCACTTCTTGACATCCACAATCGTGTCTGGGTTTGGTGACTGTATATGGGATGGATCCCCAGGTGGGGCAGTTTCTGGGTAGCCTTTCCTTCATTCTCTGCTCCATACTTTGTCTCCATATTTGCTCCCAGGAGTATTTTGTTCTCCCTTCTAAGAGGGACCAAAGCATCTACACTTCTTCTTGAGCTTCATGTGGTCTGTGAATTATATCTTGGGAATTCTGAGCTTTTGGGTTAATATCCATTTATCAGTGAGTACATACCATGTGTGTTCTTTTGTGATTGGGTTACCTCACTCAGGGTGATATTTTCTAGTTCCATCCATTTGCCTAAGAATTTCATGAAGTCATTGTTTTAATTGCTGAGTAGTACTCCATTGTGTAAATGTATCACATTTTCTGTATCCATTCCTCTGTTGAAGGACATCTGAGTTCTTTCCAGCTTCTGGCTATTATAAATAAGGCTGCTATGAACATAGTGGAGCATGTGTCCTTGTTATATGTTGGGACATCTTTTGGGTGTATGCCCAGGAGTGGTATAGCTGGGCCCTCAGGTAATACTATGCCCAATTTTCTGAGGAACCTCCAGACTGATTTTTAGAGTGGTTGCACCAGCTTGCAATCCCATCAACAAAGGAAGAGCGTTTCTCTTTCTCCACATCCTTACCAGCATCCGCTATCACCTGAGTTTTTGATCTTGGCCATTCTGACAGGTGTGAGGCAGAATCTCAAGGTTGTTTTGATTTGCATTTCCCTGATGACTAAGGATGTTGAACATTTCTTTAGGTGCTTCTCAGCCATCCGGTATTCCTCAGTTGAAAATTCTTTGTTTAGCTCTGTACCCCATTTTTAATAGGGTTATTTGATTCTCTGGGGTCTAACTTCTTGAGTTCTTTGTATATATTGTATATTAGCTCTCTATCAGATGTAGGATTGGTAAAGATCTTTTCCCAATCGGTTAGTTGCTGATTGACAGTGTCCTTTGCCTTACAGAAGCTTTGCAATTTTATCTTTCTATTGTTGATCTTAGAGCATAAGCTATTGCTGTTCTGTTCAGGAAATTTTCCCCTGTGTCCATGTGCTCCAGACTCTTCCCCACTTTCTCTTCTATTAGTTTCAGTGTATCTGGTTTTATGTGGAGGTTCTTGATCCACTTGGATTTGTTCATTGTACAAGGAGATAAGAAAGGATCAATTTTCATTCTTCTACATGCCAGTTGAACCAGCACCATTTGTTGAAAATGCTGTCTTTTTTTCCCCACTGAATGGTTTTAGCTCCTTTGTCAAAGATCAAGTGGCCATAGGTCTGTGGGTTCACATCTGGGTCTTCAGTTCTATTTCATTGATCTACCTGCCTGTCTCTGTACCAATACCATACAGTTTTTATCACTATTGCCCTGTAATACAGTTTAAGGTCAGGGACAGTGACTCCCCCAGATATTCTTTTATTGTTGAGAATAGTTTTCACTATCCTGGGTTTTTTGTTATTCCAAATGAATTTGAGAAATGCTCTTTCTAATTCTATGAAGAATTGAGTTGGAATTTTGAAAGTTACCCTGTTCTCTCTTCTTCCCAAAAGCACTCAACACAATTCCTGGTCCTCTGCCTCCAACCTGCCTGGAGTCTTCCTCATACAGAGGCCAAGAGCTCCTCTTGCCTCATTTGGATTTTACAACTGTATCCGGCATAGTTCTGTGCCCTGATGGGCCTGAGATCACAGATGTAAGTCTGTATGTGCATATACACACCCCAGCCTCTTCCAAAGAGCCTTGAAGATGGGCTAGCCTCACGTTCTCCATTCCTGACCATAAAGCTTGTGAACCTGCTTCCTCTGAGTTCCACCATTCTCTTCCTCGTGAGCTTCAGACATTTGTATGCCAGCCTCAGAGAATCTCACATTCAGCACCCCAAAGGGAACAGTTTAAAATCCTGGCAGTGGCCTGCATCCACCTGCCCAAGCCTCACTTTTATTTCTCCTCTCATTCCCTCTCTGGTTCCTTAGGCCCCTCCACGCCGAGCCTAGATGCTGCCATCCCATGAACACTGTGCCAATCAATGTCCACCCAAATCACACAACAACTACGCACTGAAACCAGCAATAGGATTTTAAATTACTCTTTTCAAATAGAGTTTATGTAGCTAGAGGATCTCTTCAGTGTGGAGGACAGTACTGAAGAGGATAGCATCTGCCTGGGATCCATCAGGGCAGTGTGAGGCCTTTCCTCACTCAGAGTGACAGGGCCCCAGCTTGTGCAGAAGTGTGCTGCAACCTTACAGTGACTCCCTTCCTGCCTCCATCTGATCTGAGTCTCAGGGGTATAAAGCAAAGGGTGAGCTGCCACTGGGTCTGATCACAGGCAAACTGTGTAATTAAGGAGTTGAGGGCCTGGAGTGTGGGCAGAGGGGGGAACAGCTGGGGTCATGAAGTGGCTCTGATGCTCCCTTCCAGAGTCATGCTGATCTCATCTCTTACATCTGGCCTTTTGCATCTTTGAGATTCAGATGCCGAATTCATTTAGAATACAGCCCCTGGCATTAAATATTCGGGCTTTGCAATTATGGGGAGATGATTTTGGGTGCTCATAACTGAGTCTGTAGTTTGCTTGAGGTTTAAATGTGACATGTTAATCACACCCCTCCATATGGCCTAATGGGAGACTGGCATTTTCTTTCTGCCAGTGACTGACTCCAACATTCTTTCTGCAGTCCGCAACACTGAAGGCCTTCCCCACCAGGGGCTCTGAGACACTGTCTCTTCAGATGGACACGGGGTTCTGCTCCAGAGGCTGGTGAGAAGATCCGGTCCTACCACTGTAGTGCTTGGAGCTCAGTCTAGGACCCTTGGCAGCCCCCTCCCCACCAGGAGTCACATCAGTACATGCACAGGGTGCATGTCACCCCACCCAGTCACCCAGCACTTGCATCCAAAGCCTCCTCACAGGAGTCTTCTGGCTGAGACCTTTCTTAGCCACCTCTGCCAAGACTTTCTTCTATGTTTTGAGTTAGTTTCTGAGACCTCTCCCATTCTCTTCCCAAGCACCTCTCATTTCATGTATGCATATGCATGTGTGATGTATATGTGTATGCATTTGTATGTGTATATGTAGATCTGAAGACATCTTGATCACTCTCCATTTTTTTACTTACTGAGATAGGCTTTCTTGGTGAACGCGAGGCTCACTAGTCAGCTGGCAGACTTGCATGGGGATCCCTATCTCTGCTCCCAGAGTGCTGTGCCTGCACGCAGCCGCCATGCTGGATCAGTTCTGGGGACCTGAGCTCAGGTGAGGGCCTTATTCACCAAGCCATCTCCCCAGCTGACCCTCCCCTTTCAGTCAGCTCTCCATCCTGAGCGCCAGGTCTCCACGCAGGCTTTTTCTCAGTGCTCCTTCAGCAAGGAGACCATGTCTCTCTCAGATTAGTCCATATAACTCTTGTCTAGCACTGCCTGGTGGGGCAGCAGTGCCTTCTCCTCACAAGACCTGAGGTCAAAGTCCTTCACTAACCCTCCCCTGTGGCCACTCTGGGGAGGACAAGGGGACACTGAGTGATGGTCAGTCTTATCTTCATAGCAGAGGTCACTCTTAATTCCTTCTGGCCATATCCTCAACCTCATTGAACACAATGCTGACAGCAAGCCTCAGCTCAGTGCCCCAGACTCATATTTGTACATCAATGATAGGCCTCCTCAGTGAAAGTCCTTTATGCCCTGGCAGCAAGATGTTTGTTGTTGCTGTGTTGTTTTTCAATAAAAACTGTTTTTTTTTTTTAACTTCTGGTTTTCTGCATTTGGCCCTTCTAAACTGATATATTTCCCTGAATTAGCCTTGTGAGTCCCCAGCTTTTCTGTATGGTCAGTCTGGAAAAAAAGGGGTGCCAATGGGGGAAATTTCCTTAGTAAAGAGAAGTTCAGTCAGCCTACTCTGGTGAAGCCTGTCTCTCCTCACCCTTGAGTTCTGTTTTGCCTCACAGAGGGTCAGAATGAGGCTCTCAAGAGGCCCAGCACTTCCCTCCTCAGAGCCTTTCAGAGTGAGTCTGTGTACTAACAGGGAAGCTGCCTCTGAGAGACAAAGCCTCCCACCCTGTACTCTTCCAGTGCTTTTCTTCCTCCTTTTCTGCCTTGTTGGTCCCTGGAGAACACAGCACGTGGCTGGGATTGGCAGAGATCTTTGGTAGAGAGCTTGAGATCCAAAATGCACAGAAAGCCATCATTTGTCATCTAGTAAGGTTAACCTGATTCTCATCAGAAATGAAGCTATATTCAAGGGTATGACTGGCCCCCAACCCACCCTGTGCCATCACTGGCTTATTGAGGATGTGGCCTTTCCCCAGCCTTCTACCTCCCCTGAGGTTTGCCAACACTGCTGGGGACTCCATGCAGATCCAGCCTTGATGTTCCAGCCATTTAACTGCCACAGATAGGCACACAGACAGACAGACAGACAGACAGGCAGGCAGACAGGCAGGCAGGCACACACGCACACACACACAGAGTGAGCATTTTGTCCAACAGTAAATTGGATTGACTTTGGGGTAAGCCAGCAGGTAGCTGACACAGTTACCTCCTGGCATTTTCACACACGTAAAAGTTTGCTATAGGCATCTATAGTGCCCTGGGAGTTTGGCACAGGTACAATCCTGTGAGCTATCACTTATCTAGATCCAAAACAAGTCATGGAAAAAGAAAAACTCTCCTGACCCATCAGCAGTAACTCCCTATCCTTCTCCTAGCACCTGAGACCCCTCTCCACTCACTGTGAATCTTCCTGTTCTGAATAGTCCACATACATGGAATTAGATGGCATGTGACCCTGTGACCAGGGACAATTTCAAGATCTACTGGTTTCAAGGTCCCCGATGTAGGACCCTTATTCAAGTCTATTTCCCCTTGTTTATAGACCAGCAGCCCCAGCCTGGACCCACTTTCCTTGATGGATGGACACGGGGGTGGTCCCTTCCTCTGTTCTCTTGAGCATCTGCCTGCAGGCCTTTCTCTGAGCCAAGGCAAGCTCCTTGCAGCATGGCAGGAAGCAGAGCCTCTAGCCATACAACAGCTCGCTCACCTTCTGGGAGTCCGGTGGCCATGGTGATGGCCTGTCCTCAGATGCATGAGTGCCAACTTGCCCGATGAGCACTTGATGCTGACATGCTCCATTTGAGCACTGTTTATGTTTAATGCTTGGCCTCGAAGCAGCCGGTGGCATCTGTTTCTTAACTGTCCTTTCATGTGAGAATTCACACCATCTGAGAAAGTTCTTGGCTGTGCTGAATATGAGGTAGATCAAGGAGGCTGCTTCTTTTTAATTAAATACTTCCTGAGCTTGAGTGGTTTTGTACTTATAAAATCAATGACTTGCATGTTTCAAAAAAAACAAAAAACAAAAACACAAAACCCTGAGATGAACAGGTGGGAATCTTCAAAATAAAATGCCTGCCCTGGGCACTCGCAGGCATCGTGAGGGATGCTGCCACGCCTGTGGCAGACGGTCCCAGGGGATGTTGGCAGGTCCCAGGAGGTAGATAGCAATGGGCCTGGTCCCCTCTGAGCTTGATCAAGGCTACAATTCCACACTGTAAAAGCAGTGCTCACACTGAAGGCTGTTCAATCCATTTTCAGCCTCTTGGGCTAGGCAGGTCTTTTTTGTCTTATTCCAAGGAACAAAGAAATAAAGCCGTGGGTGAGGGTGATTTTCCTGGGTTATAGTTGTAGACTTCCCTATAGCATAGCACTTATCTGTAATTGATGGCTAATCTCATAAATCCCTGTAGAGAATCTACAGAATCATATTCCTGTCTTCATTTATATGCTTTCTCTCCTTTTCTCTCTCTCTCTCTCTCTCTCTCTCTCTCTCTCTTCTCTCTCTCTCTCTCTCTCTCTGTGTGTGTGTGTGTGTGAAAGAGAGAGAGAGAGAGAGACAGAGAGACAGAGACAGACAGAGACAGACAGAGACACAGAGAGAGACACAGAAAGACAGAGACACAGAGAGAAGGACACACACAGAGAGACAGACACACACACACACACACACACACACACACAGAGAGAGAGAGAGAGAGAGAGAGAGAGAGAGAGAGAGAGAGAGAGAGAGAGAATCTGGGAGAAACTGGGAGAGTGACAATCCCAGAAGAACCTCTTTCCTCTGACCTTGGCACTGAACACAACTCAGTTGGCAGCGGGGCCTGTGACTTTGCATGCTGCTGATTCACCCAACAAGGGGACTGGGTGGGACCTGTGGAAGCCATGGACTGATGATGGTCATGGCTGCAGGTTGGTGATCCTACCAGCCTATCACCTTGGCCCAGGATGAAAATGGGTCAAATCTATACTGAGACTGGCTCAGGACTTGGACAATGAGCTAGGTACTAGGCAGCTGTCTGACCTTTGCCTACCTGTTACCTCCCATGAACTCCCTAAGCCTCTAATTTGTGAGTCTGGTCAGTTTTGGGAAATGGCCTTCAAATAGTGGCCAGCTGTGCGGAGTGGGACAAAGGGAGGCCATGATTAGAAATCCAGAGAAAAATAAAATAAAAAACCTGAGGAGTCTTTTGCCCAAGAAAGAAGGCTGTTTGGGAGTTGCTCTGTTGTCTACCACTTCGTGGTCTCAAGGTCAGGGAAGCAATCCTCCCTTTACTCTGCTTCTATTGGCTTAAGGCAGGTGGTGGACATATGGATGCTTGGCACTTTAAGGACATATGACATTGATGAGACCTAAAGAGGTGTTATCTTTAGGTTGAGATGACTTGACTTTGGGAACTCAGCCATATAGGAAAGCTCCTGCCCAAAGGGGACCAGTGGCAGGGACGCCAGGCACTCTTTAGTAGGATTCATGGGATAGGGGGCGGGGTGGGAAAGGAGTGAGCAGTGGGGATGGACTAATCAAGACCGACCTACGCCTGGCCATCACCTGCCTGGCATCAACTCCTCCCATAGTGTCCCTAGGGAAACCCATCTGAGGCTGAGTTACTTGGGTAGGTCTTTAAACCTTGCTTTCTCCATTCATACTGGGGTCCTCTGATGTAGGAGATTGGGAATGCTTAGCTACTGGAGGGCCATCTGTAGGTCACTATGAGAGATCTAGGCCACAGACAGACTAGGAACTACTGTGGACCTGGCTGGGTGGTTTCGAAGCTCACAGCAATGCCTGATTTCAGGGTATGTTAAAGCCACCTGTGAGTGGGGGCAGAGTTCTCATCTGTCACAGGTACCTCAGATCCCACACGATATCAAGATACAAAGATCTACTGGGTTCTATCTCCTACTTGTGAACCGTCCAAACAAGCTATGAACTTGGGGTACCACTGTGGGGAACACTGAGACAGACTGTCCCAAGGCACCCCAACAGTAGACCCAATCCCAATGTTATGAGCCTGTGGGTTTGGAGCTGTAGGCTAGAAACTCCCAGGGCAGAAGCGTAGGCTAGAGGTCAGATCACAAGCCCAGTGTGACCAGCAAGCCCGAGTGCAACATAGACAATACTGCAGCTAAAGGAAGGAGATGAGGGTGTGCTGCAGGCTGCAGGCTGCAGGCTATGCAGGCTGAGAACTGCTCAGGACAAAAGAGAACATGTCGAACATGTTGAGTGGAGACTGGTTGTGTCTGCAAACCCTAGATGGTAAAGGGAAGGGAATGGTGTGAAGAGGTTGGTCGGCTGGGGTATCCTGGACCACAGACTTCCTGTCACCCGTAGTCCCTGAAGTCCTTCAATACACAATGTCTTTTACACTCAAAGGCATTGGCTCCTTCAGGTTGGACTATTGGAGCCAGGCTGCCCTGACTGGAGAGTTTTATCAGAGAAACCCATACCTCCTTCCTTGAGGACCTGCAGTGGGTTGATCCTGTCGCAGATTTGTTTTCCGTGCAGGCCAAAGCAGCATATCTGGAACTGATCCAAGAAAGTGACCATGGGAGTGTCAATGGGAGGTGCTACTGAGAGCCATTGCCCATTGCCCAGTTTCCATGCTCTTCAGTATCTGCATGTTAACAGCCAGTGCCATGGCAAATTACACAGACTGTGGCAGAACCTTCGCTGCCAATCCTGTAAAGACACGATTGGCGGTCTGCTCTCCTCCTATCCCCTACAGTGTTTAAGTAGACACTTCCTCCAACATCTCAGGGTCATGGAAGGGAACATGATGACTCCTGAGCTCCTTCGAATACAAGAATCTCAGCACACAGAGACATGTCCCAAGAACATGCTTCATGCCATCTAAGGCGGAAAGAGCAAAGGTTGGTCAGGGCTATCCTGACCTCAGGGATAAGGGGAATTACAGCCCCCCTCCCCCCACCCCTCACCTCCATGCAAAGTCTCCTGGAGACAATTATGCTGAAGCTTGAGTCTAAAACTGAGAGCTGCACTCCAGCCCTGAATGTAGGTGTCATTCAGCTTCGTGGGCCACTGAGTCATCTGCAGGAAGCCTGGGCTGGGTTCCTCTTCCCAGCATCCTACTCAAATAACAATTCAGAAGAGGGCTTTCAAAAATATGGATAGATGAGGCCGAGCCTGTCATTCAGCAATTCAAACCCAACTGGAGAGGTTATTTTTCATCAAGATATATTTTAACGATTTAGTCAAATTATATGCAGTAAACAAAACGCACATTTAACTAGAACCAGATGAAACTGAACACAAGAACAGATTTGGAAACAGACCGACGCTGGCATTGTGCAAGGCAAAAAGAAACAAGTGGAGTAATTACCATTCATTGAGGGAGCTGAGAGTGCCTGGGCGTCATCACAGGATGCTGTGGAGACACCATCAGCAGGAGGGCAAGCAAGCAGAGCTTCAGTCTTGGTCCCTACCCCACCCCCCGGGCCATGAGCACAATTGTGTGTGTGTGTGTGTGTGTATGTGTGTGTGTATGTGCATGGATTCGTGTGTGTGTGTGTGTGTGTTGAGGGAAGGGAGTCTCTCTGCACCAAATGCCATTTGTGCTGCTCTACTAGAGAGGAGTTGAATTCACACCTCACAGTGAGGTCTCTGGAGCTAAGGTGTGCCTATTTTCCATGTTGTTTTAAGAAGGAACATGGAGCAGAGGAATGGGGTTCTTAACCTAGGCAGAAAGGCGGGGGCTGGTAAGAGAGGCAACATAAGAAGAGGGATGTTGCTTTGAAGAACTGGCTTGTTGCAAATATTCCTTTGCAACAAGTAGTAATTGTTTTACATTTGCGACAAGGAGTAATTTGCAATAAAGTAGTAATTGACTTTATTGCGGTACAATGTAGTAGGAAAATGCATACATTTTGAGAGCTTCTTAGTTGGTTTCAGCAGCTTAGTATCACAACAGAGACACAGATTACTCCTTTGATCCTGGAAAGCTTGCCCTGCCCTTCAAGGAAAATCTCTCTAGGCCCTAGGTAACCCTGGTCTTCTCAGGCATGGACTAGGGCTTGCTTTTCCTGGTAAAGAACTTTCCACATCTGGTTCTTTGGGCTGAGGTCTCTTGGTCTGGCTTCTACTTGGCTCTTGAGATTAATCACTTTGGTCCTGTGTGTGTTGGTACTTGGTCATTTTTGTGGCTATGTTGTATTCCTTGATACTCAAGTCCTACAGCTAGCTTACCCACTCATCTGCTAAGGGATGCTTAAATTGTGCTAAGTTTCACCTGCATACATAAAGCTCTCACAAGCATTCTTGTATAGATCTATAGATCGGTAGAAATAACATTATTTGTCTTGGGCAAACATCATGTGTATATTTGACTTTTTAAACAAATTAGGAAGTTATTTTCCCAAGTAAACTGCCATTCTGGGCTCCTGCCAGTGAGACTAAAGACTCGCATCTCTGCGTCCTCGGCTCTGGCAGGGCCCATTTTGCTTTGTTCTTACCTTTGTCACTTTGTTAGGTTCCAAGTGGCTTAATGGCCTCTCTTCTATGGCTGTACGACACCAGTGATGTTCATGCACCCACTGCCCTCATATTCACACGCTCCATATAGGAGCTGCCTATTGAATTTTTGCACTTTGTGGGTTGCGTGTCTTCTCTTTTGATCGACATGCTCTTTCATATTCTGGAGACCAGTCTTTTGCTAGGTGAATGTATTGGAGGACCTTGCCTCCTGCTCAGGTGCCTATTACTTATTTTTTTATTGTTGTTGTTCTTATTGTTTTTACATTCTCTTCACAGTGTCTTTCAAAAACCAAAATACATGTACTCGTAGAAAAGTCCGGATGATCAGTATTTTCCTTTTTTGAAAATATTTTCCTTGTTCCTGTGATCTCTTTTCCTCTCACCTCCTTCTGGCTGGACGTCTGTCACTGTGATGTCCTGCAGGCTTCGAGTCTTCGCTCTTCTCTGCTCTTTCCCCAGTTTTGATGTTGCCAGTTCTTTCTCTGGTTGCCCTCTTCTGCTTATGCTAGATTTTCTGTGCCCATCTGTCTAACAGGAAGAATGGAGCCTGTTGCTGCGAGAGCCTCCTTTCTAAGGCGAGCCTCTCCTCCCACCCTCATCTTCCTGACTCCTCCCTGCCCCCTCTCCAGGGTGCCTGTGAGGCCTGAACTGCTTGATCATTGCTTCTCCCAGCTCTCTGAGAGTCCTCCTTCCTGATCCCCAGATCGGATAACCTTCACTGTCTGATAGTCAAGATTTTGGATTCTTTATTCACCAGTTCAAAAGCCAAAGACCATAGAACCCTGCACCAGCCTTTTGTTTGTTTGTTTGTTTTTTAATTACTGCGCTGTTCAATTCCATAATTTCTATCTCATCCTTTCTTTTGATTTCTGTATCTTTCCTGAGATTCTCTCACTGGGAACACTGCTGGCCTTTCTTAGTTCTTTATTTTCTGGCTGACTAGAGCCAGCTGCTTTTGATCTTGTCTAGCAATCCCAATACCTAGGTCCCTTCAGGGACAGCACCTACTGCTTCCTTGCCTGTGTGTAGAAAAACTTTTTCCTCCTTCGCAGATTTCCTAACTTTTATTGAAAATATGATATTTTAAGTAGTAAAGTAGTATAAGTGGGGGCTGGTGAGACGGCTCAATGGTTAAGAGCACTGACTGCTCTTCCGGAGGTCATGAGTTCAAATTTCAGCAACCACATAGTGGCTCACAACCATCCATAACGAGAAACAAAAATAAGAAAAAGAACCTATAGGCCAGAGCAAACGGGGCCGGAGTAAGAGGGAGAAGGGAAAGGGGGAAAAAAGGTAGTCTAAGTGGGAATGATATTCTTTATCTCTTCTGCTTGTAGTCATTGCTTTTTGTATAGAGGCTTCGTTGACTTGGCCTGCAGATTCTACATTCTTTGTGCATTTTGTGTATAACGTGTGCTCACTGAGGGCTCTGCTCGCTGAGCCTGTGTGCAGATGATCATTGGACAGCCATTTCCCCTGAGTCCTGGAATGGGTAAGTTTCCCAGTCTCTGGGAAGGAGCTGTTGGCACGTGCTGGGCAGGCTTTTAACACTCAGAAGGAAACTACACCTCAGCTTGGTTTTCACTTGCTGCTTCTATAGAACATGAATGTCAGAGGAGGGTGAGACTTGAGGGCTTTCTCGGTTCCTTGCTTGTCCCGGGTGTCACCCTGCACATATGGCCAACCATGCTGTTTCTCAAGAATACGGTGGAATCTTCCAAAGTCCCTTGTCCCTGTTTTATTCTCCTGCTCTCTAAGTGCCTTGCTTAGCTCTATTCTTGCTTCCTGTGTTGCCACCCTGGGCAGCTGGTGTGCTAAACAGCTGCCTCTGACAGCAACCCTGTCCTGGAAAGGTGCTAGTTCTTGATGAACTATTATTATAACAACAATAACAACAACAACAATAGCCTTGTGAATGCATCTCCAAGTAACTCTCAGGTGGGTCAGGAAACTTCCAGCACTAAGTCTGCTCTATCTCATCCAGTAGCTCCTGATCTCCATCAGTGAGAGAGGAACTGTTGGGTTTTAAGGGTGCTGAGTAGCTGAGAAGACAGAGAATGGGAAAGGGACACATTAAAACCCTAGAATACTCATTATTTTTGCAAGATGCGCCTGCTTTTCTTATATAAATACTCCCTTGTTAGTGGCAATCTTGGATTAGTCTCAGAGCTCTGAAAGGGTGATTTTGACAGCCTTTCCCAGTGTTCTGGTCCTTTTGTGATAAAGAGCATCCTCAGAGGTCTTCGCATGGTCATTCTGATCAGATTTGATAGACATGTTTTAGGCTGTATCTCATTCTCCTGCCCCTTTCTAGACCGGATCACCTCCAATTAGATGGCAAACACTTAGTAGCTCACCCTGTTGGTTGCTGCACAGTTCTGTGACTTGATCATGATGAGGGGGTACAGTTCCACAGGAGTGTACAGTCCTTTCAGTCCTCTTGATCTAGGCAGGACCTTGGGTGCTTTCCCTAGCAACCCCCCTTCTTCCTTCCAGTAGTAGGGTGGTCCCAAGAGCATCCGGTTCTTACTGTAGGCCATGGTTGTCTCCTATTCTTATGCTGACAAGCTTCAGAGACACTCTGTGGGGCCTCTGATTGTTCTCATGGCTTCACCACTCTTCCCCCTGGCAGCTGTGGCCTGTCACTCCTGCGTGTGGCTATAGGTTTGGGTTGTCTTAGGGCACCCTTCATCCTGGCTGTCTCTTAGAAGTCCTGTTCTTCTTAGCTGACAAGAACTGTAAGCTTTGCATGTTTTTCTGGCTTTTAGGCTGCCTCTAATGGAAGGTCATTCTTTCTATGGCTGCCCCATGACCAAAGTGCAGGTGATTGCTGTCTGGCCTGGCCCTTGAAAGACAGGGAGCATCTTTGGAACCTCCACATGGGTCAGCACAAGTCTGAGGTTGTGCTGTCTAACAGATGTAGCTCTGAGGGAGGTCTTTGTGGACTGAATGTCATGTCCACTCCTGCTCTGGGGAATCCCTGGTTGGTAGAGTCTTGGGGGATATCCATTAGACTCGGACTGCTACTCCCTGGTAGACAGACAGCTTGGTATTACGTTCCGTGAGCCTCAGACTCTTCAGTCATGGCACGTGGAGCCACAGCTGGACCTCCTCTCTTTACCTTGCTTAAGAACCTCACATCCTTACTCCCAGAGTCTGAATTCCCTACTCCCCCCAGTTGTATCTGAAGCCCCATGCATACTCTTGTTGGGAACTGGCTTGAAGCAGAGCAGGCTGGCTAGGAGGACATGGCGGCACCTGGGAAACTGAGCAGAGTTCCTCTAGGAGACAGAGCCTAGAATCTCCATGGAGTCGCTGTTTTCTTTACATGATACCAAGGATGTGGAGAGAAGCCCAGTATAGCGGCTTTAACAGTCCCCCCTAGAGGTGACCAACTCTACCCTGTTCTAGGAATGTGAGAATCTCAGATGCTGAAGATACCTTACTTGGAAATGTGGTCTTTGGAGACATGACTGATAGGGATCCAGAGATGACATCGTCCTGGATTGAAGGGTTCTCTGAGAGCAGCCATGCTTGTGCTGACAGAGGAAGGAGAGGGGGATATGAGACACATGCAGACAGAGGCTGAGACTGGAGGACTGCAGCCAAAAGCCAAGGATGACTCTAAGCCAGGAGCTAAAGCGGCAGAAAGGATAACACACACACACACACACACACACACACACTCACAGGAAGGAGCCTGCCTCTGCCTAGACTTTGGGACTCCTGGCAGGTGAGCTGATAGCCATGTCTTATTTGAAACCCGTTGGTCTTTGCTAATTTGCTGTAACAGACCGAGGCGCACACACTTGCTTTGCAGGCAGATGGAGCATCCTGGCATGGTTCCCAATGTTTTGTAGGTCAAATAAACACATCTGCAAGTGCATCTCTCCCCAGTTGCATCCAGTTCCCTGTGAAAACATTTTGCCATGTGTCTTAGTTCTGTTGAGGCCAGTTACACCAAGATTGAAAGTCAGGAGATGGGGGTGCACTCCCGGGCATACTTGGCCAAGGCTCCAGCCAGGCTCCTCCTGGTGCGTGTTTCTTATTGCCATGCAATTGCAGAATGCACTGTGGACATTTCCTGCTTCCATCTGTACCTTGGGCTGCAGGGGGGACTGAAAGAATTTGTAGTGCTCACAGAGGGCCTCTCTCACAGGTGGGCCTGGCTGATCTCTTCAGCCTCTGATGAGTAACAGAAGCTGAGGTTTGGGTCCCAGGACCTTGAACTTATGGGGACTTGAGCAGTAACTGTCACACTTGCCATCCGTACCAGGCTCATCTTGTTACGTAGTGTTTTCTGTTCCAACCTGGATACAGTATGTTATATGGGGGGAAATCTAACAGAAAGGATACGCAGAAAGCAAGGAAAGAGGCTGCATGTTTTGCCTAGAAATGGAGTGAATCATTAAAAAAACATAGGCACAGATGGAGCCTGCATCCCAGGAGCCTTGGGCAGACCCTGATAGGCCCATCACCAAGCAGAGGCCGCTTTCTCTTTAAACATTTAGGGCTGCAGGGCTTACACCTGTATCTCAGTACAGACAGGCTGAGTACAGCTGAGACCTGAGTGAGGCGTTCGTTGGCAGAAAACCCCCAAAACAACCTGCATCTCTCTGGCATCTCAATTCTCACCAGTTCTTCTCAGAAAGCAAGGCATTCAACGGCAGCAGATTCTCCCGGATGTGGCGCACACTGGGGGCTGCCTTCCCTCCGGTCCTCTTAAGTCTTCCTGAGGCTTACCATCATGACTTGGGACTTGCTTAATCGTGATGATGGCAATCCCCTGCTGGCTCCTGAGATGGCCTCTTCTTACCCTCCCAGGATGCTCTGTGGCTATGAAGAGACCTAGCCTGGGGCCCCACACATAGACATCTGTGTGACAGAAGTTTGCTTGCTCACTTGCTCAGAACAACCTGGCCAGGCTAAGAAAGAGGAAGGAAAATACACTTTCCAGGCACAGCTCTGGAAGTCAGGGAACTCCCAAGGGTCTACCAAGTCCATCAACCTGGAGGTAGGTGCCTGGCATTCTGTGCATTTGCCTCTTCACATCAAAGGTGTGACATCAGTGACATCATTCTTAGAAGATGCTTCTAGAGCTTGCAAGATGGTTCGGCAAGTAAAGGTATATGCAATTGAGCCTGACAATTTGAGTTTAATTCCTGGACCCCCAAGTCCTATACACACACACACACACACACACACACACACACACACAATTATTTAATCAAGAAGATGCTTCTAACTATTCTTACATGCTGAAACTTCAGTCATGCCCGTAAGCATCTTCCATGTGCTCAAAGAAGTCACTAGTTGTCTTATTCAGTGTTCTATTGCTGTGGAGAGACTCCATGACCACAGCCACTCTTATAAAAGAAGTGTTGGTTTACATTCAGAGGTTAAGGCCATTATCATCATGGCAGGAAGAATGGTGGCACACAGGCAGACATGATGCTGGGAAAGTGTTCTAGATATGGACAGGTATGCTATCAATAAGCAGCAGGAAGAGAGAAAGACACTGGGCCTAGCTTGGGCTTCTGAAACCCCAAAGCCCATCCCTAGTGATACACTTCTTCCAACAAGGCCATACTCTTAATAGTGCTACTCCCTGGTGACCAAGCATTCAAATCTATGAGCCTATGGGAGTCATTCTTATTCAAAACACTAGTCTTCTCAGGTTCAGTGGACCCTGCCCTGTATTCTAGAGCTAGGGGGACATTGTCCTAACCAGACTCACCTCAAAGTGATCCCTGAGGGCATTCTGGCCATTGCTGGCACCGAAGGCAGGAAATGGTGGTTTATTTCTTTAAAGCTGATTAATTCCCTCAACTTTCTAGAATTTCCCTTTAAAAATGCAAGGCTGTGTGTGGGTGCTCCATCAGGGCCACATGTTACAGTTGCTCCAGCTTAGTTAGTGCAGCCTCTTCCCTTCAGGGCTGGTCTCTAGCTGCCCACATGGTCCAGAGGATTCACTGATGAGGAGACTCTGATGGCCCTGGTGATGTCCGTCTAGGCTTGGTCACCTGCCCTGGCATAGTTCATCATCTATATACATGCAGCCCTTTTAGGGGGACTCCAGCACAGGTTAACCAGGGCTGAGCACAGCTGAGAGGCCCCTACACACGGCCAGCAGGAAAGCTGTGGCTTTTATGGTATCTTCCCAGCACCCTCTCCCTTCACCTCAACATAGCCTTGGAAATGACAGCTCCTAGCTTGCTTGTTTAACCCTCGCAGGGCTTTCTCACAAGTGCCAGAGTACACCTGGGTAGGCAGTGAGACAGACTCCTTTTCTAAGTCATTTGGTGAAGTGTGAACCTCCTGACGCATGGGCAGACACTCCCCACAGAGGCTGGGCATGGTGGAACTCTTACCATAGAAGACGTACATGTCATCACTTTGTCCCAGAGGTCGAGATGATAGTACAGCTTATGGAGTGTTTCTGGGAAGGCTATGGAAAACTGCAGACATGTGGTCTGGACAGGGCAGGGACACTGAGCTGAATGGGGTCGGGGCAGCCAATGCTGGGACACTCTGGTGCTCTCTTCTTTTTAGAGTCATGGAGACTCCAACTGCTGGCTCTAGGGCCAGGACATGCCTGACTTTTTAGAAACTGCTCCTCCTCCCAGATGCATCTTAACTGCCTCTCCTGAAGGAATCCTGTATTCATTATTTTCTCATCATATTGACGGAAGCATTACAAGAAAGGAGGATTTGCTTTGGACCCAGCTTTAGTCTATCATGACAGGACAGGCATGGTGTTGGGAACAGCTCAGTCCATGTGGGTAGGAGCAGGAAGCCACTGCTTGTTCTCATCATAGAAAGCAAAAAGGCCTGAACTTTCAGAAGTCTAGGCTCTGATGACCTATGTCTGTCCCCTATCCCCCATGTCCCCAGAGTTCTAGAACCTCCCCAAAACAGTGGCACCTTCTGGGGACCAGGTATTCAAACATTGGAACCTGCTGGGGTAACTTCAGACCTAAACCATACACCCTTCCTGACCTCTGCCAACAAGGAACTTTCCTCAGGGTTCTCCCTCAGGGCTCATGAGGCAAACACATGGTGGTGAAACCCAGCCGAAAGGGCGCTGAGCTGCGTGACTGCCCAGAGAGAAGCTGGCCCCACCTGCGCTGCCCACATTCTGTCCTGAACTCCCTGCCCATTGTCTCCTGGTTCCCAAACACGCAGCACACACCACACATTCTGCATCTGACTTCTAAACAAAAAAGGAAACAAAGACACTTCTTCAGGAAGGCTGATCGCCCGATGTTTGTTCTTCTTATTGGAATCCTGGTGAGCCACGGGGCACTCGCTGTTCATGTGCTTATTAAAAAGAAATGCATGGAAAGAGTAATTGCCTGTTCTGTGGTGAGAAATTACCGTCTCTGTTTTATTTATTGCTGTATAGGAAACAAGAAACATAGCACATAATTTAGTGATTAGAACTTTTCAGCTTTCATTTCATATAATTGCATGCTTTTATTCAGTAAAGCTATTACTTTGATTAAAACAATCCTTTCTGACACCTTTCAGGGTCCTGAGCAGAAGGGTCCCATGTGGAGAGCATGATTTTCAGCAAGGCTGAGAGTGATGATCCTGTCTTTTCCCCAAGAATTGTGGGTGGGAGCTGGCAAGGGACTGGTGGAGGAGGGGTTTGGCCAGCAGTGGTTAACAAGGGAGGGAATTGGGGTAACTTCTGCACATCCAAATCCTAAAGGGACAGGAGCTAATAAAGTGCTAACATGCCCATGAAGGGGTTGTTACCTAGAACAGAGAGGCTTGTCCTAGGCTGGCCCTGGGTCACCACCTGCCCTTGGCCTGGAGTGTGGACAGCGATTAGCATCCATCTTTTACAGTGCCAGTCTGGGCTGTTGCATTTGTGGCCCATGACTCCTGCTGCTGCTCCGGGGCTGCCTCACCCCCATATCCTGGGTCTGAGGTTCCATGCTACTCCTCCCACCCTCCCCAAACAGGGTGCAACTCTGTGGGGTCCCATCACTCAGCAGAAGCATCACCTCATGTCTCATGGTTCTTTATCTCCGAAGCTGGGACAGGCTGTTCTTTCCTCTGCAGAGGAAGTATTGCAATCAGGAAGAGGTCCTGGCCCTTAGGGTCACTGAAACCTGTTGTGAGATCACTATAAGGGGACAGGGACTCTAACCAGCTAGCCTCTGGGTGTTCATATTCTGTTTTGTTAATTTGTATATTCAAAATTTATCCTGAATTTTTCCAGATATGAAAATATATACCTCAAGACTGACTATTATTGAAGTCCAATGAACTTTGTCCTCCTGTGCTCTGTGAGGTCCCCTTTCCTCCAACACCTGCCACTGGAGAGCATGGAAGCATGTTGCCAAAGATGTCACCATGTCTTTCCGATCACCTGGCCTTTCTATCCTGTCTGTGTGACAATAAAGTCATTGCAGCTAAAGACTAAGGATGCTTCAAGTCCTGCATTGAGAAACCACTGCTCTGATTTCCCACCTGGCCCTAGGAAACAACCTGTGAATGAGGAGACAGACTGTACCAGCAGGCCATCAGTTCACTAGCTAGAGTCCCATCCAGGACACACAGGACCTAAAATGTCAGGGTTCCTTTGTTGTTGTCAAATGCTGCACGGAGGTGAGGTGGATGCTGAGCTGTCAGTGGGACTTTTTTTCCCTGCAGACCCAGTGCCCATCTGGGCTGAAGGGGGTCAATTAACATCCTGTAGGACCCAAACCTGCTGAGTCGCTGGGTTCTACACTTTACAGGAATGGAGAAAGCCCGACCCAGGCATACATTCTAGGCCACTGTCCCTGACCTGAGACCCTGATCCAGAACCTGGGAGGAGTTCCCATAAAACTCTGACTTTTGCACCCCATGAGTGGCACTGACTCTGATTCTTTTCATTTGCCCTTCATTCTTCATGACTCTGAGATTCTCAACCAAGGTTAATTTGGTTTGCATTCTGTCTAATGGAGTTATGTTCTAAATACATTCTTAAGAAGAGCTGCATTTAAATGAACTTGCTGTTCCTTCATCCAATAGATGATGCTTCTTGGTCTAGGGTGAAAATTGAATCAGGATTCCAAAGTGACTGCACACGGCCAAGTTCTCACGGGTTGGGCTGAGGGTACCATGTGCTTCTGGCAGTGTGGGCTTCACTTCTCATGTTGACGCAGGCCCAGGCACTGTAAAAAGTGAATATGTCCATACAGGATTCTACTTTCCTACAGCCAGTGTCATTTCAGACACTTCCTTTTCTAGAAAATACTTTGGTCCCAGTACCACTTGGCATCATATGTCTTAGGCCAGGCAAGAATTACAAAGTAGGCAGCTAAGCACACCTTCGTACACAGATGAATGTGCATGGTCTGTCTTGGTTAGTTTTATGTCAACTTGATTGTCAGCTAGAGTCATTTGGGAAGAGAGACTCTCAATGGAGAAAATACTTCCATAAGACTGGCCTATAGGCAAATCTGTTGATCGTTTTCTTAATAACTGATAAAGAAGTTCCAACCCATTCTGGGTAGTGCCACCCCTGAGAAACAGGGGTGTATAAGATAGCAGGATGGATAGGACATGAGAAACAAGCCTAGAAGTGTTCCCCCATGGCTTCTGTTTTAGCTCCTGATTGCAGGTTTCTGCACTGGGTTCCTGCCTAATGTCCTTCAAGGTTGAATGGTGATATGGAAGTATAAACTGAAATAGACCCTCTCCTCCTCAAGTTGCTTTTGGTCATGGTGATTTATTAACAGCAGAAACTATCTTGGTTATTTTTTTTCTTTTGCCACTGCCTTGGCCAAAAACATGACCAAGGCAACTTACAGAAGAAATGACCATCCTTTTGAGGAGCATGACAGCAGACAGGCAGGCATGGTGCTGGAACTGTGTCTGGGGGCTTCACAACCAGAAGGCAGACAAAGAACTAACTGCCAATGGTGTAAGTGTTTGGAACCTTAAAGCCCCCCACCCAGTGACACACCCCTTCCAACAAGGTTACATGTTCTAACCCTTCCCAAGCAGTTTCACCAACTGAAGACCAAGAATTCAAACATATGGTCATATGAGACCATTCTCATTCAAAACTTCACAGAAACCCCTGAGACATCCACAAGTAACACACCCACAGATGTGTATACCCCCCCCACACACAGATACACTGTGCACACCAAGCATCCTTACACACAGGTCTATACATGGCTCCCACAAACAACTAAGTCTTCCCCAATCCCTTCTCAGTGCTTACCTACCACTAATCTGTTCTCCAATTCCCTACCTTTCCACTTTAAGAATAACACGAACATGGAAATGTAGCATGTACAACCTCTTGGAATTGTCAGTCCTCAGTCATAAGTTTGGAGGTACTTTAAGCTTCCCTGTCAATTACTGCTCATTCATTCACTCATTCTTGATGTCAACTAGCCTTATAGAAGAAGGTAGATGTGCTGTGGAAAATATCTAATCTCAATCGAGGGTTTCTACCCCACCTTTAATCATTCAGTTGCCGGATAAAAAAACACACAACTTTTATTACTATAATAAGCCTTAATCAGCACTAGAGCTGGGCTGGTCTACCTTCTAGACTATTAGAATCTCTTTTCTATTAATGATGCCGAAGTAATTACTCATTAGTTCCATATAGGCTGTTCTTATTTGCCAGACCTCATGGCCATGGGTTCATAACTCACCTACCCCATGGTGTCTTCCTTCTCTCTCCACTTCTGCTTTCTCCTCTTGGTTCTCCTCAGATTACCAAGCCCGGGAACCCTAAACCCCACCTATGTCTCTTCTGCCCAGCTATTGGCTTTCGGCATCTTTATTTAACCAATAGTTTTAAATTAAGGAACAAGGTCACATTATACATATGGATTCTCTTATCCCTGGGAGCAACCCAGCCAGTATTTAGCATTACAATGCATAGAAGAAGACCGAAACTCAAAATAGATGAGCTCAGCCTTTTTAGCACTTATCTGACAAGAAGTGTCCAGTATGATGTGGCTAAAACTGTTTGTAAGCGTCCAAGCATAGTTAAGAGACTGCATGCTTCCCAAGATCATGACTTTTGGGTTTGTTTTGTGACCCTTTGGTTTAGCCAAGACCATCTGTGTGACCATTAGATTGGAACCATCCCTTGGAGCCTGGTTCTTTTCTTCTTACTTTTTTTTTTTTTTTAGCTTCCTTTTGAGTAGGAGCTGAGATTAGTGATCAAGTTTTTCTCATTTCTAATATAAATATCTCAGCACTATAAATTTACCACTTGCCCTGTTTTAGATGTGTTTTCATCCAACAAATTTTGGTAAGTTGCGTTTTTATTGTCTTTCCATTCCTTCCATTTTACACTGTTTTTCTTGAGATTTCTTCTTTAACTCATGGTTGCTTATTAGTATATTATTTGGGTTTTACATTTATATTGTTTGTTCTCTATTATTGATTTTTAATTTGGTTCCATTGTAGTTGAATAATATGTAGACTACGTATAAAGAACACACACACACACACACACACACACACGCACACACAGGGTTTCGTCTCTGTACCTGGCCTGTCCCACTGTCTCCCTCTTTCCACTATCCAGACTCCAGTTTGCTCTAGTGTCTTGTCCAGATGGGCGTGGTGTGGTGGGGGGAGGAAGGATTCACTATTCCAGGAGCAGAGTTCTCTCTAGCCCACGTTTAATGTCTTTGTGGCCTGATGCCAATCCTTGTAGATGGTGCCTTGATTCCCGCCCCCTCTCCGTTTCTCCAGCTCTCCCACAGAACTCTGTGATTCTTGCTCTTGCTGATGAAGGTTTTTTTGTATACAGGGGCAAAGGCAGCCTACACGGACAGGGTCAGCTCCGTCTGTCCATTACAGCCAGCTCTGAGCCCCACTCAGTCTAGATCAGTCTGGCCAGCGACTGCTCTGGATTCCTGCCAAGCATCCTGTGTCTTCCCAGGTCCTTTCTCCATTGACCTTCATCTGGAAGGCTGATGGGTTTTTCTTCCAAATTCCCACTACTTGGCTCCAGGAGGCATTTGTCTCTAAAACGTGTTCTGCCTACTGGCTTGGCTGGGGTGGGGAGGAGCTGCAGTTTGTACCGAAAACCCCACACCGAGTCTCAGCTGCGAGGCTCTTGACATTTCCCGAGAGGCTGCATGCAAATACGGTTCTCTAGGAAGCAGAAGATTTGCGTTTTCCTCATTATGGGGACATTATTGCTCACACAGAAGCATCTTCAAGCTGGCCCAGTCACAAGTGGACCTAAAGTGAATGTATTTTGTCCAGTGAGCATTAGGGCAGATTAAATTCTCTTGCTGTTTAGAGGCCAGCTTCGTGATGCATTAGTTTTTGCTTTTCTGATATGAGAAATCTGTCTTTGTAATGGCAGAGGGAATCTTAATTCTGCAGGAAATCATGACGTGTTAAAGTAAAATTCCATCTATTAGCGGATAACCCTTTAGCCAGGCATGGGGTCCAGGCTCTGGACCTGCTGCCTGTGTATCCAAACTTGAGATGAAGCATTGATGCTTCTACTTATTATTGAAGAATTGCATTTCTCCCTTCAGTTGTTGTTGTTGTGGTAGTGGTGATGGTATGTGTGTAGGCACACAGCCTATTTATATGTATGTTTGTATGTGTGCACAAGTGTGTGTGTATGTGTGTGTGTAGGCCAGGGGTTGACATTGAATGTCCTCCTCAAACTCTCTTCATACTATGTTTTTGAGACAGCGGCTCTTATTGAACCTGGAACTCAGTGATCCAGCTAGGCGAGCTAGCCAATTAGTAATGCAGATCCTACCATCTCTGCCTCCTTGACACTGCGGTCACAGGTATGCTGCTACATTTAGCCTTTTATATTATCTGAAGTTCTTGTCATATAGGTCTTTCACTTGTTTGGTTAGAGTCACCCCAAGATACTTTATGCTATTTGTAGCTATTGTGAAGGGGATCATTTCCCTAATTTCTTTCTCAGTCTGCTTGTCCTTTGAATATATAAAGGCTACTGATTTGCTTGCATTGGTTTTGTAGCCAGTCACTTTGCTGAAGTTGTTTATCAGCTGTAGGAGTTCTCTAGTAGAGTTTTTAGGGTCACTTAAGTATACTATCATATCATCTGCAAATAGTGATAGTTTGACTTCTTCCTTTCCAATTTGTATCCCTTTGACCTCCTTATGTTGTCTAATTGCTCTAGCTAGGACTTCAAGAACTATATTGAAAAGATATGGAGAGAGGGGGCAGCCTTGACAAGTTTTAGCCCTGATTTTAGTGGGATTGCTTCAAGTTTCTCTCCATTTAGTTTGATGTTGGCTTCCGGTTTGCTGTATATTGCTTTTACTATGTTTAGATACAGGCCTTGAATTCCTGTCCTTTCCAAGACTTTTAGCATGAAAGGATGCTGAATTTTGTCAAATGCTTTTTCAGCATCTAATGAAATGATCATGTGATTTTTTCCTTTGAGTTTGTTTATGTAGTGGATAGCATTTATGGATTTCCTTATATTGAACCATCCCTGCATCCCTGGGATGAAGCCTACTTGATCATGGTGGATGATCATTTTGATGTGTTCTTGGATTCGGTGGGCAAGAATTTTATTTAGTATTTTTGCATTGATATTCATAAGGGAAATTGGCCTGAAATTCTCTTTCTTAGTTGGATCTTTGTGTGGTTTTGGTATCAGCGTAATAGTGGCTTCGAAGAAGGAGTTGGGTAGTGTTCCTTCTGTTTCTATTTGGTAGAAAAGTTTGAAGAGTATTGGTGTTAAGTCTTCTTTGAAGGTCTGATAGAATTCTGCACTGAAACCATTTGGTCCTGTGCTTTTTTTTGGTCAGAAGCCTATCTATGACCCCTTCTATTTCTTCAGGGGTTATGGGTCTGTTTAGGTGGTCTATTTGATTCTGGTTTAATTTTGGTAATTGGTATCTGTCTAAGAAAATGTCCATTTCCTCCAGATTCTCCAGCTGTGTTGAGTACAGGTTTTTGTAGTAGGATCTGATGATTTTTTGAATTTCCTCAGTTTCTGTTGTAATATCTCCATTTTCATTTCTAATTTTGTTAATTTAGATACTTTCTCTGTGCCCTTTGGTTAGTCTGGCTAAGGGTTTATCTATCTTGTTGATTTTTTCAAAGAACCAGCTTTTGGTTTTGTTGATTCTTTGTATGGTTCTATTGGTTTCTACTTGATTGATTTCAGCCCTGAGTTTGATGATTTCCTGTCTTCTTCTCCTCCTGGGTGAATTAGCATCTTCTTGTTCCAGGGCTTTCAATTGTTCCGTTAATCTTCTAGTGTATGCTCTCTCGGATTTCTTTTTGGAGGCATTCAAAGCTATGAGTTTTCCTCTTAGCACTGCTTTCATTGTGTCCCATAGATTTGTGTATGTTGTGCCTTCATATATGGATGCTGGCAATCAAAACTCAAGTCCTCATGCTGCATAGCAAGTACTTTACCCACTGAGCCGTCTCCACAGTCTTTTCTCCCTTATTTCCATTCCCTGTTGGTCTATTACAAGGTGTGAATATATTTAAAATTATTTTCTGTTTGCTGAATAAGTCTTTTATTTAATATAAAGTGCCTTTTTCTCTAATAGCCTATCTTTGACCTAAAGTGAGTTTCCTATAGAAAGATATAACGAACTCATTTATTTTTTATCTATTTTTACCAACCTCTCTTGTTTGATTCTATAGTGAAACCCATCTGTTTTTAAGGCAATCACTGATAAGTAGAGTCTTCTTTTCCTTTCTTTGATATTTGTTTTTTGTATGTCTGGTAGTTTTTTTTTTTTTTCTGTCCCTCATTTCCTCCATGTTCTTTTCCAGAATGGGCTTTTTTTATTATTATTATTATTTAGCTGATGTTTTTATAGTAAAATATTTAAATTATTTCACTTCTTTTTTTATGTTACTCCTTACCTGTTTTCTTTCATTTTTCAATAATCTAACTTGGAGACACCATTTCAACAGCAAACAAAACTCCCCCTCCTTCACCTTTGCCCCCACACCTTTCAGGACTGATGCCACAAAATTACATCTTTATAACAGGGTCCTCACAAACATGAAGTTACAATTCTGTTAAATAATCAGGACCTTCACTCATGTTGAAAACAGTCTTGAATCATGAAGCCAGGTCACAACCCTCACTTGTTGCTGCCCATGCTTACCTGACAACACTCAGTTTCCTCAGCTGGTTGCAGATTTCCTCCCAGCATCCTCTCCTGGTGTCACGTCGCCTCCCTGAAGGATTTCCTTCCTCTGGGTCTCGAGTGACGACTGCCTACCCTAGCCCTTGCTTATCTGCAAATATTATCACTGATTCTTGCATTTAAGGGAAGATTGTATTAGACAGAGGATTCATTAAGCTAATTAGAATTTTGAATAGCTGTGGGCAATATCCCTGAGGATCCCATGTGGGAGTCACATCTCTCCTGCTTCTTCTAAGATCCCCTCTGTCTTTTGACTGTCTCATTTTAACACCCTTGGGTGGAGGGTCTCTTGGAGTTCATTTCTTTTAAAATTTGTTGAGTTCCTTGCATGTTTACATCTCTTTTATTAAAGTTGGAAGGTTTGGGGATTTTTTTTTCTTACATATTCTCTGTGGTGGCTTGAATAGGCTTGATGCAGGGAGTGGCACGATTAGGAGGTGTGGCCTTGTTGGAAGAAGTGTGTCACTGTGTGGGTGAGCTTTGAGAGACCTTCCTAGCTGCCTAGAAGGTAGTCTTCTATTTACCTTTGGAACTAGAACTCTCAGCTCTTCCTGCACCATGCCTGCCTGGGTGCTGCCATGTTCCCATATTGATGATAATGGACTAAACCTCTGAACCTGCAAGCCAACCCCAATTAAATGTTGTCCTTATGAGAGTTGCTTTGGTCATGGTGTCTGTTCACACAGTAAAACCCTAACTAAGACATTCTCTGTATCTCCCCTCTCTCTCTTCTCTTCCCTCTTCCTTGGTCACCCACGATGCATACATAGATTGTTTGATGGAGTCCCACAGGTCCTCTGGGCTCTGTTGCCTCTTCTCAACTATTTTTTCTTCCTTTCTGTTACCCTGCTCCTGCTCAGACCTGTCTTTGATTCTCCCTAGTGGGTTTTCATTCCTCGCTGGTTGTTTGCAGCTTTGATTTTTTTCTTTAAAGTTTATTTTCTTTTTATGGATAGTTCCTGCGCCGGGAAGCTTCCCCACTCTTTGAAATAGCTGCAAAGTCAACTTAATGGAGGAAAGATGTATTCTGGCTCACTTGACCGGAAATGTTCTAACATTTCTGAGCCTGGGTGAGATTTCATCATGGTGGGGAACATATGACAGAGCAAAGATGATCCCCCTTACATCAGCCAGGAAGCACAAACACAGAGAAAACCAGATAAGGGATATGGACCAAAGTATCCCTTGAGAGCCTGCTCCTCATACCCATCACCCTTGAGTAAGCCCACCTCCCAAAGTTTCTACAACTTCCCACTAGCCTATAAAGCTCTGAGTCTATTAGTGGTTTCTATTTTGTGTATGCTTTTGAGGCAGTCTCATGCAGCCTGCCTGGCCTTGAACTCCCTATGTTGCCAAGGATGACAATGAACTACTGTTTCTCCTGCTGAGATTATAGGTTGGAGCACTACACCCAGTTTTATGTGGGAAGGTACCCAGGGCTTCCTGCATGCTAGGCAAACATTCTGTGAACTAAGCTGCATCCCACGCCCTGTGATCCTGTTATCGGGTTAATCCACCCAGAACCCTCATGATCTAATCACCATGCAAAGCCCTTACCTTTGAACAGTGCTAAACTAGGGAGCAGAGTCTCAACATACAGCTTCTGGAAAGCATTTAAAATCCAGACCACAATAGGCTCTGTGTTCTTCCACTGCTGTCTTGGCTTTCTCCATGGTTTCTTTTGGTCCAACGGGCATCTTTGAGCCTTGTTTTCAAGGCCTCTGCCAGGCTTATCTGCCATCAGTCTTTTTCAGAAACAGCGTCTGCTGGCATTTCTCTTTAGTCACACTACACTGCATGCTTGTTTGGATTTTTATGTTGGACATGGCATTTAACTAGCACCTCTAGATATGAGAATCTCCTGTCTACCCTAGGTTTTGCAAAGGTTCTTGTTTTGTTTCTAATTGCTATAGGCTGCGCCTGTCAAGGACCAACCTGATATGTCAACCTAATATCTTCTGGGTCTTTTTTTCATCTTTCCATCAGCATGTTCATCTCTTTCCAACTCTCCCTATGTATGTGCTGAGTGTTGAGATGCCACAAAGTGTATATCAAGGTGCTTCAGGGCAGCTTTCTCAGGCTGGACTAGGGTCAAGGAAGAGCACCAGCTTTGAGATGGGCTGGTTCAGAGATAACAAGTAAGGAAGTAGAGAGACAAGTGTTCTAGGAAATGGGCTCCAGTCAATAGTTTCCAAGGCCTTGGTAGCCTGAGTACCCTTCCCATGATCATGTAGAGACTATTGCCTACAGACTGGGAGCCAGGGGACAAGGCAAACTAGGCCTCCATTGTGCAGAACACTCCTCCACTGTGTACTGGTTTGAGACTCCTGGGCCCATACAGGTACAGGACTTATCATCTGTCCTTCCTAATGACTGCCCTGTTGGAGTGATGGTTTTGTACACTGGGTGAAGGTGTGTCTCTGTTCTTCTTTGTCTACCTTCTCGTTGGTTGAAATAAAAAAAGTCTATGGCCCATAGCAAAAGGCAGGATGGTAAGGAGGGCCTTCTGGACAGAAAAGCAATCTGGGAAAGAGAGGGGTGCAGGGATCACCTACACTCAGAAGTCAGACATGAAACTGAGAGGTGGCCAGCATGTGGTAGACGTAGAACAGAATAAACAGGTTAATAGAAGCTCGAAGATCGCTGGAGAGCAAGCTTGAGCTAAGCCCAAAGGTATCATAAATAAATATAAACCTCCACTCCCTGTCATTATTTGAGGACAAGTATGGCACTGAAAAGCCTAGAAGCTTACACTGCCCTCCAGGTACTGGAGCCTCTCTAGCCTCAGATTCTCCACTGTGAACGGAACAAGATCATCTGAGTGCTGAGCAAGCAAAGGAAATCACCTTATGCTCTTATAGCCGCCAGAAGACCCAGGAGCTGGTCCCCCAACCACATGTGCACACCTTGGTATCTGTGCCTGATTTCCATCATATCTTAAGCCTGGGTTGTGGTGCAAAATAAATGTTTGCTGAGTAGATGACAGGAGGAGAAGGGAGCAGAAGTAGAGAAACCACAATGGTCTTGGAACAGCTGCACAATAGCAGCTGGACTCCAGTCAGATTTAATGTGACAATAAGAGGCCAGCCCCATGCACCCTGAGTGAGGAGGCTGCCAGGGTTATAATGGGCACTGTAATCACCGAGGGCATTTGCCAGTATACAGATCCCTGTTCTTCCTGCCCAGGGAGTGGGTTTTGGCTGTACGCCTCTGCGACCTCCTCTTCCTCCTCATGCCTGACTGACCCCACTGCTGCTGTCCTACAGACACGGTTGTTCAGAGAGTAACTATAGACTAAGAACACGTCTCTCAGTGCCAAGCACCACTTTTTCTCATGTCAGAAAATTACATTTGGGGGATAACTGATCAAAGTTACTACAATAAGTGAACACAGGATCCCAAAGGACTTCTGGAAATGGGCAGTTTCCACGACTGCCTACACAAACACACTGAAGACAAAGGGGACAGAGGTCATAGAAACTGGAGGTGTCTGTCTGTGAAGTACCATCTGTGGGGACTGGCATCAGGGGGGAGCATAAAGCATTTTTCATCATTGCATGACATTTATAATAAACTGGAATGAATCTCATATTAGAGAACAGTGTGTTTTAGCTCATTCTTTTCAAAGAAAATTGATGTAAGTTCATAACAGAAATTCAAAAATACTTTCACAACACTTTGTATCCAACCTTGCAGCAGGGAGGACCAGAGACGTGGTTATAGGTGGGAGTCCTACAGCCACCAGCTGGCAAGGACACACAAATCCTCACAGAGAAAATGCCTAAATGGACAGGAAGCCTAAAACTAACTGGGGTCCCCAATAACTACATCAATCCTTTCCTAGGACAGTTCCCCTGTGACCACATAGCTTAACACTCCCATCATTTTAATGCCATGACTTTGCCACCAGCACAGGACCTCTGAGGACACTCATGTCCAAGCTACAGGCACTCTGCTTCTAAAGGAGCAACTTCAACTGAGTAAGACTGAGGAGAGTCCCCGGAGCTCGGCTGAGTGACTGCTATGTAGACGCTTAGATCCAGGATGGGGTATTCAGCATAAGTGAGACCTTCTGAAGAGGAGGCTGGTAGACAGGAGAGTAGAGTCAGCTTGGGAGAGTCTAACTCCCAACACAAGAACCTCATTTGCTTTCTTTTTTGTCCTGTGCCCTAGCCTAGACCAGGCAATTGATCACAGCCAAGACCTTGAGGCCTGAAGAGGTCTGTCAGAGCCCTGAGCATGCAACAAGCCAGATGCACCCAAAGGTGGCTCTTCCGTCCTGACTGGGGTAGACCCAGCCAAAGCAACATCGGAGTGGCAGATAGTTGGCATCCGTGTAGGGTTCCAGAGCTTCTGTAAGCACACAGATGGTCAGCCTTCACTGCTGAGGCACTGCCTTGAGGGGGCAGTGCCAGGGATGGGGATCAGAGGCCTTCTAGGCACTAAACTAGAGAAGAGAGCCATGACCAATTCTTACCCTATGTGGCCTACATCTGGACTCTGAAAAGGCCCAGAGTAGGCTCCAGGCACTAGAAGAGACCCTGTCTTTCTCCTACAATTCACATGTCACTGGGATGCTGTGTCTAACTGCACTGTTGATCTCACTTCTAGGTACCAGTAAGGCATGGCCAGTGGGACACCTGTGTCCTGGAGTGAAAGATGAAGGATTGCCTGTATGGGGGTACCCTTCAACCTGATCCCCTAAAGTTACTAGCAGATTTACTTTAACAAGTGCATATTCCACCTGTCATGTGGCACGAAGGGGTACTTGGTGAGGATGGTCAACCTATAGTTTTCTGATGCCTCAACTCTGACCTGGGTAGAGGATACCCATGGCTACATAGAGATGGCACACATTGGTAAGGGACAGGCTTCGCAGGCTGTCCCCTCCACTGCTGAGCCTCACCTGCTTTTGAGACCTTCTGGTGGTATGGATGTTAGTACTGGAGCTGTGTTGAGCCATTTGTCCCTATCTGTTCTTTAAAAGATGCTCACAGAAGCTCTGGAAACCTATACAGATCTCAATTATCTGCCACCTCTGATGTTGCTTTGGCTGGGTCTATCCCAGTAGCTGGCTTGTTGCATGCTCAACTCTGGTTCAGCAAGTGGCTGTATGGGGAAGGGTCTTGTCAGATTGGTTGGAAAGATCTTCAATAGGTGGGAGCTAGAAACCAGGTCTGGAGTTCATGGTCAGCATCAAGACATCATCTTTCTTTTTCTTAACTCTGTGTGAAGAGATTGGTCTTGAAGTTTCCATTAAGAAATGGTGTAACCATGTGTTAACATGTGAATTGTGCCCTTCCTGTGATCATGCACTATGGGCACAGAGTCTGCTCCTGCTGCATAGCCAGAAGCTGAGTTTAGGAGCCTTTGCAAGATAGCTTGTTGCAGTTTAGCCAGTGTCTGTGTTAGCCTGCCACCATCATCGGGGTGACAGTATCTGGGAGTCAGAAGTACCAGTTATCCAGTGGACATGGACTGCATAAGTCCCAGCCAATCTAAGATTCTACCATCACACAAAGCCACTGAGCTGGGACAGAAATGGCATCTGTGTTGCCAGGGACCACTCAGAAAGTGGCATGTGCCTCACAGGGAAGTGGTTGGTGACCCAACAGGACTCAGAATGGGCCAGGCAGCGCCAATGCCCTCCCCATGTTTAGTCTGTAACTCAGCCTATGGTGCAGTTGGGACAGGTATTGGGGGAGGGGCTCTCCTCAGCTCTTTGGCTTCCAGGGGTTACTGAGGGTTAGGTGATGTAGGCTGGTCGTTCTCTACCTAACTGTCCGGGAGCCTTGGCTAAGGGCCATCACACCTCTATTTCTAACTGTCTTCTTCTTGGCTTCCTGTTTTTGTTTCTGTCCCAGGACGTGACTCAGGTCCTCCCTCCACACCAATCCCACACAGAGATGGGCCTCTGAGAGGCAGGAAGGCTGGAGGGGTCACTGGTTTGTGCCTGTGGTTGTTATTCCAGTGAAGCATACATAAGCCTCCTCTGGATATGGTCAGTGGGAGGAAGGGGTTCTTTTGGGATAGCAAAGGTGCCCAACACCCAGGGTCTAAACTGGGAAAGCACAGCTTGGTATAAGAGCCCTGAAGGCTTGGGACTCCATGCAAACAGACCCAGGGCCGAGTGGGTTGGAACAGCAGTCTTAAAGACAAAGCCCTGGAGGCCCTTGGCATAGAGCTTGGGAGGGGAGCTGACCCACTCCCTGCACTCAGCTGTCAAGTATGGGGTGGGTGCCTGATGAGCCCGCGGGAGACAAAGAGGCAAGTTGTAATTAGGTCAAAGAGCTGTTCATAATCACGGGGTGATGGCAGCTAAGTTTCCC
This sequence comes from Apodemus sylvaticus, assembly GCF_947179515.1. Classification (NCBI taxonomy): domain Eukaryota; kingdom Metazoa; phylum Chordata; class Mammalia; order Rodentia; family Muridae; genus Apodemus; species Apodemus sylvaticus. The sequence goes on along the minus strand of NC_067472.1, from coordinate 65,701,003 downwards.
AAAATAAGAGCTGTGGGAAGATGGGCAGCTGGATGCTTGTCATCTGAAGGGGGAAACCAGCATGAATTTAGTGGTCTTGGATGAAGAAAGGCTTTGACACAGAAGAAAGGCTGGTGTGTTGTTCCTTTCTGTCAGCCCTCTCTAAACTCAGAAGTGGCTTCCTCACAGAGCCATTTGCACAGTGTGTCAGGGCTGAACCGCCTCTGCTGCCTGTGAGCACTTGGGGTGCCAGGGTGCACATTCATCAATGCAAGGGCTCACTAGTGTGAAGGAGAAGACACCGCAAGCTCAGACCTGCCTGGGGTAACTGGGGTCCCTTGGGCTTCTTCCACCTTTCATCATAGCTTGGAGGAAAGGCAAGCCAGGACCACAGCCTTGGATAAAGGGTAATGGAGGGGCCCACCCTGCTCCAAAATCACCTGTGACCGAAGCAGCTCCACACAGAGCAGCAGAATCGGCTCCGTCCAGGATCTGTGCACCCTAAGATCCAGGCAAAAAAAATTAAAGTTTCCCCTTTGCCCAAAGGCAGGCTTCAGGCAGGTCCTTGTCTGTATATAGCCTGAGCCGCAGAAGAGAGCATGGCACCACCTGCACCTGCATCCCTGCCACACTGCTGCACCCACACACCTGCCTACTGCTCGCTGCATCTGTGTGCTTGATATACTGCTATGCTTTCACATCTGCCACACTGCTGAACCTGCACTCCTGTCACACTGCTGCATCTGTGCACCTGTCATACCACTGCCATCCAGCTGCCCTGAGCACCTGTCATATGTACCTGCCACACAGTTTTACACAGATGTATGTGACCTACATTTGCACACATGTACCTGACCTACTTTTGCACATGTGCACCTGCTATAACGACTCTGCCCATGCTCCTAGCACATCAGGTATATTTGCCTATATCTCTATGCCTGTTGTATCTGCTGCATCTGTCTATATCTGCCATAGCTGCTGTATCTGCAATAGCTGCTGCCTAGGCTGTGGAAAGGGGCTCTGTAGCCACTTAACTGACCTACTATGTGCTATAGAGCCCTCCCACCTGCTTGCCCTCATTGCAGTCTGGGGCATTCCCTTACCTTCAGGGCACATGGCTGATTTAACACCAAGTCTGCAGTTCTGGAGGGAACTACCAAGGAGTCTGGCAGCTGTGTGTACTCTAAGGCTCTTGGTCTGGATGGCAGAGCCTCTCACAGAGCATGAGAAGACAAAGGAAACTGAGCTCTGCAGGTTTCCAAACTCATGGCATACCCACTCAATCATGCACAGACTTAGGCATCCTGCGAGGACACACATCGGTGTAGGGGCTCACAGCCTCGCTCCACCTGAAGACAAACTAGAAGCCACAATATGAACACACTCTGAAAGGAATCAAACAATGCTCAAGAGTAACCTTCAGGTTACCAGAGGGGAAACCTGGAGAAGGAAAGATCTTGCTCTAGAACCTCAGCCAGGGAGGAGATCTGCAAACATCCATCTCTCTCAGATTTATCCTGGGAAATGGTCCAGGAGAGGGCGTGGTACACGCTGCCTCCACAGGGCTCCAGCCGCGAAGTCTGGAAGCTCACATTCTCTAGGCAGGGTGGGACTGGCGTTTTCTCCATAAGAACTGGAACAGAATAGAGCTATACAACATCCCCATCCTCCTTCAGAGCCCCGCCTGCCCTTGAGCAGCCCAAATATGCCCACAAAGGTGTGATCCTCTACACATGAATGGCCCAGAAACAGGCCCAATACAGGAAGTAGAAAGCTTTCAAAACTACTCAGTGATGGAAGATAACAGTGTACTCATGAAATAAGAAGAACACAGACTCATAAAGAACCAAACCCAGTGACTGCCTTGGAAAGGGGCAAAGGGAGCAACAAAAGGAAAGAAGACTTTAAGGACCGAGGAAATCTCCAACACAAGAATAAAAAGGCAGAGATGGGTAGGAAGCAAGGCCAGAGAGAGGAGGAGAAACCAACGGTACTCCTGAAGATTTCCAAACAAGATGGCCGAGGAGTTGCAAGAAGGAAAGAGACAACAGGGAGTCTGGGGCCATCATTTAACAACAGATCTCCACTTGTTTGGTTAGAGTCACACCAAGATACTTTATGTTGTTTGTGGCTGTTGTGAAGGGTGTCATTTCCTTCTCAGTCTGCTAATCCTTTGAGTATAGAAAGGCTACTGATTTGCTTGAGTTGATTTTATAACCTGCAACTTTGCTGAAGTTGTTTATCAGCTGTAGGAGTTCTCTGGTGGAGTTTTTTGGGTCACTTAAGTATACTATCATATCATCTGCAAATAGTGATAGTGACTTCTTCCTTTCCAATTTGTATCCCTTTGACCTCCTTATGTTGTCTAATTGCTTTAGCTAGGAATTCAAGAACTATATTGAAAAGATATGGAGAGAGGGGACAGCCTTGTCTAGTCCCTGATTTTAGTGGGATTGCTTCAAGTTTCTCTCCATTTAGTTTGATGTTGGCTACTGGTTTGCTGTATATTGCTTTTACTATGTTTAGGTATGGGCCTTGATTTCCTGTTCTTTCCAAGACTTTTAGCATGAAAGGATGCTGAATTTTGTTAAATGCTTTTAAAGCATCTAATAGAACGACCATGTGGTTTTTTTTCTTTGAATTTGTTTGTGTAGTAAATAGCATTGATGGATTTCGGAATATTGAACCATCCCTGCATCCCTGGGATGAAGCCTACTTGATCATGGTGGATGATCGTTTTTGATGTGTTCTTGGATTCAGTGGGCAAGAATTTTATTGAGTATTTTTGCATTGATATTCATAAGAGAAATTGGCCTGAAGTTCTCATTCTTTGTTGGATCTTTGTGTGGTTTTGGTATCAGCATAATTGTGGCCTCGTAGAATGAGTTGGGTAGTGTTCCTTCTGTTTCTATTTTGTGGAATAGTTTGAAGAGTATTGGTGTTAAGTCTTCTTTGAAGGTCTGACAGAATTCTGCACTAAAACCATCTTGTCCTGTGCTTTTTTTAGTTGGAAGGCTTTCTATAACTTCAGGTCTCTGAAGAAAAAACTGGAAGAAGACCACAGAAAATGGAAAAATCTTCCATACTCATGGATTGGCAGGATTAATATAGTTAAAATGGCCATCTTGTCAAAAGCAATCTACAGATTCAACGCAATCCCCATCAAACTCCCAACTCAGTTCTTCATAGAGTTAGAAAAAGCAATTCTCAAATTCATCTGGAATAACAAAAACCCCAGGATAGCTAAAACTATTCTCAACAGTAAAAGAACTTCTGGGGGAATCAGTATCCCAGACCTCAAACATTACTACAGAGCAATAGTGTTAAAAACTGCATGGTATTGGTACAATGACAGGCAAGTGGATCAATGGAATAGGATTGAAGACCCAGAAATGAACCCATACACCTATGGTCACTTGATCTTCCTCAAAGGAGCTGAAAACATCCAGTGGAAAAAAGATAGCCTTTTCAACAAATGGTGCTGGTTCAATTGGATGTCAGCATGCAGAAGAATGTGAATTGATCCATCCTTATCTCCTTGTACTAAGCTCAACTCCAAGTGGATCAAGGACCTCCACATAAAACCTGACACACTGAAACTAATAGAAAAGAAACCAAGGAAGACCCTTGAGGACGTGGGCACAGAGGAAAAGTTCCTGAACAGAACACCAATAACTTACACTCTAAGATCAAGAATTGACAAATGGGACCTCATAAAATTATGAAGTTTCTGTAAGGCAAAGGACACTGTCAAAAGGACAAAACGTCAACCAACAAATTGGAAAACGATCTTCACCAACCCTAAATCCGACAGAGGGCTAATATCCAATATATACAAAAAACTCAAGAAGTTAGACCCTGGAGAACCAAATAACCCTATTAAAAATGGGGTACAGAGCTAAACAAAGAATTTTCACCTGAAGAACTTCGGATGGCTGAGAAGCACCTTAAGAAATGTTCAACATCATTAATCATTAGGGAAATGCAAATCAAAACAACACTGAGATATCACCCCACACCAGTCAGAATGGCTAAGGTTAAAAACTCAGGAGACAGCAGGTGTTGGCAAGGATGTGGAGAAAGAGGAACACTCCTCCACTGCTGGTGGGATTGCAAGATGGTACAACCATTTTGGAAATCAGTCTGGCGGTTCCTCAGAAAGCTGGACATGGCACTTCCAGAGAACCCTGCTATACCTCTCCTGGGCATATACCCAGAGGATTCCCCGGCATGCAGTAAGGACACATGCTCCATTATGTTCATAGCAGCCTCATTTATAATAGCCAGAAGCTGGAAAGAACCCAGATGTCCCTCAATGGAGGAATGATACAGAAAATGTGGTATATTTACACAATGGAATACTACCCAGCAATTAAAAACAACGAATTCATGAAATTCTTAGGCAAAAGGTTGGAACTGGAAAATATTGTCCTAAGTGAGGTAACCCAATCACAAAAGAATACACATGGAATGCAATCACTGATAAGTGTATATTAATTAGCCCAGAAGCTCTGAATTCTCAAGACACAATTAGCATATCAAATGATACCCAAGAAGAGGGAAGGAGAGGACCCTGGTTCTGAAAAGACTTGATCCCCTCATTGTAGGGGAGTACCAGGACAGAGAAATGGGAGGGGGTGATTGGGAAATGGGCAGAGGGAAGAGGGCTTATGAGACCGATGGGGAGGAGGGAACCGGGAAAAGGGAAAACATTCGGAATGTAAACAAAGAATATAGAAAATTAAAAAAAAAAAACCACCAACATGCCCCCAACCCATCTGCAAGCCTGTCACCTGCACACCCTCTGAAGCGAGACAAAGAGGGACATGAACCCCTGGATGTGAACTTCACACCTCTCAGGACAAGCAAAGGATTCTGGGCAGAAGAAGGGATTTGCATGTAGAGTCACCCTGGAGGCTGGGATGAGGAGGAACCAAGCCCTTGGAAGAGAGGGAACAACACACCCAGTGACATTGCCCACCAGTATCAAGGCTTGCTGAGCCCATGCTAAGACACACTACTAAGAGGGATCCTCTCTGAACTCTATCAAGGCTCTACCTCACTCAGGAGGGTTGTGAAGATTAATCTGGCAAATTGGACTTAGAATCACCATTAGGCGTGTCTGTGGCAGTGTTTCTAGAAATATTTGACTGAGCTAAGAAGATACTGTTTGATACAGGGGTGGACACTCCCTAGGCATCCACAGGACAGGTAAAGGCCAACCCACCTTGGGTCTCCCAGCAGATACAGGTGCCAAGATAGATGGACACCCAGGAACTCTGAGAACAAGAAAATAACTTCATATGGGTTTGATATGAATTAAAGTAAAATTCATATACCATAGAATTAGCCAGTTTAAATACTCAAATCAGCATTTAGTACATTCAGAATGCATTACTGTCTTCCTCCAAAATACTGCCATCCAGAAAGAACTGCCCACCCATGGGCAGCCACTCCCATCCCCTAAATCCCCTGCCAAGGCCCTGGCCACCACTAAGTCATTTCCTGTCTCTGGTTTCATCATCCTGGGCACCTTGTATCCGTGGGCCCCTACCACTGTGTACTGTGTCTGGCTCCTAAGGGCAAGCAGAAGTCTCATATGGCCAAGAGTTACTGGGATAATGGGAAGGGGACTTGTATACCTCCCACCTGCCACATGTTAACTCCCAAGATGCCAGGCTGTCCCTGAAATACAGTGAAGAGTACAGGAGCCGTTCTAGTGGGAACCCTATCCTTACCACGCCAGACTTTGTTTCATAGGAGCATGCTTCCTGAAGAACATGACTGATGTGGGTATTGTCATGGACGGTGGCTGTGGGGACAGTGGGGGGGGGACTATGCTGGTCAGACGGACATCAGTGGGCAGCTTGTCAAATGCTTTTCTTGTCTGTCTCTCTGTGTGTCTGTTTTTCTGTTTCTGTCCCCCATCTCTGTCTTTTTGTCTCCATCTCTGAGTGTCTCTCTCTCTCTCTCTCTCTCTCTCTCTCTCTCTCTCTCTCTCTCTCTCTCTCTCTCTCTCTTTCACACACACACACACACCACACACACACACAGACTTTGAAATCAAACAAACTAAACTTGCCATGAAGATCAATGAGCAGAAGATGCTCTTCTCCTGACACATGGCCCCCAAGTGTCCACACTGTCCTTGGATATGAGGCCTTGGCATGCTATGGTAGGAGGGAAAGAGAGAGACCCTTCCCCTCACGCTGAGGCCCAGGTGGAAGAGCCCCCTTCCCTCTGTGGTTTTGGACATGCTGTGGATCAGATGGTCTCTTAGTCAATCATTCCTGAGCAAATGCCCGAGACCCTTGCTCCTGCCTCAGGGAAGCTGCCATCTGGGCACCTAGAGATGCCCAGGAAATAGAAGAGGCATGCACAGGAAAGTGCCACCCTCTCTGGGAACCAGTTCAGGTTGGGCACAGGACTTTTACCCTGGATGTTTAGCCCAGGAGCAGTCAACCCCATCCCATATCCAAGTCTGACCCTCAAGGCACTTGGACCGTTTCCATAGCTTTTGGGGTGTGGTTTACATTCCAGAATGTCGTTCTTTTGCAGCCTACAATTCAATGGCTTTAGTGTCACCTTTATCTTAGAAATATTCGCCTTGGTCACACATGGTCAACCCATGGCCTCCTTGCTACCCCTGCCAGCTAGCACTGGTCAGCTCTGTCTGTGGGCCTTCCTATGATTGTGATTTCTTAGTTGTGAAACCACCCATGCATGGCCCTTGGCCACTCACTCACATCTTCAAAGCTCACCACTGATTTAAGTCAGGGAGTCGTTCTTGCAGCTGTATACTGGTCTTCCAGATGCATGAACCACCCACTCCGTGGTCCACACAATGCTCTTTGGTCCTTGTGAACAGTACTGTGTAGAACCCCTGAGCGCCTGTGAGGACAGATACCCCTCCCCCCACCTTTCCTAGAAATGGATGCCAGAGATAAAGAATAATCTTACACTTAACTTTTAAAGAAACCTCCACATCAGGCTTTTGAGGTGTGTTAGCTGCCATGCACACACAGACACACAAAGAAAGAGAGACGTGGGGGAGAATGGGGGGAGAGAGGGGGAAGGAATTTAAAAATATAAAAAGGAAAACTGAACAAACTCAAATTATTTTCCTGAACTGCCGCCCTTGTCACACAGGCTAAGAGACACAGGCTCTGGTTTCCCTAACTATCAATACATTCCTGTGTTACCTTCTAGAGCTGTGAAGCTCACCTCTGGTCCTGAGGAGCTAAGGGCTGATGGGGCGTCTGCTGGAGCCCCAGCCCCATGGCTGCCACAGTCCACAGTGGTTTTGCCATCTCTCTCCTGAGGGGCCTGATCATTCTCTGCCTACCCACCATGTCCCACCCTGTCTCCCCCATTCTTGCACCACTGAGGGTTCTGTGCACTCTGAGTACAATCCTTGGTCAGAGATCTGACTGTGAGCCCTGCTGTTGGGGCAGAGCCTCTCAACGCTTTTTGAGTGTTATCTCTAGAAGTCCAATTTTGGCTTTTTTTGTCTCGTCACATGTTTTGTGAATCTGCTAAATCTGAGATTCTCAACCTTCCTAATACAGTTCCTCATGTTGTGATCCCCAACAATAAGCTTGTCTTTGCTGCTACTTCATACCTATAAGTTTGCTACATAATGAAGTGTAATATAAATCTCTATGTTTTCCAAGTGTCTTAGGTGACCTCTGTGAAAAGGTCATTTGACTCCCAGTGGGATTTCAAGCCACAGGTTGAGAAGCACTGCTAAATCATCTCCTGCCATGCGGCCACTGAATATAGCCCAATTTCCTTAGCTGTGCCAAGTCTTTGCTCCATTCTGATGAGCTCATCTTTTGCACAAGCTCTCATTCCACATACATGGTAGAGGGCGTGTGTGCTCACAGATAAGCACCGGAGAAACCAGAAATGATGATCACACAGGGTTGTCCCCTCAATGGAGAAAATATATACCTGTTTCCCACCCAGAAGGACAGGAGTGGATGTTGTTGTTAACCTGGTGACCATTGCTATCTGTAGAGCCACACTTTACCCAAATCCCCCAGAATGTTTATCCCAGACTCTACCTTCCTAGACAGTTATCTTTCTCAGTCAATAGAAACCATCCCTTATGTAGCCGCCCGTGGCCACATGTGAACCGGAATACCTGGAAGAGAATTCTGGGGGTGAGGGGAAGGAGGCAAAAGAGAAATTGAGTCGAGGCGACAGTTGCCGGTCAAGACTGACTTTAATATTATTTTGCCAAGATATATAGTCTTTAGGAAACAACCCTGCCCCCCAACATCAAAGGGCAGGCCGAGAATTCCTTGGCTCCATTTTCTCAACGGGTCGCCTGCTTCCAGTCTGGCGGGTCTCTGCTGGCTTCCAGGTGAGACTGCCCTGAGGCAGTCTTGGTCATCAAGATGAAAGCACCTTATTGTTCCAAGGAACAAGGGCCGGAGATAACACCTTTAATTATACTGGCTGCTTTTGTGTGTCAACTTGCTACAAGCTAGACTCATCAGAGAGGAAGGTTCCTCAGTTGAGAAAAGGCCTCCATGAGATCCAGCAGTAAAGCATTTCCTCAACGGTAGTCCCGTGGGGAAAGGGCCCAGTTCTTCGTGGGTGGTGTCGTCCCTTACAGTCTGGGGTTCTATGAGAAAACAAGATGAATGAGCCACGGGAAGCAAGCCAGTAAGCAGCACCTCGCTGGCCTCTGCAGCAGTTCCTGCCTCCAGGATCCTGCCCTGTTTGAGTTCTTGTCCGGATTTCCTTCAGTAACAAATAGCATTATGGAAATGTAAGCCAAATAGACCCTTTTCTCCCCAGCTTGCTTTTTGATCATGTTTTGTTGCAGCAACAGAAACCTTAATATACAAAATATATAAAGAACTTGGCTGGGCGGTAGTGGCGCACGCCTGTAATCCCAGCACTCTGGGAGGCAGAGGCAGGCGGATTTCTGAGTTCCAGGCCAGCCTGGTCTACAAGGTGAGATCCAGGACAGCCAGGGCCATACAGAGAAACCCTGTCTCCAAAAAACCAAATCCAAAAAATCAAAAAAAAAAAAAAAGAAAGAAAGAAAGAAAAAAGAAAAAAAAAGAAAAAGAAAAGAAAGAAAGAAAGAAAGAAAGAAAGAAAGAAAGAAAGAAAGAAAGAAAGAAAAAGAAAAAGAAAAAGAAAAAGAAAAAGAAAAAGAAAAAGAAAAAGAAAAAGAAAAAGAAAAAGAACTCAAGAAGTTAGATACCAATGACCCAAATAACCCAGTTGAAAATGGGGTATAGAGCTAAACAGAATTCTCAACAGAGGAATCTCAAATGACGGAGAAACACTTAAAGAAATGTTCAGCTTCCTTAGTCATCAGAGAAGTGCAAATCAAAATGACTCTGAGATTCCAACTTATGCACATCAAAATAGATAAAACAGAGGAGATGTCATATGTATTTTTTAGGCTGCTGAGCTCTGTGCTATCTCAGTTGTCAAGTCCAAAAGTACTGCTTGGAGGCCACCATTCACAATACAATTGGTGAGAGTGTTTTTATTTCACAAAAGCAAGAAGTCTGCACATAGGGTTCGGCCACTTACAAAAATGGTGACCCCTGGAGGTCAAAGGGATTCAAATTGGAAAGGAAGAAGTCAAACTATCATTATTTGCAGACGATATGATAGTCTACCTAAGTGACCCAAAAAACTCCACTAGAGAACTCCTACAGCTGATAAACAACTTCAGCAAAGTGGCAGGTTATAAAATCAACTCAAGCAAATCAGTGGCCTTCCTATACTCAAAGGATAAGCAGGCTGAGAAAGAAATTAGGGAAATGACCCCCTTCACAATAGCCACAAACAGTATAAAGTATCTTGGGGTGACTCTTACCAAACATGTGAAAGATCTGTATGACAAGAACTTCAAGACCCTGAAGAAGGAAATGGAAGAAGACCTCAAAAAATGGGAAAACCTCCCATGCTCATGGATTGGCAGGATCAATATAGTTAAAATGGCCATTTTGCCAAAAGCAATATACAGATTCAATGCAATACCCATCAAAATCCCAACTCAATTCTTCACAGAGTTAGAAAGAGCAATTATCAAATTCATCTGGAATAACAAAAAGCCCAAGATAGCTAAAACTATTCTCAGCAACAAAAGAAATTCTGGGGGAATCAGTATCCCTGACCTCAAGCAATACTACAGAGCAATAGTGTTAAAAAAAACTACATGGTATTGGTACAGTGACAGGCAGGCAGATCAATGGAACAGGATTGAAGACCCAGAAATGAACCCACACACCTATGGCCACTTGATCCTCGACAAAGGGGCTGAAAACATCCAATGGAAAAAAGATAGCCTTTTCAACAAATGGTGCTGGTTCAACTGGAGGTCAGCATACAGAAGAATGCGAATTGATCCATCCTTGTCTCCTTGTACTAAGCTCAACTCCAAATGGATCAAGGACCTCCACATAAAGCCAGACACTCTGAAGCTAATAGAAAAGAAACTGGGGAAGACCCTTGAGGACATTGGTACAGGGAGAAAGTTTCTGAACAGAACACCAATAGCATATGCTCTAAGATCAAGAATTGACAAATGGGACCTCATAAAATTACAAAGCTTCTGTAAGGCAAAGGACACTATCAAAAGGACAAATCGGCAACCAACAAATTGGGAAAAGATCTTCACCAATCCTACATCAGATAGAGGGCTAATATCCAATATATATAAAGAACGCAAGAAGTTAGACTCCAGAAAACCAAATAACCCTATGAAAAAATGGGGTACAGAGTTAAACAAAGAATTTTCACCTGAAGAACTTTGGATGGTGGAGAAACATCTTAAAAAATGCTCAACTTCATTAGCCATTAGGGAAATGCAAATCAAAACAACCCTGAGATTTCACCTTACACCAGTCAGAATGGCTAAGATTAAAAATTCAGGAGACAGCAGGTGTTGGCGAGGATGTGGAGAAAGAGGAACACTCCTCCACTGCTGGTGGGGTTGCAAATTGGTACAACCACTCTGGAAATCAATCTGGTGGTTCCTCTGAAAACTGGGCACCTCACTTCCAGAAGATCCTGCTATACCACTCCTGGGCATATACCCAAAAGATTTCCCAGCATGTAATAAGGATACATGTTCCACTCTGTTCATAGCAGCCCTATTTATAATTGCCAGAAGTTGGAAAGAACCCAGGTATCCCTCAACAGAAGAGTGGATTCAAAAAATGTGGTATATATACACAATGGAGTACTATTCAGCCATTAGAAACAATGAATTCATGAAATTCTTAGGCCAATGGATGGAGCTGGAGAACATCATACTAAGTGAGGTAACCCAGACTCAAAAGATGAATCATGGTATGCACTCACTAATAAGTAGATATTAACCTAGAAAACTGGAATACCCAAAACATAATCCACACATCAAATGAGGTACAAGAAGAATGGAGGAGTGGCCCCTTGTTCTGGAAAGACTCAGTGAAGCAGTATAGAACAAAATCAGAACAGGGAAGTGGGAAGGGTTGGGTTGGAAAACAGGAGGAGGGAAGGGGACTGATGGGACTTTCGGAGAGTGGGGGTCCAGAAAAGGGGAAATCATTTGAAATGTAAATAAATATATCAATAAATTTAAAAAAATCCACCAAAAAAAGAATGGTGACTCCAGACAAAGGCGTGCAGGCCGGTTAGGTAATCTAAAACTTCATTGGTGGGTGCTGGAGATGTTACATTGGTCATTTCTGATTGGCCCAGGTGGTCAGTGGACTGTATTCCTGTGTTGGAAATGTTTACCAATAGGATGAGATACCTAGACAATATAAGGCTGTCCAGCACAGATGTCCCAACCTGAGATATTTCCTCATCCTTGTGGTTGTCTCCAGGCTGTTATTTGGATGGGGGATTTTATGGCCTTGTTCCTGAAATTTATGATCTGTTCCTGGAACGGGTGATGTATAGCCTAGTTCCTAGGACTGATGACTTAGGGGGGTTTATAGTCAGTTCCTGGAACAGATGACTTTTATTTGAAGTCAAGTCTGATCCTAAAATGGAGACTATGTCATCATCTCACAGTCAGAGACCACACCAGATCCTGGGCCTATAAGCTATAGAACCCATCTTCATGGTCGAGATCACATGTACTTAGCCAAAGAGTTTTGATGTAACCATGCCTTAAGATTTATTGTGCACATGTCATTGGGATAATTGTTACCAGTAAACTTTGACCCCCAAAATAGTACTCACTTAAATATGTCTAAAATAAACTGGCCTGGTGTCAGACTCCAGAAGTTTGATTCAGCTTGGCTAACTAAGTTATGCTGAACTAAGTTTCCTTTGTACTCCATGTGCTGCCAGTAGTGACGCTTGCAGACAGCACCCTGCACCATCTATTCCTTATAGAATCCCAGGAGAACCAACTGGTCTCCCTCAAGTGTCTACAGTAGGCTGCAGAACTGGCCTATTGATTCACATCCTGGACTTCACCCAAACAGCTAGCGGTTCAGGTATTGACACAGGGAGGCTGGTTGCTCCAATTGGCTCTTTATCAGGCCTGCCTGGCTCTTCCAGCTCCCTGTGTCTCCACATCACCAGGCTTGCTTTTATAGAACCTCTTCTTTTTGTAGGCATGGTGGCAGATCGTATTAATCCAGTTCCTTTCTCTGGTCTAGTTCACAGCTTGGATATGGGATTTAGCCCTGAACAGCTTAAGTGGCCACCAGGAACAGAGCTGGATCCCTGGCAGGGTCTTGCCTAGTGTGGTGCAATGCTCTGGAGCCAAAAGCTCTAGGTCACCCTGGTGAGATCAGAGTGGCCAGGCTATGAATCGCAATGGGTACTGCTCACCCCACAATTGAGCAAACTCAGTGTGTACAGCAAGAAACCCCTGTCTTTCTCAGCAGTCTCAAGACAGAACGTGGAAGCCCTTTGAGTCCCTCCATTTTGCTTCCCCATCTAAACTAAATGAAACCAGCTGGACAGTATACTAAGCAGAGAGATTGAGTACCCTTGCCTCGAGCCTCCAGCCTGGACAGGGCTTTGTCCCAGGCAGCAGGATTTTCCCTGTCTTAACTATGTGGAGTGAAATGGCCCCATCAACTCCTATGTCAGGGACACAAAAGAAACAAGGCGAGTGGATCATCAGTGTGGCTATAGCTGCACCAGACACCACACATGGCAGCCTACCAACGCAGAAACAAAGAAACCAAGGAAAGCTTATATTAGTTCATGAGCCTTTGAACTCTGTGCAGCCAGAACCAGCAGTTGTGCCTAGCCTGGCACACACATCGGGTAGATTACCTAGAAAGCTTATTTTCCCTATAAAATACATAAAGACACACACACACACACACACACACACACACACACACACACACAGAGAGAGAGAGAGAGAGAGAGAGAGAGAGAGAGAGAGAGAGAGAATTAGTCCCCATTTTCCCCATAGCTTTGTGGTCTTGGGCCTGACCATTTCAGATTGCTCTTTAGTGCTTCCTGTGAAATGACTACTCACTGTTTCTCTTCCTTCCAGAGAAAAATATCATAATCAACACAGTTGACCTGAGCTTCCTTGGACTCTCAGAATCAACGTGTCTGTACGTATTAATTCTTCTCTAATGGCCACAGACATGGTGTCTCCATTGACATCTTCTCTGCAGGACCTTGAACGCTTACCACATGCCAGTCGCAGAAGCTCTCTCGAGGCAAGTACAATGCAGAGGCATTTTACATTTTTTTTATATCTGCTTCGTGGATTTATCTAGATCTGCATTTTGCATTCTGTTTTCAAAACACCTTTAAGGGAAGTTTTTAAAAGATCATTTTTGCCTTGGGGCAAAATCAAGGAAGACTGCTGTGAAAAACATGCCCGCAAAATAGATGTACTGAGGCTTGCTCGGAATGTCCCGTGGTTAATGGATTTTAACGGCCTGAAAGCAAGAATCATTTCTGACAATTATGTCTAAACCACTTATACATGGAAGGCAGCAGTGAAAAGCTGGGATCATTTCTGAAGCTCACCAGGTCTGAGCTAAGGTAGCATCTTTGTGGCCTCTGAATGGGGGCAGGGGTCTGAGGACACAGATGGAGAAGAGGTAGCAATGTGAGGTCATCATGTCCCAGGGCCCCTGCATCTGACCCCTTAACAGCAGGACAAGGAATCTTTCCTGCAAGCGTCATGGACAGCCATAACAGCCAGCCACTGCTCACTGTCACTCAGTCCCCACCCTCACTGTGGTGACTGTCTTGGGACTGTCCCCGAGAACACACAACCTGAGACCCAGGCCAGGCAGGACAGATCTTCTCTCTGTGGAAGATGGAGGCAGGTAATGCTGGCTGCAGCTAGAAGCTGGAATTTCCCTGATGTCCTATGTTTGGTAACTCCCAAGGGTGAGGTGACAGGGACTTAGTGCTTCTTTTCTACAGGGACTATTCTGGAACAGTAAAGGACTGCCTTGTAGTAAGAGTTTTGATTTCTTGGAGAACCCAGTTATGTTATATGGATACACTTTTCTTCTTCCATATCCCAGGTCTGGGATATGGGGCAGCTACTTCAGTTTCCGTGGCCATTAACTATGATTGTCTCATGATCTAGAAGAAGGGGAGAGGTATGATTTCTGCTAGCTGCAGATAGCCCTGAGGGAGTCGGGGTGGCAGCTGGGACTCTGAGGAGAAGGCTATTGCCACTCCCCCTGCTGCTCCTGGTTGCTGTTGTTGTGGATTGATGAGAAGTTGGAGATATCCTGACCATGGAAAATTGGACTTGCCCCAAGGAAGCCAACACCCCTAATCAGCATGAAATAGTGTTATTTTGTTGACTGAAAGAGTATTATGCGCCCCCCTTTCTCCTCTAACCTTCTTTCTCTCCTACCTAGTGTTAAAAGGTTGGAAGGGATTAGGATAGAGTAAGGGTTGGAAGGGAAATAGAGGTGTAAGAACATAATAAAATATGCCAACACGGCCTGAACCCCAAATGCAGCTAGACTGAATGACCTCCCCCAGCCTCACATTTTCCTTCAGCCTGTCTTTATATCCAAGCTAAGGCTAGGCTATGGATCTGAGGGCTCCCCTGTGGAGGGCTCCCCTGTGAAAACTGAGACTTGCCCCTCAGAGTCTGGCACTGCCTGTGAACAGTAATGTGTGGGATTCAGAAAAAACAGAATGGGAGACAAGAGGAAAGGCAAGAGCCACAAGACAGGTGGGACGTAGCGTGTGTAAGACTTGACTCAGGAGTCAAAAGACAATCCGCATTTCTGTGAAGAACATCCGACCTGGCAGACTATTGGCTTCTCACTTGGATAAAAACCCTGAGTCTTCAGCATGAATACTTTTCAAAGTTGGAGTTACATGAAGTCAAAATAAAGTATCATCGAGTAATCCATTTCAGTCATTGATAACCAGGGCAGTACTTCCTGTGTCAAATTACCGTGTCTAATTTCACACAGGGCTTTGGCTCCCCACATGTACCAGGTGTCGGTGGTGACATCTGTGTGTATGGCTTCAAGCTTCACTCCGACTGAGCTCCGAGCAGACGCCTGCACCTTCCATTGTGGTGGGGTTAATGTGGGTCCTGCACACTCCACTGCGATGGCTTAATTTAGCAGTGGTTTCAGCTCCTCGTGCACTCATGCTAATTACACTGGGAACACTGAGCTGGGTGACATTATGCATGCTAAGCAAGCTGCCACGAAGCCTTCTCTATAATTATATTTTCTTAGGTGAACATGTGTGTGTCTCAAAATATGAATGTTTGACAGCTCTGGGCAGCCAGACTCTTGTTTACACAATGTATAATGCCCTACATGGGAAGGTCTGAGTGAAGGGGTGCTGCCTGGCTGGCCTGAAGTTGTCTGATGTTGGTAGTTCCTGCATAACTAAAACAACTGTGTAGCTCTCTTTTAGCCTCTGCTGATGCCACCAGCTGAACAGAGCTCCCTGGTCAGTGAGGAGGGCTCAAAGATTGCTCCCAACCTTAGGTCTGCTTACCACAAAGATACAGGCTTACTGTAGTGATTTGCATAAGAATAGCCCCCATAGGCTCATATATTTGAGTGCTTAATCTCCGGGGAGTGGCCCTATTTGAAAGGATTAGAAGGATTGGGAGCCATGGCCTTGTTGAAGGCAGTGTGTCATTGGGGGAGGGCTCTGAGATTTCAAAAGCCTACTCCATGCCCAAAGTCTCTCTTTTGTCCTATAGCTGAGGTTTAAAAGATAAACTATTAGCTACTTCTCCAGGATCACCTTGCTCAATGATGAAGATTGGCTAAATCTCTGAAACTGTAAGCAAACTCCATGACTTTTTTTTTTTAAAGTTGCCTTGTTCATGGTGTCTCTTCATAGCAATAGAACAGTGACCAAGACACTTCTCATCACAAATGTGAGATATCACCTGCAGGAGGACTACCTGCAGACACCTGCAGACAAAGGTCTGGGGTTTTTGAAACCATCTTACTAAGGAAAGGACTCAGGGCATCTAGGAAAGAAGAGGAAGAGAAAACATTAAATATCTATCTTAGGGTTTTACTACTCTGCACAGAAACCATGACCAAGGCAACTCTTATAAGGATGATACTTAATTGGGGCTGGCTTACAGGTTAGAGGTTCAGTCCATTATGATCAAGGCAGGAGCACTGTAGCATCCAGACAGACGTGGGGCTGGAGGAGCTGAGAGTTCCACCCTTTGTTCCAAAGGCAGCTAGCAGAAGACTGGCTTCCAGGCAGTTAGGATGAGGGTATTAAAGCCCATGCCCACAGTGACACACCTACTCCAACAAGGTTAGACTTCCTAATAGTGCCACTCCCTGGGCCAAGCATATACAAACTATCACAATGTCCAACAACAAGGAAACTGAAGAAGAGAATGTAGAGTCTCTAAGAAGCCAGTCTCATGTGTGGAGCCAGAGAAGGAAGGAGTCTTGCCCACAGTCCAGCACACACAGGAGGCTCCTTGGCTCTGTCTATGGCCTCTGTAGCATCCCTAGACTCCAGCCTCAGTCTAGATCTGCATATCCAGAAGAGATCCCTAGACTTAATGTAACCTGGCTAGTCCAATCCTTACCTACCACCAGCCCCAGAAACCAGTATGTGAACACTCCTCTACAGATCATACATACCACTAGGACCACTGTAGGCTTTAGAGTTGTGGTGGTTTGAATGAAAATGGCTTCCACAGGATCATAGGGAGTGCCACCATTTGAAAAGATTAGGACCTGTAGCTTTGTTGGAGTAGCTGTGGCTTTGTTGGAGGAAGTATGTCTCTGGGAGTGGGCTTTGGAATTTCAGAAGCTCAAGCCAAATGCAGTGACTGACTCCCTCTTCCCGGGGCCTGCTGTAGAACTCTCAGCTATCTCTCCACCACAATGTCTACCTGTGTTCCATCATGCTGCCTGCCATGGTGATAAGGGACTAAACCTCTGAACCTGTAAGCAAGCCCCAATTAAATGTTTTCCTTTATTAGTTGCCATGAAATAAAGAAACAAACAAAGTTAAAAGGAGTTGCTGAGGTCATGGTATCTCTTCACAGCAATAGAGACACTAACTATGACAAAACTGCGGAATCATTTAAGGGCAGCTACATGTCTATGACAGGCTAGGAAAGTCATGCCACTTCTACATGGGAACTGAAACCAGAGGGCACCTGCCCCAACATGCCTTCACTGCAGTGCTTTCCATGTGTGCAAGAACTGTGAGCCATGATGGGGTCACAGTTGTTGAGATTAGATCTTTTGATATGTAGTGTAATGATAAATACTGGCCCCCAAGGCCTGGTTGCTTCCAGGAAGGAGAGAAACCACATGTACAGTGTGACCTTGCTCCTTAATTTAAAACTATTGGTTAAATAAAGATGCCGACAGCTAACAGTTGGGCAGAAGAGACATAGGCAGGGTTTGTGGTTCCCAGGCCTGGGGTCTGAGGAGAGCATGAGGAGAGGAAGAAGGTGGAGAGGGAAGGAGGTACCATGGGGTAAGAATCTGGAAATCATGGCCACTAGGGCCGGTCAAATGGAGTTAAGAGAAGCTCAGATAGTAAGTAATAACTTGGGGCTATTGCTAGAAAGTAGATTCTAGTAGCCATACAGGGCAGATATCTGCTCAGCTTTAGTGTTAATAAAGGCTTATTATAAATTAAAGGCTGCATATATATTTTATCTGAGAAATGAACAATCAAAAGCAGGGTAGAAGCCCATGATTGAGATTAAATATTTTCAATGCCACACAGCCAAGGCCCTCATGTAAACTATAGGGCTGCTCTTGGTCACCAGTGAATTCGCCCCTCCACCACGAACTGGACTTGTCAGAACCTATGAGCTGTGTGCGCAGGTGATGTAGAAGCCAGTGGCCTGGATCTTAGGGTACATTTGCCAGGGGGCAGAAGGTTCTTCTTCAGACAGACAGCATTGAAGGTGGCTTCCTGCTCCAAGAGAGGCTGGACACCTTCACCCTGAGTCTTGGTGTCCTGCTGACACAGGAAGATTCTTCATCATGGACTGAGGAGTCCACATGAATGTTTTTATTGATGATAGTGTGATTATATCCTTACTTAGTGTTGCTTATTAATCAAGACCAAATTCCAGGCTTCAAGGCATTGAGATAACTCAGCTTCCTGGGGAGGTCTGTCTCCCACAGCTCCAGCTTTGGGCTTCAAGCATAAGGGGACTTAGGCTCTGCGCCTCCAGTTTGAAGACACAACCTCTATTCAGTACAGCTTGCTGGGGCTTTGCTTGGTGCCTATCAAAAGCTAATCTCCACCCAGAAATCCAGGGACTCATTCAGTCACGTGTCCTGAGAGCACAGTGGGCCTGTGTGTTGGGAACTCACCGTGGCTTCCTATATACCTGACATCTGGCAGCCAGCCATGCTGTTGGAGGAGCCCAGCCAGCAAGGATTTGTGCTGGTAATCTCCAAGAATTGTCCTACAGATTCTGCCCTGAAAGGTTCAGATATAAACACTCTCAGTCAAGCTTCCAAACACTTTAGCGTGAAATCTTGGTCTCCAAGAGAGAGTGACAGCCCATCATCAGGCCACGCAACATCCCTGAGATTCACACATGCACAGAAGAATATGCACAATGGGTGGCCCGGGCCTCCTGGTGGCCAGGGACTCAACAAAGTGAAATACCCTATGGCATGGGCAAGGGCTTCCAGGATTTCAGACAATAGTTTCTATCACAGGCTTCCTACAGGGTCTCCCCACAGTCCCATCTATCTAGTCTGTCTGACACCAGAGTCTTGGTCTCTGTCTGTCTGTCTGTCTGTCTGTCAGACTCTGTTTCTCTTTCTGTCTTTCTCTGTTTCTTTCTTTCTGCCATTCTCTGACTCTCTCTGTCTCTATCTGTCTCTGTCTGTCTTTCTGTCTCTATCTCTGTCTGTCTTTCTGTCTCTCTCTGTCTCTCTCTCTCTCTCTCTGAGTTTCTCCTCTCTTTGTCTCTCTCTCTTTCTCTCTCTCTGCATCCCTCTTTCCTTCCCTCCCTCCCATCCATAAACACAGAACCCATAAACACAGGGTGCTCACATCCTGAGTGTTCAGACTCAAGGCTAAGTTTTTAATCCCGTATGGTAGAGTACACTGAGACAGTCCCAGATGCCATTGATGTCTTCCATGGCTTGTTTGAAGCATGAACAGGCATACGACACAATTCCTCCCCATGAGAATCCAACTCTGAAAGATCACCAAGCCTCCCCTTCATTAATAAGATTGCTCCATCACTGACTGGGACCCTTTGTGATGTCAGTGCCATGCTGAGGACACTTCCTTATAGCTCAGGCCTTCACAGACCCACTCTTCCCCGGCAGGGACACACAGAAGAGCAGGAACTCAAGAGTATCCGGTGGGTCTTCTCAGGGGGTGCCAGGGCTAGACAGAATGCTCTGCTCGGACCTCTAAGTGCTCTCCAAGCCAGAGGAAATGGCTTCTTTGGCTCCAACAGAGAGAAACCCAAAATGTAATATTTCCCCAGGGAAACATGGCAACTGGGGGTCTTTCTCTCCATAGTTTGGGCAACCTGGAGACAAATCAATTTTTCTTTACCAATATCCATTTTCTGCTTTCTTTTGAAACATGTAGAGTTAGGAGGTGGACTTACAGGCCTGGTGTCCACTAAGATCACAGCTGAGACAGCCTAGTTCTTAGAAGGGGGAAGGCTGTGTCCATGGAGGTTGCTTGTTGATTTGAAGTATGAACTTCTTCACTGACAGGCATTTAAGAAAGTGAAAAACCGCTCCAGACCTGTTCCCTGCACTCTCAGTGACATCAAGGGGCCCGATGTCACCAAGAGTGGCCACACACCTGGAGGGTGTGTCAAGAAAACGAATTAATCCCATTAAGTCCCTGATAGAAACTGTGGTGGAACAGAACTAATTTTGGTATAATACTTAGGACATACTTATACCACAAGCATTTTCATCTGAAGTGACAACAACTGGGCGCTGGTGATTCTCACCGGACAGCTGTTATACTTCTGTGGTGTTGGGTTCAGGGAATATTGGAAGCATCTGCCTCATTTCTACTGGGAATACATTTCTACAGAATCAAACTCAGAATGGGAGGGAGGTAACTGGCCTATGGTCCCACAGAGACAGAGGAGCACCTCTCCCTGAGGCAATGGACAGGTGTTAGGCACTCAATTCTTACTGTAAGCACCACCCCACATTCATTTTTTTCCACAGATAAAGACTACAGGGGATTGGGATAATTTGAATCTCTAATTGGCATCTGGTAGATGCGCCCTCAATGCCCCAGCTGCCTTAAGCAAAAAGGATTGCCCATCAAATGGTGAGCAATCCTCCTCTCATACCAGAACTACTGTTTTGAACCCTGTGGGTAACTACACAATCACAAGCAGATTGTCCCCAGCTCCTGTGGGGACAGCCTTGGCCAAAGCTATTTCAAACAGTGTATGTCAGAGTTTTTGTGCTCATAAGTCTGGTGAATTCTAAGTGATCCTGTAACCACTCTACCTAAGAAGTAAGGGGGGAGGGGCTGATGACCTAACCAAAAACTCCTGTGACTGGTGCTAAAGAGCCAAGGTTATGATCATTATGATCAGTACACACTCATGAAAACTTCTATTTGCATCTGATTGGTGTGGACACAAACCTTCATTTGCATTCAAGGGTGTGCTGTGATTGGTCCAAAACCTTCTTTGGCCATATAAGCGTGCTGCTGGGAATCAGTTACTGAGCTGGCAGGAGATGCTGTCCTGTGCTGCCTCCCTTGGCGTTGCAACATGCATCCCTATAAAAGACTTCTCTCGTGATGGCCTGATGGCCTGTATGGGGAAAGCTCATTTCAAGCCTGGGTTCACTTGGACTCCCTCTGTATCTGGAAGGCTTTCTAGAGATACTTTCTACTTTCTCCTGCTTGATGCCAGGACTCCTCAGAGAGCTCTTGGCTCTGGAAGCCACATGAGTAGCTTACCCAGGGAAGTTCTTGGCTAGTTCCCTCCTGCCCTTGGCACTGGTCGTGGTCTTCCACAGGTTATGCTCCCTGCTGTCTGCTTCTTGCTCTGAACACCACAAATGGCTGTGAGCAGGCCCTTCACAGGGTGGCAGGACATCAATCTTCCCTCTGTAGCTTTCCCACCCCTGCCTGCTGCAGCTTGGGACTTCCGGGACCTTAAAAGGACCAAGTCGTCCGGGGGTCAAGTCACTGGCTGTTCCTAGTACTGTGCTCTGAGCCTTGTCACGGATCATCTTTAGAGCCCCTCATAGAATGGATCCATCGAAGCTTTGAGCAGCCATGGTGTCTCTGATAGAACCCATGGGCTACTGCAAGTCCTTAGCAATTCCACCATCTTTGCAGACCCCAGGCATTGGCCACATCTGACCATCCCTGCCTAGAAGATCCTAATAGGTATTCTCAGCCGCTGGTGTTTCTTCTCCTCAGGCAGACATGTCTCTGCTGAGCCACCAGCTGCCCCTGAGGATACCAGGTTCTTCTCTATGGGCATTCTTCTCTCCCATGAAGACCCGAAGCCACGCTGTCTTGATTTCTAGCCCCACAGGTCTGGTGGCCTTTGAAGCCCCACTTCCTGCTCTGACCACCTAAGGCCTCTAAGGATGCAGGCACTCTGCGTCATGCTTCCCCTCCTAATCCTGACCCCATGCTCTTAGGAACCAGGGCATTTTCCTCCTCTGCTTTCTTGTTTTGTTTTGTTTTTCCTCCTCTGCTTTCAAATGTACTTGCGTGTTCAAGTTCAGCTGTGGCCACATGAAGCCTTCTATGGGAACTGGCGGGGAAGCAGGCTCTACCTGTTCCACTTGCTTCAAGCTCCTGACCATCACCCCTACCCAGGACACAGGATCTCAGCTTCAAGAGGCCCTGCAATGCAGGAATTGGGGCCCTTGCAGTGTCTTTGAAGCTCCTACCTGGGGGGCAAGTAGATTAGGTTAGACCTCTGTCACATCACATACCTCCAGCCCTAGAAAGGGCAAAAAATGAGCAGGAAAGTTCTACCTCCTGTCCTGCATGTGGCCTAAATCAAGTTAGTGTGCTGGCTCAGTTCTCCTTCAGTCTGGGAATGCTTCTCCAAAACTGAGCATGTAGGTGTGGGCCGATGGTGTCTGACCACATTCCCAGTCCCTCCGTGCATCCGGCTAATAGAAGGCTCCTATAGAATTTGTGTGAAGCCCAAAGCCTGACCAGGGACCAGAAGCCAGGCATGAGAGTAACACTGTGCCTGGCTTCAGGGCTGTGGACAGTCTTTCAACAGTAGATTTATCTCCCTTTAGACTGTCCTGTGAAGTGTGACATTCCCTCATGACAATAAGCCTCTGCTGTTGAGGCAACAAGTCACATCCTGTCTCCGTGGTGGCTGTGTGGTTGGGCCCTACAGATGTCATACAAACAAAACAAGGCAGAAATTCTGAGCCCTGCAGGATCTAAATCCTCCGCACTCAAGCCAGAGCAAGTTAGAAGCTCAGACTCCCTCCTTGGTTAAAGGGTGGTGACACTCAAAGCCACACTTTGATGAGTTGGCAAACTAAGGAGAATTTCTTTAAACAATGTGAACAATGTGAAGAGCCCCAGATCCCCAAGAGAGTCATGGGGCAGTGTCCCATGACCAGGTCTGGGAGTCCAGGAGAGTTAGGCAAGAGGAAATGAGACAGAATACCTGACTGGCCACACTATTTGCTTAGTGTTTGAATATCACAGAGCCACATCACAGAGAGCCCAGCCAAGCTTTCTGCTGAGCAAGTCACCCTCCAGCCCCATTGGCTGAGCATCCGTAATTATCTAATCAATGAAGAGGGTCCCAAAGTGTGCGCTGATGATGGCTTTCCTTTGTACAGGATTATTTGCAATCAAAGCACTCCATCAAGATAACAGGAAGAGAGCTAAGAATAGACCACAGCTCCCACGGAGTGACTTGCCCCAGCTAAGCTCCTGCACCCAACCCTGGCAGGCTCTCCCATACCTCTCATGGGCCCAGAGAGACTCACTGACGAGTGACCATCCAGGGATGCTTCTCTCCAGTCAGCATAGTCCCTAGAACGTAGCCAAGGGTGAGCATCTGATTTCTTCTGAAGAAGGCAAATAGAAAGCGTCCTGCTTCAGTTCTCTGTGCTCGCCCAGAGGCGTGGTTGAGAAGGGGTGGAGTCTCTCTTCTTGAAAACAATGCCTGTGACCTCAGCTGAGAAGACCAATCACAGGGGCCTCACTAACGTGTGAGCTCCCAGGCATATCCATTTGTCTCTACTCTACTACTTCTGGTGCTACAGGAATAACCATCTTTTGACATATAGGCCACCAAGGACAGACCAAATGAATTATTCCAGTGTGAGTTTAGTTTGGAAAACCTATTTGCTTAGTAGAGATTACTAATAGCAGTGTGTGTGCGAAGAGTTACTTACAGGGGCATGGGGAGCTTATGGACAGCTATACCCTTAAGAAGAGTTGCTCCTGCTCGACCCTCAGTGATTGCTAATTACTTTTGTATTTTGGGGGAAGAGCAGAGCTTCATGAAACTTCCCTCTCTTCCACAAGAGGGAGTTAGTGGGTCCAGTTTTGTGAGTGTCACCTGTGGCTAACCATACCTGCTTTGATTTCAAAATAGCAAAAACCAGTTAATGACCAGAGGATGGAGCTAGACACTAACCACACAATATGCTACCTGGTTACACGGACCTCTTGTTCTGCTAAGACCTCAGAAGCCATCTTTGAGGCTAAGCACATCCCTAGAGGATCCTTGAGATGACCCATCCTGGTTCCAGATGCTGACCCACAACGGTATCCACACTGTAGTGTTGATGAGGTCTGTGGTTGCCAGCATGCAGATTCTGGTAACACAAGAGGCACAATGAAGCGGTGGCAGTCACTGTGCAGGACCCTGACCCCATGTTCCACACTTGCTACTTTGTCACTCGGAGTTTTAGCAGAAATGCAGGAGAGGTATTTACCCCTTAGGAAAAAGGTATTGCTTTCGGCATTCCGTCCTCAGCCACTGACCACTGTGTGCCCTGTGATTCACCAGACCCTCCATGCTCAGCCTGACCTCATGGGTGCCTGACAGGCTGAGGGATGCTGATGCCCTTCATCCCCCAACCTTCCTAATCCGAAAGACACACAGTGACATACACACATGCCCAGGAAGCATGTGACCGTGCTCCTAGGTGGAGATGGAGGAAGCCGTACCCTGAGCACCCTTCCCCCACACCCACACCCACACCCACTTTGAGAATCTAGCTTCTGGTTTCTCTCCATGGGATTTTTAAGAGGAAGAAAAGAATTTTTGCACTTTGAAAAACAACAACAACACCACCAACAACAACAACAACAAAAAAACCCATCATTTTTCTACTGTGAGACCTATGAAAGCTGGGTGGTTTCTTTTTTATTCCGTGAAGAAGGACAATCCTGGAGCTCCGTGTGGCTGCCCAGGAGCCTTCTGAACAAACAAAATGCACATCTTTCCATATTCAGGTTGAGGCAAGGTTTGTTTTGAATGAAACAAATTCTTCTCCATGTGGTATAGGTGGGCCTCACCCCCTAAGCCCTTTCTGACACTTCTGAGGCTGTTCCAGTACATGAGCACCCCGTACATGGTCATCCATGCATTAGATCTAGGCAGTGGAAGGAGAGCTGGCTGGTGGGACTGAAAGGAGCCTGGGACACACAGTGCTCTGCAAATGCCACCCATCGGCTCTAGTAAAGCAAGAAAAAGTGGAACAGCCATGGTACAGTCAGGGCCCTGGAAAGTGTGTCACAGCCGTACAGCTGGCTCAGCTGCCTGTCTACAGTTCCTTTGACCACAGACAGCAGGGGAACAGTCTAGAAGGCTCCAGGCTGGCATCAGGATCATTGACCCAGAGCACTATGTCATCTCCAAGCCCAGAGTTCTTTTGACCAGCACCAAGAAAAAGCTTAGGGTCCAGAACCAGGGTCTGTCTGTCATACAGGAGAAACTAGAAGTAAGAAATTTGATGCTCTAGATGATTCATTAATAAACTCAATAGGAAACTATTAAGTCACACAAAGCAGAATCTGCTAAAGGAGTTTTGTCTCCAGTATGACTGGAAGGTAGCAGTGTACTGACCAGGCTTGTTAGAAACTGTAGGGAAGACCATTTTGTGCCATAGTTGAAGCTTAGGATTGCTGAGAGAGTTTCTGCTAATGTCTGTTCACCAAGACTGTCCTCCAATTAGGTTCCATCCCCATAACAATAGAAGACACCCCTGACTTAAAACCAGCCATTAGGGGTCCCCTTATCTAAGAATATGCTTCTAAGGGGCAGCTCAAGGGGGCAGCCCAGGGTCACAACCACCATTAAGTCCTGGTCTGCCATTAAGTCCCCAAAGCTCTTATCAGGAAATCATAATCCTGCCATCAGGGAAGGATAGACCTGGGTAACAATTTCTGGAAAAGAATAAAACATGTGTACTTAAGAAAGAATCCTGGCAATTTCTTTGCTGTGTAAATCTCCCATCTGCCCCAAGTATCCAGACTTGTAGTCTCCTGCATCTGTTTAAATTGTTAAAAGTATGCCGAGTAGGCCGAGACCTAAGAGAGGTTTAAGGGTGGCAGTTTATTTGAGATGGATAAGCTTACGGCTTATAAAACTTGGTAAATTTTCCTGCTCAAGGCTGGCTTCCTTTTACGCCAGAACCAGCCATGTATTTATTATTAGAGTTCTTTATTAATCTCTAAGTGTGTGGAATGATTTCCCACTAGGAAGACATGTTAATTCCAGAACATTCCCACATGCAGATCTGCCTGGTCACATGAAGAGGATGGTGCTACTTCTATTCCCCTTTATCAGATTGGCCAAGGGGCTTCACACTTAATTCTCCCCAGGGGCTCTCCACATGAGACTCAGATACCCAACTGAACAAGCACAGATTGGAGCTTTGCAGAGTCACCAGCATGGTCTTATGCCAACCTTTGGGGCCTGATGAGTACTACAGTCCAACATGAAGTGATCAGTGCACTCATGATGGTGGCTCCTCAGGGCTATTGACACAAGGGACATGGCCACATTTATGTCCGCTCTGTGACCAAGTCACACCCACAGCTTTCAAGGCTGGTCTAAGGCCTCCCTTGGCTCTCACAAGACAATATTCCTTTTAGCTTTGAGCTCCTGAATGAGCCAAACTAAGAATTCGGTCTTCTATGTTTTGACTTTTTAGAGTACACAGGTCACTCCTGGCTTTCTGGCCAGAAGCAGAGAGGAAATAAGCCCCTTCTGTCCTGGGACAGAGACTGACCCTCAACCCTGTCTCTACTCTGATATCAAGAGTAAAGGTAACCTGCTCAAGTACCAAGTCCAATTACTGCATAATTGGTGACACCGTGTGTGTGTGTGTGTGTGTGTGTGTGTGTGTGTGTGTGTGTGTGTGCGTGTGTGTGTGTAGGCCCTTGCAAGCATGGTGGACACAGGGTTGGGAGCATGTGACTTGGAGTAGCTGGTTCCAAGCTGGCAAGGGCAGAATGGAATTTTAAATCACTGTCTATGGATCTAGAAAGCTGTCACTTAGGTGACCTTGGCTATCTGACAGCTAAAGGTATCTGAATTGTAACTTGGCAAATTATCAATACATCAGCCGTGGCAGGTCTGATTCAGGAAGGCATCCCCTGACTCCCCACCCCTCACCCAGTGGCACTGAGTAGATAATTAGGCACTGTCAGAGGACTATCCATCCTTGAAAGACTGTGGGTAATGGAGCAGACTTTGCTGGACTTTTGTCCCTGCTTGCAGGGTAGGAAGAAAAGTGATTTTTTCCCCAGAAACCCTTCTTCTTCAAGACCAGATACTGATTTTGTATCTGAGAAGATGGAGATGAGTTGCCTCAGTGCTGGTCCCTTCATGGTCCTACCCGAGTCAGGCGCTTTGCTAAATGGTGTCATGCCCATAGCTTCCAGAAGAAAGGACAAATTTACTACTGCTCAGATGGCTGGTGCAGGCATCACTGGCTGTCAAAATACCCAACACCATTAGCTTCTGGATTGGTTCTATTAGGATGGTTTAGTATTTTGGCCTTTTGAGATAATATATAGCCCTGGGTTGCCTGGAGCTTGCTATGTAGACCAAGCTGGCCTCAAACTTGCTGTAAGCCTCCTGCTTCTGCCTCTTAAGAGCTAAGATTACAAGTATAAAATGTTCACTTGGCTCTGTTAAGGTTATTGAAGACCCTCACCAACAATGATAAGTAATCCTGGTAGGGTTGTATGCTACATGCCTCTTTACAAAAGCAGAATGCAGTCACAAGCTATGTGAGGACAAGAGTCAGCCAGAGTAACAACTCCAACAGCCAAGACTGACAGGCACACCTCAAAGCATGTGCTATCCTGACAGAAGTCAGGCTGGCCCTGGGGACTCCAGGATGTGCATGTGATGGTGTGCTGACTCAGCAGGTCTCAAGCCATCAGAGTCTTGGCAATGACTGAGCAAGGGTGGGTGGGTGTGGGTCCTCGTGAGGCAGTGGTGTCCAGGAGTGAGGCCAGAGAACTCACATCGCTAAGATGTTGAGCTTGCAGATTTACAGCCCAGATCACAGCATCTCTTCTTCTAGCTCTAGGGACACAGAGCTCAGAGCAGTAATAGAAATGAGAAGCTGCTAAAGATTCTGAGTCTCCACTAGCCTCATGGGAGGACCCTTCAGCTATGCTAAGGCTTGCCCCTACCTGCTCCAAACCAGGGTTGGGACATTGTCAATAGACAGAATGACCACTGAAGTGCCAGACCTCTTCTCCTCGAATTCAAAACATATTTCCCTCCACAAAAAGATGAATGAAATTCCTTCCAGGCAGGGCTTTCCTGGTATCTAGAGCTGTGTAGATGATGCTTCTGGTTATGTGGTCTTTGGACTTTGAGGAAGGGGACACTTGATATGGGTTGTCATAACTACAGGCTTCATTTCCCCTAGAGGCTTATACAAGACCTTATACCTCTCTGGCTGACTGCCATCACTGTTCACTGGTGTTCTTCAGAAGTTTGTCACTCCCTGGTGGTCAGGCAGGTGGCTGGTAGGTGGCCCCACATTGTTTTACTGTCTTTGAGTCTACCTCCTTGGGAAGTGAACTTCGATTTTTTTCTATTGTCTACAGGGAACATGAGTCAGCCTGAAACTTTGCTTTGAAATAATCTCCCTGTGGCTGGCTCAGCATGTCAACCAGAGGCCTATCACAGTCAGCATCCAAGGAGACTGGTCACCTAGAGTGGTGGCTGCAGGTCAGCCATCTTCGTAACACTTCAGAGGAGGGTGTTAATGGCCCAGAAAGGCCCCACAGGCATGTGGGTACCTGAATGGATGGTGTAGGTAGAACCCTGGAGCTCCATGGTGGGATCAACTCCTGCCTTCACTGAACCTAAACGACCTTGATAGGTGAACCAGTGAGGAAGAGGACGGGTATTGTGTCAGCACGACAAAAGCAAACATTTCTGAGTAAGACACCAAAATCCATCTGGCTCCCCCTTTCTTTTCCTTGGGTCACTTAGAACCCTCAGGTTCTTGGCAGCGGCAGAGATCTAGACTGCCTTCTACACTAGGTTGGAGTCTCCTGCACCAGTGTTCCCTGCCTCCCAACAGCAAGGGCCATGCACACAGAGCCACCCAACTGCACAGGCCATTTAGGGTCTCTGGAGGCTCATGACTTAGTGAATAATTGAGCCTCCTAAATAAAATATCAGCAAGCTCAGATTTACCATTCTCTCCTGCAATGAAGATTTCATGATGGTGTTAAACCAGTCTGTGACCATCGGGTGAACCGAGCTGCCTCCCTGGTGGCAGCAGCTGCTTGGTCCTTAGGCTGTGTCAATTAAAGACATAGGGATCCCTTGCATATGACTCAGAGGGCTGTTAAATAGATGGAAGGCTGGCTATAGTTTAAATTTGGGCAGTTGACTATTATAAGCACAGAGACTGTGGTGGAGTGAGACTTCTGGGGGAGATGTAAGACCAGGTCCTATGTGTTGAGGTTTTCATGGAACCTTAGCCACATCCTTCAGACACGTGCTTCCCAGAGCTTGAGAGCAACCCATGGCCTGGGTGTTCATCCCACTGCAGATACCAGGAATACGTTGAGGTTTCTGGTCAGTCCCTGCATGGGGACAACCAGAAGAAGACGGTGCTGTGGATGAACATATCTCCGCCCACTCAGGGGCAGGGCTAACCCTGAAGAGCTATAGGAAGGTAGACTTATAGCATCCTTAGTGGATGCAGAGATGTCTTGTTCTGGACTTCCCCCGTCTCTGGTCCTGGCCCCCAACCACTGGGGCTTGGATGCTCCAGTTAAAAATAAAACTTTAAAAGAACATGGTTTGAGCAGGCACTAAGCACAGTATAACACCCCCGCTCAGAGCTCCAGGGGCACTTGAAGCCCGAGCCAGCAAATGTTCCTCCCATTCTTTAACAACAAAAGGTTTGTTAAAAATTCCCACACTTTGCAGTGAAAGCCAAGGGTGCCTGTCATTGTGCTGCCATCAAAGGAAGGACACATCCTGAGTTATGGAGCGTCCCACACAAAGTCTACCGGATTTTATTTTTGAAATACGTATCAAAAGCCACCCATTCTTTTGGTATTAAGGAAGATGCATCAAACCTTGCAGAGGCCATTTCTGAGCGCACTCAACTCCCACCCCAGAGGCCTTTGAGGCCCGTCTCTGGCCAGTCAACTTTGAGGACTGATCTCATGGCAATGAGGTAAGAAGAGAACGGGTTCACAAGGGGCTGCCTCACTGCGAGGCTGTGGGAGGACATGCCACTACACCTCGCTGGAAGAACCAGGAGGCATTTATAATTGACACTTGAATGAGACCAAGCTGTGTCTGCAAATCAGACGCCTGTGCCACACATCACTCTTTCTGCATGTAAAACTGCCTGTATGACGGGCAAACCTTATGTAAGAGAACAATGCCAAGTCGTGCCGTGGACTCTGCTCGTTAAGAAACATGATGGACGGAGGCAGAGATCCCCTTCATTGGGTATGCAAGCCACAATTCACTACCCTTGAATTTAAATCTTTCTTGTATGTGTGTGTTCATATGTGCAGATAAACATGTGAGTGTGCACGCATGCAT
Organism: Apodemus sylvaticus; assembly: GCF_947179515.1. Lineage (NCBI taxonomy): Eukaryota > Metazoa > Chordata > Mammalia > Rodentia > Muridae > Apodemus > Apodemus sylvaticus. The sequence continues at coordinate 65,670,552 of NC_067472.1, read as the reverse complement.
GTAGAGGTCAGAGGACAACCTTGGGTCGCTCCTTAAGAGCTGTCTTCCTCCTTCTGAGACTGGGTCTAACATGACACAAAAGAGGCTGGGTTGCATGACCAGTGAGCCGAGAACTTACTGACTGACTTAGCCTCTCAGCTTATGCTTCCATTCTTGCTGCATCTCCTTGTCTCTGTGTTTTCTGCTAGGGCAATAGCCAATAAGATAAGCTCATGCGCACTGTGGCTAACAGACTCCTCGTGGAGGATGCAAGTCCCAGAAGACTGTTGCTTGAGACTGTGACTTGGGAAAGCTTCTCCTGCCAGCAGTGGCTCTAGTCTAGAAGCTTGGCTGAGTAGAGAAATGTACCAACCTCTTCTCTGAGTCGCCTGTGTGGGTTAGGTGGCCTGGGGAACCCCACCTCTCTGGTGACTTACTGTGCCACCTGCCAGTGGGGACCCTGAGGCATGACTACACACTTGTCCTGGCTCAGGCTCAGCTTGGTGTCATTCCTTTCTGGTTCCATCACTGCTATAACTGACACAGGCAGCGTGACACAGCTAGTTGTGCGCAGGGCCTCCTCCCACCACCGCAAAATGGTTCTCAATTCCTTCAGGACTTTCCCCAGCTAATTAGCCAGTCAGCCACTACCTACTGCCCCAGAGTCAGAGCTGGACTCCAGCTAAGGAGTCTACTTGAGAGCCCATTCTGGTCTCTTTGTATACTCTCCAGGGCCTCCAGCAGCCCCTTGCACATCAGCTTCCCACCAATGTGACAGGATAGCCGAAGGAAACAACTGAAAGAGGAGAGCCTTATTTTGACTCATGATTCAGTCTATAATCACCTAGCTCTGTTGTTTGTTGTCCTGTTGGGTAAGGTCGCAACATGGTGGGAGCACAGAGTGGAGCAAAGCTGCTCATATAGATGGGGTGAAAGGGGAGAGAGAGAGAGAGAGAGAGTAAGATATAGCCACCAAGGGCACAGTCTTCCAAAACTCCCTCCCTCCATCCAGCTCTGTCTTACACAAGCCACACCTCCAACATCTCCTTCAACTTTGAATCTATTGATGGGTTGATCCCCTAGTAAGGGCAGAGCCTTCATGACCCAATCACCTCTGAACAGCACTAGGACCAGACCTTCAGCACGTGAACTACTGAGTAACATTTACATCTAAGTTGTAACACCAACCCTAGTGGCAAGAAACCCTCCCAGCACCCAAGCCCAGCCTGCCAGGTGGAAGTGCCTACTAAGGTTGGTCGTCATGGCCCTGAAACTGATGTGGTGAGCCTGTGCCCAGGCCCTTGTCAATAGCAGAAAGGCTCCATCCTGGAACTTGGGATGCACCCAGGGATGCAGGTGACAGAGCGATGAGGGAATGTTGAAGTTGTTGACTGACCAAATAGAAAGGTAACTAAGGGAGTAGCTAGGTCCATTGTGGAATAACACAATGGTGAAAGACAGGATGTCAGATGGCTGGGTAGGAGGTGGCTCGAGAGAACAGTTCCGAATCCTTGAAGATCATGTTGGCCAAGACCAGAGCCTTGTGTTGCAGAGGGAGACAGTAGCACAGAGAATGGAGCTTTCTGTGGCATTCCTGGGGGCCTTCTGACTTGGATCCAGCCCAGGACATTCTTCATATAAGCTGCCTTCAGTTCTCCATTCCCAGGAAGGCTATGGAGGAAGGAGGAGCCAAGTGTGACACTATAGCCTCTGTTGGAGGAGAGAGAGGATGGTAAGGGTGCTGTCCTGGGCCCACTCATGGGCTCAGAAGAGAAAGGTACACCTGCTCCCCTAGGATCCCAACACAAACACCTGGGAGGTGTGTACAAGGCAGAATGTAGTCACCGCTATTCAGCCACATGGAGCCAGCAAGGGTCCCCTGTCCCTCCTATTTGGATCCCATCTATGTATGAGCCTTGCACAGTCTGGAGGCCCAGCCACAGACTCTGTGCAGTTCATGTATGGCCTCAAACTAGCTAGCCTTTGCCTGTGCTGCAGCTAGAGGCTGCAGGCTGCAGGCTCAGACCAAATGTGCCCTGTGGAGAGCAGGGGTTGACCCAGAGCCACAGCCTGCAAGGAGAGTCAGGCACAGCCTAGTAGCAGGTGTCTGGATATGGTCAGCTGCCTAGCACACACCTGTCCCAGGTCCCAGGTGCCCACTCGAGGGCAGCAGCTTCTCATCTATGGGGGCGAAAATAAAAACAGCCTGCTTCAACATTTAGAATGAAGCGCTTTCCACGGGGAATTGTCAGGCAAGATGAGGAAGCGGCAGGAAGCTCAGAGTTCTGCCCAGGCTCTTGTGGGAAGAAACGCTGCTGCAGCCAAGATGAAGCTTGAAGATAATGCCAAACCACATGCACCTGTGCCCACACGCCCACAACTCACACGCTCTGTGGCTTGTGAGCCCTTGGTCCTGGAGATAGATGAGCAGCAGCTTCCAGCAGCTCCAGGCTGCAGGGAGAGGACATTTTGCTTCCCAAGAAGTCTGCACTTCCAATCCAAAATCAAAGGTCATTTCTCACCTTTAAGAGGCTGGTGCTGCAAGCCCAGATCCTCGGTCTCCTGTTCAACAAACATTAACATTTAGATTAAGTCTCTTCTGTAGGGTTGGCTCTACAAAAGCCTGTGAGCTGGCTCAGCAGGGAAAGATGCTGGCAGCCCAGACTAATGGCCTGATCCTGAATCCACACGGTGGGAGGAGAGAGGAGAGAACCGACTTCCCCAAGTAGCATGCGTGCAACTTAGACTGGGGTTAAGGTTAGAATTAGGATTGGGGTTAGGGTTGGGATTGGGCTAGGGTTAGAGTTGAGGTTGGGGTTGGGGTCATGATTGAGATTGGGCTTAGGTTTAGAGCTGGGGATAGTCTGGTCAAGTCTGTGGACAGCTCATTCTTGGGATTGTGGAGAGAGATTATCTCACAACTTTGTGTCTCAGCAGATCTCTGGTTAGCTAGGTGGACAGATCTGGGCTCCACTGCATCTGCTCACCACCTTGCTCCATATGTATGTATGTATGTATGTATGTATGTATGCATGTGTGTATGTATATGCATTTATGCATGTGTATGCATTTATGCATGTGTATATATGTATGTGTAGTGTATATGTATATGTGTATGTGTGTAAGTGCTTATGTGTATAATATGTATTTTTTTAAAAAGCCAGGGTCTCATTGTGTAACTCTGGCTGTCCTGGAGCTTGCTATGTAGTCCAGGCTGGCCTTGAACTCAGAGAATCATTACTCTGCTTCCCGGGTACTGAGATTAAAAGCATGTGTCACCACATCTGGCAGAATCATATATTTTACTTGTTTGTAGCACTCCTGTTCCCTGTAGTGTGATTTTAACCTTAAAGTAGTAATATTCACAGCAAAATACAGAGAAAAAGCACCTTCACCCCAGCTGTACTCTTGCAAATGTGGCTTTCTGGAAAGTCAACCTACAAGTTGTCTGCCCTCAACCTCCTGGACCAGCCATGCACAGCCCAAAAGGTTTCCAAAAAGAAACCTGCTCCCATCTCCTCCTGTACTTCTGGAAGACTGAGCTCCCAAGATGATAATCTTGGGGTAAGACCTTTGAACAAGGCCAATAGCTTCCTGTGTTAGGGGTTAGGGTTCCTGCTGCAATCTTGCTACCATATATGTCCTGCTGGCTTAGGGTTAGGGTTAGGGTTAGGGTTAGGGTTAGGGTTAGGGTTAGGGTTAGGGTTAGGGTTAGGTGTGCAGGTAGTGAGTACTGGGGAGCCCCAGCCCTGAGAACTGTTGTGGATTAAATGATGGTCTCAGGAAGATATGTCTTTACCTTATGCCCACACCTGGAGCTGTGAATCTATTGGTGGCGGTGGGGTCTTTACAGATGCCTTGGAAAGATCTTGGTATGAGGATGGTTCATGTTGTACACAGGTTCTAGGTTCAATGACAAGCATCTTTGCAGAAGAAATGAGTTGAAGGCCTGAGCCAGGCTGAAGAAGAGGCCACATCACTCACTATAGAGATGAAACCAGAGGAACTTCAAAGGACATTGTCATTGGCCACCAAGAATAGAAAAGGTAAGGACACCACTCCCAGGCCCTTGGGGGAGCAAGGCCCCTGCCTTCACCTCACTAAGGGTGCAGGGATGTGAGAATGGTGAATGTCTGCAGTTGTTGAGCTTTGCATCATGTGGTAATCTGTCCTGACACCTGAGGGAGCTCACTGGTGTGGCTCCCACCCACTGGTTCTCTCCAGGGTTCTATCCATGGTCAGAATAAGATGCTTGGCTCTAAATGGACACACACACCCTTTGCAGACATGAATTTAACAAATGGAATCTGTTGCATTTAAGGTTAAGAGAAAACACAAGTGTCCATGAACTATCCTCCATCTTGAAATCTCCCCTCCTGACTCTACCTCTCACTAGCGCCCTGCAGTTAGTCAGACCACAGTCAACTCCACTTCAGGTCCACACCACAGACGTACATCTCATAAGCAAGCTGACCCTGGCCTGTCAATGCACTTGCCAATGCCTTGTGGCTTCTGCATCCTGCTCAGTGTACCCAGAACACCTGCTGATAACTTTGCATGCTTTCCTGGCAAGCCAATGTCATAGACACAGAGCTGAGCCACCCTCCATGCATGGAAGATTCTACACTTTGGCCAGTGACACTATCAGTCTGTGGGGCTAGGATCTGTATGGCTGGACCTTGAGGTTTCCATCTGGGTAGGCAGCATGGGGACCTTCTGCCTTGGATGGAGAGCATAACAGCAACGGTGCATCATGGAGAGGAGTGGCCTCCGTGCTGCCAGGGCTCCATCCACACATCAGGAAACAGCCATGGCTTTGTCCTTTGTGTCATCTGATGATGCCTCTCCTTTTCCTGCATCCATCTGAGTCCCTGCAGAACAGCACAGGCCTGCAGCCAAGACTCAAAGTTGGTAGATGTAGGAGTCATGCACATCCTGTGCTGTCAGAGGCAAGGAGATGGTGATGCTCTTGGGGGAGCAGCAGAAGAGGCTACTCTCTGGGAAGAGGAGAGGATAGTAAGACCTGGCAGGGACTCCATTACTATCCAGTAGTCACAAAGGGTCAACTCACTAGTCACAGGTGGATCAGGCATAAATATCACTCTGACAGGCAAGTCAGAGAACTCTATGGCATGGGGAGGGCAGGGTGGTTTTTTTTGTGGAGAAGATAAAAGAACCCTTGCCAAAGACAGAGTAAGCATCCCTCACCATGGACAGAGAAGAGGTCCACATGTGAGTGTGTATGAGCATGCGTTTGTGCATGAACATGAGTATGCAGGTGAACATGTATGGGTAGGTGCACATATATGTGCATTGTGAAAACCAAAGAACAACCTCAAGTATTATTTTTGAGTGTTTTCCCACTGGCCTGGAAATTGTCATGTAAGTAAAGCTTATGGATCAGTGAGCTATCTCTGCCTCCCCAGTGCTGGAATTACAAACACAAGGTACCATTTTTTTTCCCCCGGCTTTTGTTTAACAGGTTCTGGTATTGAGCTCAGGTCCTTGTACTTGCAAAGCAAGCACTTTATTGACTGCCATCTCCTCAGCCAGGGCATGCATCCATTTTGATAGGGTGGAACTAGGCACTTCTTGGTGTGCCTACACACTGCCTCTCTGGGCTAATCTGGCAGGCCAGCCACCCACATTGAAAGAATCCAGCCTCCCTGATTCCCGGGAGCCCATCAAAGCCTGTGTCCTGCTGAGACAGGACAAGAAATGCGGAGGGACAGTGGTCCTGTGTCATTTATCTCTAGTTTGACAGGTTGTTAGGAATTCTGTGCACACCACTCAAATGCTGAATAATGAATCAGATCATCCTGGTGTGATTAATTTTTTAAATGAGCTATTTGCATCTGGTGATTAATCACGGCTGCCCCATTTGGACCCCTCTGGGACTGGAAAAACTGTCTTCTCAATCTGCAGCCCAGGCCTCACTCCAAGGGCTCAAGGACACAGACACCCATAGTACACAAGCCCTGTCCAGTGTGGCCACTGGTTTGGTTCTTGGAGAAGAGAGTGGCGAATGTGGGAACCCGGCGCACCAGAATCAGAAAGAGGATCACCTTTCTTCCTCTTAGCCAAGGAAAGAGCAGTCCCACAAATCCTGTGGATGTCCCTGCTATGGAAGCCGGCTTGTTCGTAGAGTTCGCTTTGCCCTGGAGTTAATTTGTTCTTGGGGCCATCTTGACCCTGGGATAGTTGTTGTGTTTGTGAAGAGTGGGCACAACATGAGTCTTCTCTGGCTAGAGCTCTAATCAATTGCACTCTCCTTTACTAGGGACAAAAGTTCTAACAAGGGCCCAGGATATCTGAGGTCAACAACAGGCAGCAGAGCCTCATGGAGCTGCAGTGGCCTACATCCCAAGGTCCCAAAGCCTAGGCCTGCCAACTCTGGAAGTCAGATAACCGAGGAAAGCAGTATGGAAATAACACCACCTACTCTGCAGTAAGCTAACCTATCCCACGTCCCTGCTGAAAGGCTAATTCTGTGTTCATATAGAGGACAGTACCACAAGATTAGGGTCACCCCAAAACTTGTTTCCTCCTCCTCAAACACAAGTGCCAAAGGCTGGGGTATTCTGACTAATGACACCAATAATCCCTCTGCTCTGACTGTTCTCAAGAAGCATCAACTTGGGGTCTTCACTCTGCCTCACCGTTTCCAGGGGCTGATGTGCCCTTCTTCAAATGTTCTATATCTTGAGACAGCATTTGGACTTGAGCTGCCCCAAGAGCATGGTGGAAGCTGGGGTACATGGGGGCTGTCAAGGTTTGCCTAAGGGCTCTGTTGGGGTGGCAAATGACACAGAAGTTTTGAGTTTAGGAACCTAGTAAGGAGTTGTGGAACCTGTCTACCATTCACTCACAGACACAGGCGGGCTCTCAGGATGGGGATTGCTTCACAGAGGGAGGCCTCAGGCAAGACTGTCTGTTGTCTCTGGGCCTTGATGGGCCTGTACTTCCTTGAGGCTCCCAGGGTACTGAGCTCAATGATGCAATGATGGTGAGCAGAGTCAGCCATCTCAGGAGCCTCTAGCTCCTACTCTACAGTTTTTCCCAGAGAAGGTGTATCTGCAGCTTACACTCAGCCAGGTCTCCTCACCAGGCCAAGATGGCCCTACCTGGGTGACTGCTGTGGGCCCTGGGCAAGGCAGGGCAGGGCCTCCAAAGTTAATCAAAAGGAGTCCAAAGGCATAGAGCCAAGGGTGAAGAGAATTTCTGAGGCTGAAGGGAATGAGTTATCCAAATTTTTATCCCAAAGCAAACTCCTTTTATCCCAATGCAAACTTGTCGTGGATGAAGGAAGTCTCTCAGCAGTGACTTTCATAATGAGAGAAGTGTATTTCCTTGCCTTGGGATATTCTACCTTTACTCTTGAGACTATCTCAGAGGCTAATAGAGACCAGTCTGTCTCCTGCACAGCATCCAAGTGTGGCCTACTGGCAAGTCCTATGATGAGGGAGTGTGCTCTGAGTTTGCAAAGGAAGTTACCAGAGAAGAGGAAGAGAAGTCAAGAAAACCAACACAGGGATCTAAAAGATCCTTTTTTTCCCCCAGGAGATCTAAATTTGGTCGGGTAGATCACAACCACATGTACCTTCGTCTCCAGGGGACCACCATGCTCATGTATCCTCATGCAGGCATACATATGCACATGCAAGTCAAAGGAAAAGGCTTAGCCAGAGGCCTGGATGAGAAGCAGGAGCAGCCTGGAGCCCATATACAGCGGAGGAGGCAGGCCAGACTGCTCCCATGAGATCCTAAGGCTTGCTCTCCCAGCACTGTTCAATCAGGGCTGCGCCCAGGAATGCTAATATGAACCATCTACTTTCCATACGCAGTCCACGGAGAGCCTGGCCCTAGAGAGCCATTCCCCTGCACATCTTTCACTCCAAGACGGAGCATCCTGTTGTGCTGCAGCACACCTGGCCCTGCCCCAGCATCCTTTGCTTGGTACCTTCAGTCTCAGAGTTCCTCCCTGCCTCTGGATTTTTAAATCTTAGCCGTGACTTGGGTCACAGTAAAACCTGCTTTCCCATGAACTTTGCTTGCTGAGTGACTAGTCTTGAGTCTACAAACGTCTTTGAACTTCAGATTTGCTGGGAAAGAACATCAGTAACAGCTGCGAGGGTAGGTGAAGGCGGGACGCCCGGAGCTCATCTCTGTTCAGTCCAGTTACACAGAACCCCCACAATGACCTCATAAACCCCTCAGGCATTTCTGGAAGACTCTTTGCAGCTAGAGGTAGTCATTGACCAGTGTGTGTGGATTTGGTTTCCCAGCCTCTGAAGAATGTGCTATCCATTCTAGTCAAAGAATAAAACTCAAATTAATGGGGCCAGGCTGTTTTGTAACGCTGCTTCAGGTTCCCAGGGCCTAGCAATCCTAGAAGCATCTCATGACTCTCCAAATTTGAGAAGAGTACAGTCCCTTGAACGGAAGTCCTTTGATCTGACCTTCCTAGAAACTGGGGGCAACCTCTAGTCTTCAACGTGGTCCTCTGTGCATGATAGCCATGGGCCTAAAGGATAGGGCTCCTTCCCTGCTCTAGCCCAGAAAAGAGCAGCTTCAAAACTGGCCAGACCAGTTAATTGATTCTGCTCATAAACTTCTGATTAGCGTGCATGAACTAAATTCACCATTTGTTCCCAGATAGGATTGTGCTTAGCAGTTGTGAGTGTGTGAGTCTTGGCTGCCCAAATGGGCACCCGGTCTACTTGCTGCCCACCTCCACCTGCTTGCCTCCGTTAGCGACAATCTCGGGCAGTTCTGCTCTATATTCTGGTCACGGAGGTAAATTTAGCTTTTTGGTTTTCATGGTTTTGCTTTTTCAATGGGAAGAGCATCTTCAAGTGCAGACTACTTTAACAAACTAAGTGCAAGCTGGAAGGAAACTTGAAATTAATTTTTTAACAGTCTTCCATGCATTGTTGTTCAACGCCCAGACTAATGGGATTTGCAGCCATGCGCAGCACGAATACTGATTCTGTGCCACTGTGCAAACAAGTCAACATCGTGGGCAGCTCCGTGCAAACCCATCCTGGGGGTAGTATTGGCTTCCAGGGAGATGGGGCAAGCAGGTCACCGTCTAGAAGTCCCCTCCAGGCCTGTGCTCCAGGTTTCTAGGCACCTGAGGGCTATGACCTCCTCCTGGACTTGTCAGCAGATTCCACAGCAGAGCCAGCCTGAGATACCTAGAGGGGTTCTGGAGATTTCCTATAGCCTAGCCAAGACTACAGAGGACTTAGCCACCTCAGCCAGATAGCCATAGGGACCCATAAGTTTCCTATGGGTCTTTTATTTAAATCCATGTTTTGATGTACACCTAACAAGTGGCCAGAATATGCCTAAAAATGGCCAGAATGTGCCTAAAAGTGCTTGCTCTCACAAGAAAAGACCAACTGTACAATTAAGTTCCTGTGAGCTCAGTTTAACCTTGAAGAGCGGCTGTGTTCATGACGTCACCTCACTGGATTCCAGGAGCCAGGAGCAGTGGCTCAGTAATTTGTGGGCCTGTCATTTTTTTATCTTCCATGATCTCTAGGTATGGTCTGTTAGTGTCTTCTCTCCTCTCCTCTCCTCTCCTCTCCTCTCCTCTCCTCTCCTCTCCTCTCCTCTCCTCTCCTCTCCTCTCCTCTCCCCTTCTCTTCTCTTCTCTTTTCTCTCTCTCTCTGTCTTTCTCTCCATCTTTTCCTTTCTCTCTCTCCTTACTTTCTCTGTCCCTTCCTCTCTCTCTCTTCTCCTTTCCTCCATTCTCTCTCTCTCTCTCTCTCTCTCTCTCTCTCTCTCTCTCTCTCTCTCTCACACACACACACACACACACACACAAACACAAACACACCTGTTGGCATAGTGTATAAAAACGGTGAGACTTATGACTTAAAGGCAATAGATTGGTTTTAAGCTCTTGGGGCCATGCCCATGGGTTTTGTGCACATGAGCATGGACTGCCGTGCCAATACAATCTGTTGGCTCTGAGTGTTGAGAACGAGGCAATGCGGCCAATGTAGTAGGTACCAGGCTCCAGGGTGATAAGAAGCCACAGGTAGGAACACAGAACAACACCTCCTGCCTGTTCTGTAGAGACATCTGGATTCTTCCCAGAATGGGCCAGAGACATTTATGTTCACTGACAGAAGACAATAGCACAGTAATCTTATCATCTGAAGTCTGAAACCCCTGGGCAGATCCAGGTCTGATGCATCCTGTCAGCAATGATTTCCCCTCTGCCCCAGGCCTATGACTCCAGGCTTGACAACTTTCATATTAACTGTACTCTGGACCCAAGGCAGTTCCTGTGCAGAGGGAGCCCTGTTCTGCATCCCACATCCCACAGGTACTCACTGTCCCCAGAAGTGCTGCTGATGTGGGTGAGAAGTGAGACTTTCTGACTTTGCTTTGAGTAGTATCAGCTGTAGGTTCCACTCTGTCTCTCCAAAACAGGACTGTAGGAGATACTTGAGCAGTGCCTGACCCTGGCCTGGATGTCCCTGACTAAATACACTGTGGTTATACTGGTATCCTACTGACCTGTCACTGACAGTATGGAAGTGTCCAACATGTGTACAGAGCTCTGGGATCCCTACCCGTAGTCACACCAGCAGTATGAGTTACTCTTCTATCACTGTGACCAAGATAACTGAGAGAACAACTTAACAAAGGAAGGCTTTAACTTAGCTCACAGTTCATAGAATCCAATGTGTGGTAATGCTTAATACGGAGGGACATCGCCATGATGGGAGCATGTAGAAAAGCTGATCACCTCAGTGCAGACAGGAAGCAAACGAAGGCACATCGGCAGGAGCCGGGACAAGACACAGTCTCTGAGGACACGCCCTCAAGAACCTCCTTCCTCCAGCTAGGCCGCACATCCCAATAGTTCATCAGACTATGAACTCATCCAAGGACTAGCCTGTTGGTTAGGTCAGAGCTCTCATGCTCTACTCTTCTGGGGAGTAACTTTAGAAGGCAGACCCAGATGTGCCTCACTAAACTCATAGGTGGTTCTGAGTCCACACTAATCGAAAGTCAAGATTCATTATAAAGTTAGCTTGCATACACTGAAAAAAATATATATATGGTCTTTCTTACCTTTATCTGTGTGGAGTTTCCTTTAGTCCCGAAAGCAAACACAAAACAAACAAACAAATAAAAAACATAAAAAAGCAGCACTCTTCCCATTTGGCCCACAAGCATAGGTGCCAGGGAGACCATTCCCTAGAGGGCCCAGGTTCTCTCAGCCTGCAGTTTCCTTCCCGGTCTGAGCTGAAGGAAAACAAGGCTGGGTGTATTCACTGTTCCCATGGGTCCTTGCTTTTCCATAGCCTGCCTCCTGCCCTGACCCCACACATCACCCAAGCACAGACTGGCAACTTGAGTCCAGGCTCCCTCAGAAAACACTAGAGCCTCCCTTTGGCTACAGGCCCTGTCAGAACCCACTGCAGGCAGAGCACACAGGCATTGTCAAATGACAGGAAAGAAACGGCTTCGTTTCTCCCTGGTTTTCCTGAACCATGGAGCCTGCACCTTCATCTTCCCTGTAAGAGCCAGAGTCTCTTAGTTTCTGCTGAGCTAGAAATCTGAGGCCCAGAATCAACTGGGCCCAGCTCCAACAATACTTAAGGTGGATCTGAGACTTAAGGTGGATTTCAGCTTTATTCCTTCTTCATGGGCATTCAGATGGAGAGACAGAACTCAAGGTCAACACATAGTACTGATTACACAGCAGTCACTGTAGCACATGCTAATGTCGGCTGGTTCACCAGGGTTGATCAACAGCTTGAATCTGTAGTTCATCTCATAGGATACAGCTGAAGCTGAGGCCCCTGGGAGACCAGGTGCCTATTGAGAGACCAGAGTACACAGAGAGACTCTGTTGGAAGAAAGTGCCAGGAGAGAAGTAGAAGAACTTGCTGACCAACTGCTTTCTAAAATGGTCCCTCCCAAGATGGCACCTAGATGAAGCTCTATGACAAGCCCATGAAAGGGTAAATGTGACATGCACGGCTGATAGAAGGCCACAGGACACTACCTGGCACTGAAGGAGGAGCAGGAGACCATTTGAGTGCCAGAGTTTGCTTCTGAGGGACAGTCTTTGCTTGGCTTGTTCTAGACATGAATTCAAGGCTTCTTTTGATTTGCAAGAAGCCATGTGAGGAAGAAACAGAGTGTAGCGTAGGTGCCTGTGGGCAAGTCACTCTGCATCCTGAAAATCAGTTTCCTATTTTATAAATGTTATATCTCCTTTGCTGGCTTGATGAGTTTTGAGCTGGCTTAGCATTGCTTATATGTATAGAATTGGACAGTTAAAATAGACATAAAAATCTGGAGGCTGAGGAGATGGTTCAGTTGGTGCAGTGTTTGTACAAAGATGAGAACTTGAGTTTGATCTCCAGAACCCACATAAAAGTGTCTGGCATGGTGGTGCACACTGGTAATCCCAGCTCTGAGGAGGTAGAACAGGAGGATCCCTAGCCATCGAGCCTGGCTGAATGGATAATAATAGGCCCTGTCTCCAAAAAAATAAGGGAAATGACTCCTGGGTTGCAATACCTGAGATTGCCATCTCACCTACACACACACACATACACACACACACACACACCACGCAAGTATGCACACAAGCACACCCAAACACAATTATACACAAAACAATCTAGATCTATAGGCAAATCAGTTAACTCACAAAGTGATTGGGCCTTTATTCAGTCCTGATCTTCCTGGGAGCCAAGAGAAAGAGGGAAGTTGGTGTGTTCCCTTGTGTACTGCAAGAAATACTGAGTTTGTATCTCTTCATATCTCAATATGTGTAATGGCTATTCCTGGTTGTCAACTTGACTATATCTGGAATGATCTACAATTCAGAATTGGAGGACTCACCTGTGATCCAGATCTTGAGGCTAAGTTTCTAAGTTTCACAAGTTTCTGACCTGGATCTTGGCATGGAGATCTTGAGGCATGGTGGCTATGAAAAGCTTAGTCCCAGGCAAAGTAGTACATGCCTTTAATCCCAGGAGACTAAGGCAAGGAGATCTCTGAGTCTGAGGTCAGCCTGGGACCAAACAAGTCCCAGATCTGGGTATGGTGGTACATACCTTTAATCTGGGCCACACCATCTGCTGGAGACCTACATGAGGACATGGGAAGAAGGAAGATTCATTCTTCTTCGCCTGCTTGCACTTACTTGCCAGCACATCTGTTGGAACCTACTTCTACAGAAGACCAGCTCAAACAACTAGCTTTGTGGGACCGAGCAACTCCTAGATTCTTGGACTTACCATTCACAGCTGACCATTGTTGGGATAGTTGGATTACAGACTGTAAGTCATCACAACAAATTCCTTTAGAATTTCTTATAGAGACATCTCATAAGTTCTGTGACTCTAGAGACTAATACAATAGGCAATCCAGTTCAGCCAACAGAGTGCTGAGGCAGAAGAGTCTAAGGCAACACTGAGGATACTGCCACCTAGTCTGCAGTCTTGCACTACAGTTTGTCCCTGAGTCTATGATTGTGCAACCTTCTAGAGCCCATGGTATCAGGTATGTCAAGGCCCACCTTTATAGGCATCCCACTTGTCCTGGCATGTGCCAACACCCTTAGAAAGTTATGTTCAGCTACTTTTCTTGGCTACAAATTCCCTGGGAGGATCAATGGTATATACCTTGCTTATCCAAGAGGGGTCTTCAGCAGAGATGGAACCCACCTCATGGGGATACCAGCCCATAGTACACAAGCAAACCCAAGGTTCCTGAGCTGACAACTCAGTTCCCCTCATCCTAGCTTCCTGGGCTCAGAGATCTGAGAGCAACCACAGACATGACTTGCCTGTCACAATAACAAATAAACGCACTCCTCTGCTCGAGACTGACTGGGCTTCTTCAACCTCCAGTGCCTCATGTCCACTGTCTTAATGGCCAAACGCACATTGAGATGGTGCACATTGGGCCCACCATCTTAAATTAGGCACGAGTCTCTGCTAATTGCCTCAGAACTCAGCAGCTGGCAGCTGTGAGTTATGGATCGGAAGACGGGGAAACTGGTGCTTGTGGCTAAATTTGGTCTAAGTCCTTATGGAAGAAAAATAGGAAGAACTGGAATTTACAAGGACAAGCCAACCTTGGGGTAAGGATGCTTCTGGCCCTGTTACACCATGGGAAGAGAGATAGGAATAAGCAGGCCTGAAATTTTGAGGACCCTGCTAGGGAAGCCATGGAAGAAGATATGACTCCTGCTGGGTTCAGGATCTGTATTAAGGTTGCCCCCAGATGGAGTTGATTTCCAAGGGAGGCAGGGGCTAGGCTACAGGCCCCTCACTACATATACTGAACTATAGGTGATAACCCATCCTACTACTGATCTTAGGCACTCGACTGACAGTCATTTCCCAGTTTCATCAGGATGGGTGGCTGTCTCTCAGCCCCTGGATTCTGCTAGTATATTAGCTACCTATGCTGACAGGAAGAGGACCTTCTGCCATCCACAGGCTTCTCACGGTCACTTATTGCCACCACCCATTTACTGACCAAAAGTAGAGCATTTCATAGCCAAAGGACACCCCAGTGGTAGAGCCACTATGGTCCTTGACAGCACAGGTAGGAAAGCCACACCCATGCCATTATAATGTGTGGGGTCCTGGGGAATACCTCGGGAGAGCCTAGCTAGCCAGCTACTATGTTCTTGGCCAGGGTGTGGCATGACCTCTAAGTGGAAAGTGTCCTCTTAGTGGGGTAGCATTTCAGTGAAGTCTCTTTTCAGGGTGGTCTCTTTTAGGGAATAATCTCTGGTGAGTCGATGGTCTCAGTGAGTGTGCTTCCTATCACAGGGACTCTCAGTGAGGCACATTTGGTTTCACATCAGGCCCCATGTGGACCAGCACCCTCCTGTAAAGTTTTCTGGACATCTGCATTCCCCCTAGACCCTACTGGCATCTCCTTGGAACACCAGTGACTTGGAGGCCAGGTGTGGGGGTATATAGGGCCTGGTCTGGCTTGAGATAGAGAGCCACTCTGTAGTGTTCACACCAGACAGGACTGTGGGCAAACAACTCTTTAGGTGAGACCTAACACCTAAACTTAGGAGGTGGGGGAGGAGCTCTGTCCTGTTGGGATACCACTGTATTATACCCTTCCCTTCCGGGCTTGAGATGAAGGTATCAGTGAAGTCTCGGAGGGGATTAAAGTCAGCTTCAAATCCCTTCTGAGCCTCGTGGCCATCCGATGACCATGGCCCAGCCAAGAGGATAGTAGCTCACTAGCCAGACTTCGCTGAGGTCCCTCCCCAAGATCCCATACATTATAATGAGACAGAGATGACTCTCTTACCATGCCCCTCCCCCGGGGCCCATGATGGCTGTACCATCGAGCTGCCCTTTGGCTTTGCGATACTATTGGTTAGTAAATGAGTGGGGGCAGTAAGTGACCATGGAAAGTCTGTAGATGGCAGCTGGGGCTCTTCCTGTAGGCACAGGTGACTACCACACTAGTAAAATTCAGGAAGTGAGAAACAGCCCACACTAAGATACCACTCCCTCTGAAGGACCACCCCTCCGAATGACCACACCCACTGAGACACCACATCCTTGAGAGATTACCCCACTGACAAATCCTATCTGAGTTACCACCTCACTGACAGGCCATCCATTACTGACAGAATACACCCACCAAGAGATCACACCCCAGGCAAGCTAAGGTAACTAAGCAGGGTGGAAGGATAGGGCTTCAGCATGCTCTCTGGGTCATGGTAGACAAAAGAAGGGAGACCAGTAGGTTTGTCTGTTATCTCCTCTCCTAAGTTCCTGAGTCTGGGTTTCTGGGGCAGCTATACCCCGCTATAGTCAGAAAATACTGCCCAGGACATAGTCAGAAACAGTGGGACAATGAGATGCCTTGATGTAGGACCCAGGATCTCTAGAGTCCAAGGTCATCCTACCCAGACCCAGTGCTCCCTGGCTCCCTGGCAGCATGGAGAACACTGAGCTTTCTGGCCAGGCTGGATGCATAGACACAAACCTATTCTCAATCATTTGATTACCATAACCTACCTGCAGCACAGGCTACTGAGTCTACACCAGCATGTAAGGATAGTGGGCCCTAGCAAGAGCCGGGCCTTAGACATAGGTCCACAGCAGACTCAGGGCTGATTCAGCAGCTGTCTTTGTCTTAGCCTCAGTGGCTGCCTGGTGTGCTGAGTGCCAGGATGAATGAGTTATCTCTTCATTTAAATGCAGATTTGGGAAGGAACCAAATCACTCTCCTCTTAAGAAATTGTCAGCATAAGTATGCATACTGAATTAGAGCAAGGTTATTTCAAGTCACTCCCGCCATCGGCTTTCCCACAGAAGCTGACAGAGCCCTGCTCAGCCCCAAAGTAAGGTCCTGCTTCCCGAAGGATGTGTGATTATCATGCAGCCTAGGCTCACAGCCAGTGTGGAAGCCTGGGTCCCACACGGGTTCCCGACAGCAACAGTTTCCAGAACAGTTGTCTGTCCAACGCAGGCCCCCCTGCTTAGCCTGTGCCTGTGATCAGTGGGAAGCAAGCTCAGTCAAAAGATTTGCAAAAGAAACTTCTGGGGCCTCAGAGGCCAATGGCAGGGGCAGTAGGGCTGAGCCCCGAGTCGGCACCAGGGCTGTGGTATAGACACAACCAGGACCAATGGCACATAGAACCATTCTGTAATAACTCAGACCTCAGGAAACCTCAACCGTGGGTGGGACACAGGTCCAGCTGAGCCCAACAGGGGCTGCATACATTCCCATTGCTTAGTACACACCTTCTATGTCCTCAGAGGGCCAAGCCAGCAGGCACTAGGTGTCCGAAAGACACAGGAGAGCCACCCATGCCGTTCCTGTCTTTCATGAACAAGGAGGGGGCGGGGGCAGATAGTAGATCTTGTGGCTCTGTTGTCTACTAATGCCTCTGCAGCCTACAAGGTGACATGGGTCCTGCTGAGGACCTGTCCTCTAGCACAGGTCCTGGACAGGCTTATCAGGACTGAGAAGGTAGCAGCAGAGGAAGCTGTTGAAGCCTCGAGTTGACATCAGGAGTCCTTCAAAGCCTCCACTCACCAATTCTCTAAGATACAAAACTGGCTCTGACAGCACCCAGCACCCCCAGAGTATGGGATCTCCTCGGAGATAGTCATAGTGATTTTTTTCTATTGAGTATACCCAGCACCAAGCGGGGCAGCATCTGGGCTGCACCAAGTTAAGTCACTGTGGAGCCCCTGGCCAGGGTGTTTCAGGTCTGTTTCAGCAGATACTTCTTGCAGCTGACAAGTGTATTCATTGGATCGCTCTTAAACATTGTCTGTGTGTTCTCTATGATCACTGTCATGAACTATATGCCTAGAAGAACCGGGGTAGGAAAAGTGGGGAACGCAAGGAATATGTCTGTTCCCATGACCTTCACTGACAGTCTGGGTGTCCCTGAGCTCCCAGCCTGCTGACACAAGGTTGGTTCCATGCAGCAAGGGGCTTGTTCCCACAGCCATTTGCTGTACAGTCTACCGTGTGTCAGTCCATAAATGTCTGCAGACAGGCACTAGCATGTGGTTGAAGCAAGGAAGAACCTCAGCAGGGCTGTACGGTGTGACCAAGTCCTATTGAGCTTTTCCTTAAAGCTTCAGGCACTGGGACCATTCCAACCCACACAGGCCCATGGAGGAAAAATAACTCACCAGCAGCGTCAAGAGCCTGCTTACTACAGGAGGGTCAGTGACACGGAACACAGGCTCTGCCCTATATGCTATGTATAAGCCTCCAGTGGATCTCATGTGTGAGCATTATAGAACAAGACAGCCAGCTCTTTCCTGCATTCTGAGCTATGCCCATCCATTTAGGCTCCACACAGTGTGATAGGACTCAAGGGTTGCAAGGCAGAGTCATCCTGCCAATCTGCAGTGAGACTCCAGTAGTTCTTGGGCCCTGCTCTGGCACTAGAAGAAGTCGACTGTGAAGACCTGTGTTATAGATGGCTAACCCTGATGTTCACTTCTGCCTCCTGAAGCACCTGTTACCCTGGTGGAATGTGTCCAGCTTTGACACCTAACACATGTGTGGGTATACTACTGTGTGGCTGTGTGGCTGGCTAGAAGGCAGACTTACAGGGCACCAGATGTTTTACAGAAGCCCTTGTATTATAACAACAGGTGCTTCTGGGAAACTCAGCGAGAAGTTAGGGGCATGGCTGGTGACCTGCCCAATAGATAGGACAGAATCCAAGTCTTCCCAGAGATCAAGCACAGAAGGCAGGGTGTCTTAGTTAGGGTTTTATTTCTGTCAAGAGACATCATGACCACTGCAACTCACATAAAGGACAACATTTAATTGGGGCTGGCTTACAGTTTCAGAGACTTAGCCCATTATCATCATGGTAGGAAGCATAATGACCAGGCAAACATGGTGCTATAGAAGGAATTCTACCTCTTAATCCACAGGCAGCAGAATGGAACTGTTTGGATGGAAGTGGTCTGAGCACATGTAATCTCAAATCCCACCACCACAATGCTAGACTTCCTCCAACAAGGCCACACCTACTACAACAAGGCCACACCTCCTAATAGTGCAACTCCCTATGGGCCATGCATTCCATTCAAACATATAAGTCTATGCAGGGCTGGAGAGATGGCTCGGCAGTTAAGAGCACTGACTATTCTTCCTAAGGTCCTGAGTTCAAATCCCAGCAACCACATGGTGGCTTACAACCATCCGTAAAGAGATCTGATGCCCTCTTCTGGTGCATCTGAAGACAGTTACAATGTACTTAGATATAATAATAAATAAATCTTTTTTTAAAAAAAATGAGTCTATGGGGGCCAAACTTATTCAAACCACCACACAAGAGGACCCCCACCTAACAGGCTACTTCTGATGGTAACATACAGAATTGGTATGATATTTATTCTTTGGAGTGATCTAGCTAGGTAGGCTGGGATCCATGGCTTCCTACTGGCTACAGCGTAACATAGACACTGTTAAGGTCAACATGAGCAGGAGGGCCACCCTCACAGGGAGGAACATAGAGAAGGGATGGTGAGGAGACACTGTCAACTCAACCAGTGAACAGACCACACAGGTCTCACAAATGCATGTGACCACATAAAGGTCCAGCAGCTTCCATGGTAAATATAGGAAGACCCAATCTGAGATGCATCCCCTGCACAGGCTGAAGTCACACATTGGGAGAGGGATGCACTTATTGGAGACAAGTATCCAAGGACCTTCCTGAAGCAGAACATCTCCTATGTCTGTAGAATACTGACATTTCCTATACCCCTCCAGTACTCTCGAACTGAGAACACATGCCCGTCTATCTAAACCAGCACCATGAGACCCATCAGAGCCAGACTTGGCAAGGATTTCCTTGAAGCCACAGGCCCAGGAGCCTAAGCTCATAGGAACGGGTCCCGAGAAAAGACTACCACAGGCCCCAGTGTCCACACACAGGTTATCTATAGGGTCTTTAACATCTACCACCACAGAAGAGAGAAAACACCTGAGGTATTCACATCCATCCTTGAGTCTGTTAGAGTTTCCTTGCAGAGGCTCTCTCCAAGATAGTCTACTTAGAAGGAATTAAATATATGAAAATCTTGTTGAAAACCATCCCCCTGCCTCATGCATGACATATGCAGGATAAAGGAACAGCAGCTATGAGCTTCCAAAATTCTTGAGGCAGCCTTCCAGACCCCACTGTCATACAGCTCCTGACAATCTGGATCTGGCATGGCTTCATGGGGACAACCATTTGTCACAGGCCTCACAGCTGTTTGAAGAAAACATTGGGGGCCTCAAAAGGCCAAGAGGTGTGTTCTGAGTGTGCCAAGGGTTGCCTGGGAGCTCAATGCCCATTAGATGCCCATAATCTGTGCCTGTCCCTAATCAAAACATAACCCCTCTTGTGGAGAAATCACAGCAACTAAAACCCAGGCAGCGAGTTTCAGGGATCCTAAACCTTGCTTGCCCAGAGTCTCAGAGCCAGAAGAGTCTATACACCACGCCTGCTCTCCAAAAAGTTTATAGCTGGAGATAATGGGCTATTTGGGCAGTTGAAGCATCAGAGGAAGAGGAAGGAAAAAGAAGTCAAGAAAGAGGGAGGGAGGTGAGGGAGAAGGAAGAGTGGAGGAAGAGGGAGGGGAGATGGATGCCGTACACCCACATACCTCTGCATGCAGGTCAATTTGGACAATGCTAAGGATAGTCAGCCATGATAGGCTAAAGCCTGTGACTGCCACCACCCAGCCTCCCATTACCCCTTTCTAACTGGAACATCCAGAAGGGAGGGGCAGATGCTTTTCCTATTTGTGAACAGTCACAACATTAACAGCAGGAGAGGAGACTGTGCCAACCAGTGAGGCTCTGATGATATCTCATAGCACAGACACTAGGTGAGAAATAAGAGTTCTCTACCCCTTTATATCATCAGTGATGGTTTTTAAAGGGGGGCTGCTCTTCCTACATAAAGGAACAGGAAGCCCCCAATTGGCTGGAAGACAACATCCTTCTTTCTGCCTCATCTGGGTCTCCCCACAAGGGTCATGCAGGCTCTTCAAGGCATGGGACCATCTCCAAGCCAGCACGGTGGGCTCAGCCCTCTGTTGGGAGCAGGACTGTCCTACTCAGCCCTAGGTACTTCAGGAAGCAGCTGGATACAGGTCTGTCCCGTTTGGTCCACCCAAAGAGCTCACCATGTCTCTGCTCAAGTCATCCTGACTTCTGTACTGGGGACATTGCACGAGAGAGGCTCCAGCTCTCCCACATTGTCTCTCCTGTCGTGAATGAGACAGCTACCTCAGGAAGGACTCCTCAGGATGCAGTTCAATGTGGTTTGCTTGCTTCACTATAGGACTCCCAAGGGCACCACAGCAAAAATCACAGGGGATACAGGGGACAGCAGGTGACACGGAAAAACAGACACCAAGGCCGACTTTCAGCCACCAGCTGGTGTGCACTCTGCAGCTGGTTGGTGGAGATGGGACTTTCCTTACAAGAAGCATGTCCTCTTGTGACCTTCACACGACAGAGGAAGACAACACTTGTTATATCTGCACATACACATGTGACATCTGTAGGGCCATTTTGCTTCCATGAGTGGCAAGGTGCTGGCCATCTGCCAAGTCGACAGCCAGTGCCCAGCAGAGAGGCTGTGGCTTTGGAATACCCCTGGCCAACATGTGCCAAGAGACACTGCTAGAGTCCATGGACTGGCATCCTCCCTGGGCCCAGTTTCCCACTGAGAGAGAAGCAGCTGGTCTTTAAACATTGCCTAACCACTGTTCAAATATTTTTTTTTCAGGAAAGTTAAATTAACACATCACGTTCACTTTCCATCTTTTACTGTTATATAATAGAGTCAAAACTTCTCCCATCACAAGGGAGCCAGCAGGAACTGCAGCTCCAGAGAGGGGCCCTCAAGGTCATTCCCATTAAGGGAGGCAATGAGGTCTAATGTCACTGGACCACGCACAACAACAACCCTCCCCGAACTGACCCCTAACTACTCATCCATCAGGCAATGGGGAACTAGAGGCAGAGGCTAGGGTAGCTACCCTGGCAAGTCTCAGCTCTAATCAACAGACTCACCCTACCCTGAGAAGACAACCTCCAGGGTCCTGTGGGATGGAAGACACCTGACAGCATGCATTGGTTTAGTCAGTGGGAGTTCTAGCTGAGGGTCCCGTGTGACTGACATAGTGTGAGGTTCTAACTGAGAGTCCCATGTGACAGATATATCTGAAAGCATCTCTTAGTCAATGAGGGTGGAACCAGTCCAGGAGAAAGAAGTTTGTTGCAGTCAACAAAGATGAAAAAGGAGTTGGAGATCTGAAGACCACTTTGACATCAGACAAGGAGATGCAGAGTTTGGAGTTTGCCCAGCTGGTTTCCTATCTTGCTTTGGGGATTACAGTTAAGTGTTTGGATGAATCTCAGACTTTGAACTTTGGACTTTTAATATTGTTCAGACTGCTATAGGCTATGGGGACTTTGAGGTTGGACTAAATGTATTTTGCATTATGCTATGTTTAGGCATGGCCCCCATAGATTCATATGTTTTAACAAGCTTATGGGGGCCAGGGAATAGAATGTGATGGTTTGTATATGCTCGGTCCAGGAAGTGGCATTATTAGAAGGTGGCGGCCCTGTTGAAGTAGGTGTGGCCTTGTTGGAGTAGGTGTGTCACTGTGAGTGTGGGCAATAAAACCCTCACCCTAGCTGCCTGGGAGCCAGTACTCTGCTAGCAGCCTTCAGCTGAAGATGTAGAACTCTCAGCTCCTCCTACACCATGCCTGCATGGATACTGCCATGTTCTTGCCTTGGTGATAATGGACTGAACCTCTGAATCTGTAAGCCAGCCCCGATTAAATCTTGTCCTTATAAGAATTGCCTTGGTCATGGTGTCTCTTCACAGCAGTAAGAG
Source organism: Apodemus sylvaticus (assembly GCF_947179515.1). Lineage (NCBI taxonomy): Eukaryota > Metazoa > Chordata > Mammalia > Rodentia > Muridae > Apodemus > Apodemus sylvaticus. The sequence goes on along the minus strand of NC_067472.1, from coordinate 65,648,153 downwards.
ACAGACATCCATCTACAGTTTAACAAGCTTGCACGCAGGTTTCCGTAGCCTCCTGAGCAGCCCTACCCTTCCTGCCTCAGGAGCCTCAGAGATGGGCGAGAAACCTGTGAAGGTCCAGCAGGCGCTTCCACGTCAAGGGAACAGGCGTGAGAACAGAGCCCTGGCTGGGAGCCTCTCCGGGAGCCAGAGCACTTCAGAGTGTAATCAGTCTGCTCCTATCTAGCTTGGGCTTACCAGGCTCTCGGGCTATGAGCAGCTAGGGTCCACAGTGATGAGTGGGTGTATGACTTCCTATAACTCATATCTAAATATGTGTTTTGATTCCCGAGGGTCTAGACCCAAATGTCACAAGCTGTTTTCCCTTGGTGACTTTCAGTGGTCCCAAGCACCAGCTGGGTAACCCTGCCCTTCCTGAGCATTTCAGGCCTCAGAATTCATAATTGGAATCAATGCCTGCCCAGGATCTCTGCTGGTCCAGGGTCACAGTCAAAGGCCATCTTGTCTGAGCTTCAGCCCTTCCCACTCCACCCTTACATCTTCTCGTTTCTCAGCCAACACCCTGTCCTACACTGGGTGATTTATATGGCCTGTATTTAGTTTTTCTGTGCTCGGTGCACAGGGAGAAGAAAAGTGCTCTAAGAAATGAGGCCTTGTCAAATTCCAGCTGCACAGTCAAATGCAGACACCCCATTAGGAGGCCAATCATTTCTAAAGGTTAAATACGATGGTGCTTGAAAAAAAAATAATTCTAGCTGTTTAAATGTAGGGCACTGAAAAAAGTTCAGTCCAAGAATGCTCTCTGGCTCCAGGCAGGCAGCGTTTCCCTTAATGTTCAATAGGAAGCTATTTGCTCCCACCTCCTCCCTGGGGATGTGGGACACAGAGGTCTGGACTTGGCTGAAAGTCACATGGCTGGGCCTCTTCTCCTTGTGCCACTGACAGCTAAATATTCTTCCAGTCAGCATAGCCTAGATGGATGGGAGGATGGGTAAGTTAGATAGATGAGCGGAAGAGTGTGTGAGTGGGTAGATGTGTGGATGGACGGACGGATGGACAGACGGACAGATGGATGGATGGTGTCCTGATTAGCTTTTTCAGTCAACTTTGATTTGTAAAGAGAGCGCCTCAATTGAAAAAAACAATGTCCCCATCAGACTGGGCCGAGGGCTAGCCTGTGATGCATTTTCTTGAGGTGATGTGGAGAGGTCCAACTCACTGTGGGTGGTGCCACCCCTGGGTTACCACCCTGGGTGCTATTTAAAAAAAAAAAGGCTGAGCAAGCCAATAAGCAGCACTTTCCTACGGCTCCTGCTTCAAGGTTCCTGCTCTACTTTAGTTCCTGTCCTGGCTTTCCTCAGTAACAAGTGAATCTTTCCCTTCTCAAGCAGCTTTTGGTCATGGTGTGTCTTATTTAAGGTATTACTGCTGTGAACAGACACCATGACCAAGGCAACTCTTATAAGGACAACATTTAAGTGGGGCTGGCTTACAGGTTCAGAGGTTCAGTCCATTATCATCAAGGTGGAAGCATGGCAGTGTCCAGGCAGGCATGAGGCTAGAGGAGCTGAGAATTCTGCATCTCCATCTGAAGGACTCTAGGAGAAGACTGGCAACCATGTGGTTAAGAGGAGGGTCTCATTGCCCACCCCCACAATAACACACTTCTTCCAACAAGGCCACGCCTACCCCAACAAGGCCACACCTCCTAATAGTGCCACTTCCTGGGCCAAGCATAATCAAACCACCACATGGTGTTTCATCCCAACAATAGAAACCCTAAGACTATGAGAGAACGGATGGATGAGGAAGGGGCTGGGTGAATGGACGGATGGTGGCATACATGCAGGAGAGGAAGAGGAAGAAACATTTCTGAGGTAACAAAGCAGCAGGTGCCTGAGAACATGGCAAGAGAGGACAACTCTCTGAGGAAGACCAGGAGAACCCTAACAGTTACCTTATCCCTCAAATGCATCATACCTTCATGAAATCAAATACACAGGGGTGCATCTTATTATTGTTGTTTTATGTATGTATATGTTTGCGAGAAATGTTTCTTTAAATTCAAATATTGGGTAAAATATAATAAAGCCAAATAGGGGGAGCTGAGCTGGGAGAGTGATTGTCCAGCATGCAGGAAGCCCTGAGTCAGATCTCCAGCACCACACAAAACCAGCCATGGTGGTGTACAATTGACACCCCAGTCTTCAGGAAGAAGAGGCAGGAGAATCAAAAGTCCAGCATCAGATACATAGCAAGTCCAAGGCTAGCCTGGGCTCCATGGGACTGGGTCTCAAAAACTCCTGTTAGTTCATAAGCAACAATGAATTACAGGAGTTAAAAAGAAATGTTCTTACTCCCTCACATTAACTCAGAAAATAGACCTGACAGAGACGGAAATTCTCCACACAACAGCGGGGGCTCATGAGGCAGCACAGCCCTGAGCACCAATGGGACTGCAGAATGTCCATGGATGCTCCCTTCCTGGAAATGCTAAAGGGGGGAGGGGAACTGTGGCAAATGCACGCACAAATGATGTTTGTTCTAAAAATGTTACTTAAACAAGGTCAAGTATCGTAAACATACAAATTAGTTTAACATAAACAAACGTGTTTGGGACTTCCTCCGCTACTGTGTGAAAATTATCCTGTCTTGTGCAAAGAAATTATAGGTTTAGTGTTCCCCGAAATAGTCATTACTAAGTGTGCATGTAAAAGGTGATGGCGGAGCAGTTGGTTAGTTATTGCTGCTCACACGATCCATGGATGGGCATGAGTGGGTGTGAGAGTCGTAAATATGAACACATGGACACAAGGACATGAGACAAGTTCTGTGGTTAGAGCCCCCCTGATCGTCATCAGAGCACAGGAACAGAGGCGCCTTGTGTTCACATTGTTTGGATTCACGGACATTTGGAGAGTGATGGTGTGCCTCCCTGAAAAGTGAGCCCTTCCCAACTATGTTAGGTCATCAGCCTGCTGGGCTTCCCCACCAAATCCAGCTAGCTAACTAACTATCCACTGCTTACTTTGACCCCACTATGAGGCTCACTCTGGAATGGACCACTGGGCAGACAATGAGATACTGACCCATGGGATGGTTAGAGGCCAGTGGAACTCTGAGTACTAAGTCTCATGTACTCACCTGGAAGGTGGACTCTGACCTTAAAGGCTCAATGAACGTCTGCCCAGAACTGAGACACACTCACAGTGTACACTCTTATATCCGCAGTTCTGTTGCCAGTGCAGATTGGAATGCCTCTGGGACAGAGGGATATCCAGCTCCCTTGCCTAGTCCTAAGATCTGCAGACGTTCAGAATGCTCTGCACTCTGGGGTGGGTGTGCATGCACGCGAGTGCACAACCAGTGCGAGCATGCATGGTTGCAGCCGGGTTAGGGATCTCAACAAGCAGGTCTGAGGCCATCAAGCCTAGTGATACACCAACCTACTGACAGAGTGGCCCTGCCTGTCTCTGCCAGAAGTAAAATGGCCTTTTCCAAAGTTGGCTCTTCTCCACATCCCCATATGCCTCTTTCTTTACACAGCCTGCCAGCACTTCCCTACTCTTGGGATGTCTCAAGGCACCCTCTTTTTCTAACGTCATGATGTCCCACCCTGAAGCCACAGCTCTGCCCTTTGGCTGGACCCAGGCTAGATGATACTGACCATGATGCTACAAGGTTACCTGAGGCCAAGTCACAAAGACCCCCACACCCAACTCCTGCATGGATACACCCGACACACCTCACCCTTGACCTTCAGCCCAGAGCTGCTGAGACCAATGGTCACCTCTAGCTCTGGCCCAGATGTAAATGGAAAGGATGGGAAGTCTGAGGTCTTCTCGGGGTTCTCCAGAAAAGGTCATGAACCCTTGAGCATGGGAAGGAGAGCACCACTTGGGGGTGTGACCAATATACTCATCTGGCATTTCAGAAGAAAGGTCACTAAGAAGACAAAGGGCTTTACATATATACCTAGGACTCAGGGAAAAGCCTCTGCTTGGCATGGAACATTCCAACTACTACTACAGCCCAGCGAGGGGACTGACTAGGGTGAAGTCCTGAAGACACTTCAGAGATCTGCCAAAAACCCTTGCAGGTGGCACATTCTCCCCAGGTGGCTTATTCCTCCCATGTGGCAAACAGCAATTAGAAATGACAAGGAACAAGCATGTGACAGACCTCAGCTGAAAATTGATCTCTGGCTGGAAGACATATGCTGTATAGGCCACTGTAAGCCTGAAGAAGTTGACTGGAAGCAGTGTGTGGAAGAGAGTAGATGTCTGTGTAACTCAGATCCTCTCTGGTCTTCTTCTGGACTTGTGTGTGGCCTTTACTTGGCTTAGGTGCCTGGATCCCTACAGGGGAACAACTGCAGAATCAGCCTCTAGAACTTAAGACTCCAACCCCTTGGGGATGGCTCACTCCCCCTGAGACCCAGAGGTGAGACTTTCCTGGGAACATCTGGGACTTTAGCTCCATGGTGTGAGGGGGACCTTAAGCCATTGGCACTGCCCAATCTTGTGTACAACCTTGTGTATACCATTGCCCGGCACCTCAGTGATACACTGGCTGGTATGGTAGTCTGAAGGGTCATTAGGTTTGGACATGTCAAGACCAAACCTGACCACTGAGAGTCCATTGTGAGGAGTTAGGCCATGTGACTGTGGGTCTGACTGATGGGCTGGAGATCATGGCAGCCCTGTTCATGGCATTTAAGGACAATTTTCTTAGGACTCCTACAGCAGTGGGGTGGGAGACCAGACAGGAAGAGACTGAAATGGGACACAGATTTTGTGGACCACAGGACTTGGGAAACCCAGCTGAGTCTGGGACGGCTAGGCTCAAAGGCCTCTGGAGTGTTGTTGCTGACTCCAAGCCCAGGTAAGGTGTTTTCCATGGCAATAGGGGATCCTGGCCAAGCCCAGAACTCTTTGCTTTCTCCCTTTGCTTACATGGGGTTGGGTAGGTGGAATGACATGAGTCAAGGAGTGAGAGAAGATGCTCACCTTCATCCTCAAGGGTAGGAGACCTAAATGGTCTCATGTGAGCATCAGTCTCACTGTTTCCCTGGGAACAGCAAATGAGTCTTTGTGTATGTCATCTTAAAGGTTGTGGGCAAGTAATGACCTGTGTAAACCACAGGGTGAGAGTTCCCAGCCTCCTTCTCCCCTGGGCTCCAGAGATGTTATCTGGGGTGAGGGCCACTCAGGTGTGACCTAACAAGAAGTCCTGGATCCCACTGCACTGCATAACCATTGACAATCCATTCTCCACCCAGGCAGCTCCTTCAGATCAGAGTGAAGCGGAGACTCTAGCCCGGTGCAGCCCAAGCCTGAGCCTGCATTTCACACCTGCCACTTGCCCAGTTCCTCCGAGGCTCCTGGGAATTCTGGCACTTTATCCTTTTAATTAACACATGGCTACTATGACTTCTGTCACTTAGTGAAGCTGAATGCGTGTTCCCTCAGGAGGCCGGGGAGAGCAGCTCGCTGCTGGATCCCCACTCCACAGTACTGTGGCCGGATGGCTGATTTTCATTATCATAAACCCCTTCAGGGACTTTTCATCTGTTTCAGACCAAAACCAATAAACAAGTTCACATACGTCTAAGAGGCCCAACCCAGGATGCAGCACAGTCTGACTCAGAAAAATCCCAGAGGAGCCCAGCCTTGTCCTTCATTGCCCTAAGCTAGGAGACAGCAGTCTGGACTCTATTCCAACCCACAGCTCTAATGTCTGCAGCTGAGACAGTGTGACATAGTGACCTGGGGTTTGCCCTGCCTGGGCAGACCAAGCAGGGCTCACGCTAACCATGGTTGGCCAGTGAGTGAATGGTACATTCATTACTTTTCTCAGTGGTTTGATAAAATACAGAATAGAAACTATTTAATAGGAATGACTCGGGCTCACAGTTGAAGGGATGAATGGGCCTCACGGTGTGCAAGCAAGGAAGTAGAAACGGCTCACAGCTGCAGTTGCAGGAGCATGAGGCTGCATTCTCGCAACTCAAAGAATTAGGTAGCAGAGAGAAGGGACCGCGGGTGCTCAGCTTGCTTTCCTCTTTTTATCTTTTTATTCAGTTTAGTAGCTCAACCCACCCACATTCAACTTCCCTTCTTACTTCATCCTCTCTGGAAACGTTCTCACAGATATGCCGAGAGATGCGTCTCCTAGATGGTTCTAAGTTCAATCAAGTCGACAATGAAGATCATTCCATCATAGATGGCTCAAACCATAAGCAAGCAAAGAAAGAGAACACACTGCAAGTTTTTCTCAAATCAGTGTGAGATTATTAATGCTCCTAGCTGCACTGGCCAAGGATATTTCTATTACCCACTATAGAGCAGAAAAGCCCACTGGTTCTTTAGTGGAGATCCAGGTATTGAAAGAGCAGAAAACTGCCAGTGCTGAGGCCTGCAGTTAAGACAGAGTCTGTCAGCTGGGCAGTAGTGGTGCACGCCTGTAACCCCAGCACTCTGAGAGGCAGAGGCAGGCAGATTTTTGAGTTCGAGGCCAGCCTGGTCTACAGAGTGAGTTCCAGGACAGCCAGGACTACACAGAGAAACCCTGTCTCAGAAAAAAAAAAATCAAAAAAAAAAAGTCTGTCTGTCTGTCTGGGCCCTTTTTATGCACTAGTTATATAGTGTGAGCAAAAAAAGATTTGGCTCCCTTCTTCAGACAGGGCTGGTCAGTGGGAGCAAAACCCCTCTCAGACTTTAAGACTGAAGGAGGCCAGGAAGGAAGGAAAAAGGAAGAGGAGGAAAAGGAGGCAGTAGGGTGGAGACCAGATGAGAAAGGGGAGGGAGAAGAAAGAGAATTGAGAGGAAGAGGAAATGGGGAAGAAAAGAAGGGGAAATACGGTAGACGTGGGCAAGAAGGGAGGAAGGGTAGAGGAAGAAGGATCACAGAGGAGGGAGGGGGAGGGGGAGGAAAGGACGAACTGGAGGGGACGAGGAAGAAGAGGAGAAAATCACCTCCTTAATCCATTCTGCACTGTGTAGATCTAGGCGGAGAGCCCAGGTCCAGTGGCCCCGGTCTGACCCAGAAAGGAACACTTGTCATGAATGTATCACCACAAACCCCAGTTAGGATGGAAATCCAGGCATACTGACTTCTACTGTATCTCCCGCTCCAAACAAGTGTGCATCATCAAGGTCACCTGGCCATCACACACAGTGAGGACATGTGGGAACAATTAGATATAAGTCCCACCCAAGAAATACAACCACATTTTTTTCTCTTTAGTAGATACACCATAGGATTTCTGTTCTGTGTCTACTTTTTAGGGTCTCGACAACTTTCAAACCTGGTTAGCTCCTGCCTCAAGCCTTCAAGCCTGCGAGGACATCATCAAACTAGGCTTAGGGTCAGGGTTAGGGCTAGGGCTAGGGTTAGAGTCAGGGTCAGAGTCAGGGTCAAGGTTAGGGCTATAGTCAGGGAGTCAGGGTTAGGTTAGGGCTAGTGTCAGGGTCAGGGTTAAAGTCAGGGTTAGGTTAGGGTTAGGGTTGGTTTAGGGTTAGAGTTAGAGTTAGGCATACATCATCTTAGGGAAGTCCTAACAGGCAAGGTTCCTCCAGGAAGATGTTCTATTTGCTAGAACCAAGACCAAGATAAACACCAAGACCAAAAGCTACTCTGGGAGTAAGAGTTACTTCATCTACCTGCTTACATCACTGAGAGATGTCAGGACAGGAACTCAAGATGGGACTCTGATGGCAGGAACCAAAGCAGAGCCCATGGAGGAGCACTGCTTACTAGCTGGTTCCCCATGGCTCACCCAGCCACCTTTCTTGCACAGCCAGCAGCTGGGGTGGATTCCCTTCATTTACCTACCCAGGTATGGTACCACCCACAGTGTGCTGGGCCCTCCCACTTGAATCATGAATCAAGAAAATGCCTCCCAGATAATCTGATAGGGACATTTGTCTCTATTGAGATTCCCTTTACGCACATCAAGTTGGAAAAATACCAACTAGGACAAAGGTCATGGCAACAGTGGGGAAAGTATGGTCCAGGCACTGGTCAGAGCTTCTCAATGTCCACCAAAGACCAAACCATCCAGGTCCTGGCAGCCAAGGACGTAGATACAAGGTAGAGTCACTAGCTAAAAACGGTGCCGGGAGGTAGAGGCAGGGGACAATGGGCTGGCTCTTAGAAGACAGTTGGTTCCATCCCTTGTAAGGCCATGTGGCAGTAAGAGAACTGTGCTGCATAGACCTACAAGAGCCAAGGCAGAGAGGGGCTGAACCATGGCCTAGGGAGCTCAGAATTTCCCACACGAGGCAAGAGACTTTCCTACTGGGGCTGCTCTACCACCTCCTCCTCATCTTCCACGCCAAGTGCCGCATCTCTGTGTGTCTGTCACACCTGATTGAGAATTTAAGAACCATCATATCACATTTACCAAGTTGCACATCCTGTTCTTCGATTGTGTTTCCAATTGAATATTGTCTACCCAAAAGCATTCCCTCTCACAGTCTGATGTTAAGCAGGAGTGATGGAGAGCTCCTTCAGGCCTGCTTCCAACTGTATCACTCTTTCTGTGCTCCTCAGCTACCTGCCCAGGCAGCAGGGTTTATGAAGCCTGCCCAGAAATGGCCATCTCTGTCATCAGGAAGCAGGCCCTGGGAATGGTGTTTTGTTGTTTTGTTCTCTTTTGTTTTGTTTTAACTCTATTCCATACCCTTCTTATATGCTCCTTGCCCTACCATTTGGTGACAGATCCTTAAGAAAATTACTTCCACACTGGTACAAAGCTCTGTGTAGCCAGTGAACTTCCAAGACGCAGACCAAGAGCTTGGCCAGTAAGCACTCTGAGTTAACTCTGTTTGACAGGATGTGGGAGTCATGGGGGCTCAAGATTCCCTCAGAGCCCTGGGCTGTGTCTGCTGAGCTAGAACAATGACCAGTGGAGACAACTCTGTCACCTCAGCAGGCAGCCAGGCTACCTCAGAGACAAGAGCACAATAGCCTACTGTACATGCTCACTTTTGTCATGACACGTTCAGGGACGGTGTTCACTGGCAGAGAGCGTGGCCCAGGAAGGATAGCACGTCCCCCACAGCCACCCAGATCTCCGTCAGGCCTCCTTCTCTTCACAGACTATTTTGAAACAAACCCCAGACATTTCATCACTGTCTATAAATACTCAGCATGATAGCAGAAAGGTAATGGCTATTTTGTAAACACACCCATGATACCACTGCCCAATACTCAAACAGCCAGAAAGATCCTTTGTAATCAAGCACCCAGCTTGCTTCAGGCTGTCTGGACTATGGTAATCTTTGCCCCTGCATCCGGAGGTAGGCAGACCTCCCAGTACCCTCTGGCCAAGCCTCTGCAGCTCTCACTCTCTGCTGGAGAACCGGGCTAATTGGTCTGGCCAGCACCCATCCTGGCTTTGCAGCAACCTCTCCTAGCCTTGCTCTCCAATCCTGGCTTCACTGTAACCTTGCTTTCCTCTACACCAGCCACTGTGTCTTGAATGCTTTTTTTTTTTAATCTGGACAGATTTAGAAAAAGGAGACTTCAAGCCCTGGACATTGCAGTGGAGTAAGAAAGGAAGAAATGGAAGGACCAGCACATTCAGGAATGCTTGATGTCTCCTGGGGACACAGCTCCTGCAGGCCACAAAGAAAGCAGCGGTGAGGTAAATGCATCCTAGTATGGTCCTGCTGGAGAAAGGCACAGAAGGTTGAGCACGGGGTCAAGCAACTGAGTCCTAGAAGGGAACAGGAACAGGGCCTGGCTGGCCCATCTGAACTCTTTCGGTGAATGTGGGGCTAAGCTATCATCCTGGAGTTCAGAAGTCACACAGGAAACCCCACCAGGTGCTGAGAGCTCCAAGCTGTCAAGGGCAGCTATTCCTTCACCTCACATCCTCATACTTCAAACAATCCTAAGGTTGTTTGGGGGCCTTTTTCCCAGTAAGAGACTTCTAACACATTGCCCAAAGGGATGGGGAAAGGCGGACTTGTGAGGAGTGGATCTTCAAGAGATTTGTTTCCTCCACAATCCAATCAGATCAGCCTAAACATGTGGGTCTCACCACAGCTCTTGGAACTCACCTAACGTCCAGAAGAGTTCCCTGGATCCCCCTCTTCCCCCAAGAATGGGATGGACCCTCAGGGCTGGGCACCACACTCACCTGCAGAGTTGTGGTAAAAGACCTGCTCAAGGCCTGCAGCAATAGCAGGGAGCATGTTGCAATGCCCCACCCCCAATTTCCCAGCCTAGGTTTCCAAAAGCTGTTCTTTGTGAACAAAGCTTTGCCAGAAGCCTTGTGCACTGCCCTGCCCAGACCCAGACAGACAGCCTCATCTGCCCTCTCCAAATAAGAGGAGGGAGCTGGCAGGAGCCACTCACCACAGCATGGCCCTTTGGGGTGGTGATACCTCGGGTGCTACAGGAGGAGGGAAGAAGGAAGAGGAGAAAGAGGAAGATCAAGTGTAGCTCTGTAGTCTTCCCCTCCTATCTGCCAATAGCTGGGATGACGGAGGATGAGGGACACCAGAGTCCTCTCTCACTGTCTTGCCTGAGACTCCACACTCCCAACCCCTGCCCACTTCCTGCTCAGCAGCTGTTCTAGGACTCTGTTTTCCTGGGGACCCTCTGCTCGCCAAAGCTGAGAGGGAGGAGAGTCAGAAGACAGCGACTGTGCCTTCTCTCTCAGAAGCTGTGCCACTCACCACAGCTTTCTCCATGCTCACTGGGAAAGCTATTGAACAGATGATGGCCTGACGGGTCAAATATTTGGAGTTTGTAAAATGTATTTTAAAATTAATGAGGATGTTAACTTTTATAGACTCCTAAAATTCAAAATACACCAACTTAGGAAAAAAAGAGCTCACAGTTCTGTGAAGCCAGCTGGTGCTGACCTGTCTTCTGCCCTGTAGTTGTTGGCATTTCACTGTGCTGTCTTCCACTGATAGAACAAAATACTCTAGGAAATCAACTTAAGGGAGGAAAAGCCCACTGGGCTCTTGGTTGTAGAGGTTGTGGTCCATGGCCACTTGACTTCATTGCTTCAGGGCCTGTGATGAAACAGATAATAGCAAGAAAAGAGCCAAAGAAGCACAAGCAGAAGAGAGAGGAAGGGTAGAGAGGAAGGGAGGCAGGGGAAGGGACCGAGAGAAGGGAACCAAGAGAGAAGGCCTGGGAATAACTCATACCCATGGGCTCTGCACTTTTTCCCAGAATCCACCCCAAATTTCTGCCACCTCCCAACACAACACCCAAAAATGAACCTACACTGAATTAGTCCATCAATAAGGTCAGAATGATTATAATCCAGCTCTCTCCCAAATTTCTCACCTTTGAAAATGGCTGCATACAATGATGTGTGCCCTTACTTGAGACCTTGGGGGACATTTCAGATCCTAACCCCTGTGCACACGGAACCCTGGCTTGGTTCCACTAGTACATACTACCAAGTCCTTTCTCTAGAGTGGGAGTGCTGATGTCTGGTCTTCTGACAGCTTGGTCAACGGCAGGTTTCCTAAGAAGGCTGCATCTCTTAGGAAGAGTTTAGTATTGCTTGATCCCTCCCATGGCACCCTACAGGGTGTCCCCAGCCACACACCTGTCAGCACATTACTCCTCAGTCCTGCCCTGCCACGTTCATGGTTTCCAGGTGCCAGCTGCAGACACAGAGGGTGCCTGTGCTAGTGGGTCCCACCATTGTATCCCAGGGCCCCACTTCTGCACACCCCTAGTTTCAGAAGCATTGGGGAGCAAGGAAAGTCCACTCCCCAGTGCTGCTGGAGCACCCTGCACCAGTCAGGGTTGTCACTTTGGCCTCCGTTGATTATATTTGCTTTTGCCTTGTTTCTTGACTTTTTGTTTGAAATTAATTATTTTTTATGTCCCACTTTGTAGTATGGGCAAATAGTGGTCATGTCAAACAAATACAATAAGAAGCTAACTGAAAAACAGCAAAGACTAAATGCCTCTACTATAAATTTTTATGTTTAGTGATGAAACTAATTTTATTGGATTTTTAACACAACAGTGCACAGGAAGAAAGTGATGTCTGAAAAATTGCAGCAAAGCATGTGGGGAGCAAACACCGTCCATCAGCTGACCAGCCATGGTCAGTGCAGAGGACTTCCATGCTGGCATATGCACACACTTAGACACACATACACACATGCACGTGTGCACACTCAAGCTCACAAGTTCCTTCATATTCACACTCACATACATTCACACTGTATGATCACAGACTCACATACATGCACACCCATGCCCACATGTTCACTCATGCACATGTGCACCCACACACACATTCATGCAGGCATATTCATTCGTGTTAACACCAACCACACACATTCACACCTGACAGCACATGCTTGTACACACACACATGCATTCACATACTCACACTAACGCCCAAGCACACATAATCTGACCTGATGCATGCTCACATCTACACAATGGTGCCCACTCACACTAATGCACTCCCACTCACGTGCTCACATGACTCACTTGTACACACACTCATACATGTGCACACCCATGAATATGCTCATGTCCTCATGATCATCCACGGTCACACCTGCATGTGCAAATGCACATACACAATCACTGTGATGACTAGTTTCATGCCAATTTGACACAACCTGGAGTCATTTCTACAAAGGGAACCTTAAGCGAGAAGATGCCGCTGCCAGACTGGCCTGTGGTGATTTTCTTGATTAATGATTAATGAGGAAGGGCCTAGATCTCTGTGAGGGCTGCTACTTCTGTGCTGGTGCTCTAGGCGCCATAAGAACTCAGGTGACCAAGTCACGAAGAGCAAGCCAATGAAGCTGCCTCCAGGCTCCTGCCCTGAGTTTTGGTACTGGCTCCCCTCAGTGACGGACCCACAACTATGAGGTAAAACAAACTCCTTTCTTCCCAAGCTGCTTTTTGTCCTTCTGTTTTATCACAACAATAAAAACCCTAACCAAGACATTTACATGCCCACTAATGTATACACACATGCTCATAGACATTCGTGTTTACATGTCTGTATACCCTCATGCTCACGCACATTCCCACTCACACGTCACACAATCCTGCATGCCATGCACATTCGCATCCACACACTTGTGCACATCCACATTCACACACTCGCGCACATTCACAGCCACACATTCGTGCACATCCACATTTGCACACTCATGCACATTCACAGCCACACACTCGTGCACATTTACAGCTATACACTTGTGCACATTCACATGCTCATGCACATTCACAGCCACACACTCGTGCACATCCACATTCACACACTGGTGCACATTCACAGCCACACACTCGTGCACATGTATAGCTATACACTTGTGCACATTCACATTCACACACTCATGCACATTCACAGCCACCCACTCGTGCACATCCACATTCGCACACTCATCACATTTACAGCCACACACTCGTGCACATTTACAGCCATATACTTGTGCACATTCACACACTTGTGCACATCCACACACTTGTGCACATTCACACTCACACAGTTCACTCACATCTATTCACATTGGTATGGTCACATATATTCACGCCCACACTCCACTCTCATGAACATTCAAACACACACACAGGCACACATATACATGGTTGTACTCCTATAACTACACAACTCACCCTAACATGTTTGCATGTTTACACACATTTGCACTTGCTCATTCCCCACATTCCTACTCATGCATTCACATGCATCCACATTTGCACACATCCTCACATATAGTCACCTCTTCACAACCACCCACACACCTACACACATCCACCTAAGCCTGCATGTTTGCACACTGACACACTCACATTTTTGTGCACGGTAGCATAGTGACACACCCACATGATGACTTGAGTGCTCAGGAGCTCACTTATGTTCAGCTGTACTTGAATATACTTGGACTCTGAGACACGTTTGCACACACTTTCACACGTAATCATTCGAACAAACGTGTTCTTCAACACATTTATACTGTCTGCCCATACATGTTGACCTGCACATTTTCTCACATACTAATACACATCTGCACATCTGCATACTCACAGAACACCATGATGTCTGTGATAAGGGCTCACAGAGCCAGGACTACTACCCTACCCAGTGTGCTTTGCTGGTTGCTCCCCAGAGTGGGTATTCAAGTGTTTCCAACCCACCCCTATGTTGGATATTTAAACTCTTCCAAACTTCTGCTCTTACCAACAGCTCAAAGCACCAATGACTGGCTGAAAATTTATTAGAAATTTAAAAATATAAAGATATTTTTAGGCTTAAAGATATTTTTGAAACAGAGAAAGAATTATTTCACGATGTAAAGAAGAAGAAGAAAGCTGCCCTGGGTTGTGCCAAAATTGCTAATCCTAGAAACACCAGTGACTCAGAAACATTAATTTTTAAATAAATAATTACTTTAACAAAATTGTCAGGTGGAACAACGTGCTTTCCACCACATCTAGTTTGGTTAAATTGCTCTGGACCAACTGCCAGAGGACACAGCAGAAGCCAGGCCCCCTGGGAGGGCCAGGCAGCTAGCGAATACACGTCACACCGATAAACAGTCCAGGTCTGATCTGGTTATCAGCACCCAGAATACCTAGAGGGTGGAGGCTCCAGGCTCCAGGCTCCAGCTAGAATCTAGCTGCTAGATAGAAGTGTCTACAACAGGAAAAGGAACTTGGGTATTAGAGTCTGGGCAGCACCACGGACAGTTCCCTCTCCTGAGCCAGGTGGTCTGTGAACTAGAGCTGGGCTTGACCTTAATATCCTATTCACGGCTGACAGTGACCAGGGAAAAGGATGGATGAACTGGAGAGTTGGAAAGGAGCAGGTGGGTGAACTGGGGCAGGAGAAAAAGGAAGGCTGGGAGGGGAGTGTGTAAGAAGGCTGTCCACCGAGGTGGGGGAATCCCTGCACCCACCTCTACTCCTGATAGATGTACTGCTAAGGTGACTTCTGCCCACAACACACTGTCCCTCCCCCAGGACCCTCACCCTTTGAGGTGGCATCTTCTCATGAAAGTCGGGCTGTTGGCTCATCACTAGGGGTCTGGAGACTAGGGTAGTCCCTAAAACTTAAAGCCATCTGGATAACTGGATGTTTCTGTTCCATCTTTAGCTCACATTTGAGATCAAGATAGCAGTAGGGAATGCGGTTCTGTTGCAGAAGTTCCAGCATGTCTGGCTAGAAATGCCGTGTTTAAAAATGTTCCTGAGGACCCAGGTTAACTCCTGAAAATGGAGGCTCTTGAGTGTCCCAAGACAGTGTTGCAGGCCAGCACCTGGTGGCTGTGTACCTTACTGGCTGCCATAGCAGTCACCACTATCAGTCTAGCCAGTGGGGACAGGCTCTGTGAATTGGTTATCTCTCCCTGTGATTGACCCTTCTTGAAATTCTGTGAAGTGCCTGGGGTTCTGCGGCTCGAGGGAAGTTTCCTTGCCCTGTCTGTGGCCATATCTCCCATACCTGGGAGATGAGAGATGCTGACGCTAGCATTTTTATGTACTGGTGAGACTGGTGTTCTCCAACAGGCACCAGTCGGGTTCTCTTTACTCTTGGAGACCCAGGTCTATGGACTCAGGCTTTACCCCTGCCATCCACGTGCCCAGAGCTATCAGGGGTTGAGGCAAGCAGATAAGATCAGACTTTATGTCTGTTTGTGTCTCAAGATGGCGATGGCATTTGTTCCTTGGTATCAACAGAGGCAGCTCCACTACCTTCTTACCTTCCAGAAGGAACTGGATGGGTCATGGGGTGGGAGTGGGGGGAGGATACATGGACCCTGGAAAAGGTTGTGGACTCACTTCATGGTGTGGCCACTTTTGCTCCCTTGTTCTGTCCTCCTCCGATGCTGAAGACATGGTTCAGCAATGGGCTGGCTCATGGTAGACGTGCCCCATCAGTGAGGATTTCAGAAGACTATGTCTGAAGCTTATGAGGCCTCAAGGGATAAAATGAGAGCGCTGAGAGTCACAAAGTTGTATCATATTGCCCATCACCATGACAACTAAAAACAAACCTGCCTCTTACTAGCTCTCTCAGATACATCACTCCATGGCTCCCTAGTGCCTACGGAATGAGCAAACTTTCCTCACATGCCTAGCCTCTGCTCCTGGGCCCAGTGTCACAGGACCTCTGTCTAGAGTGTGGGCAGGCTTGATGGGCCAAGAGGCCATGTATCTCTGCTGGGATCTACCACAGAGTTGGCAGAAGCAGAGACAAACCGTACATGTCCTGGGATATACGGCTGCCTCCATGATCTTGGAGATATGAGACAGGCTCTCCACGGGGCAGCCTTATCAATGACTCCCCCTTGTGCCTGCAGCCCTCTAAACCTCCCCAAGTGTCCCAGGCGAGGAAAGTGGCCTTTGGAAGAATGAGGGAGGGACTGAGGCTCAGGAAGTGATGCTCAGTGAGGCGCTCAGCATGTAGGTGCAGTCGTCACAGCTCCCAGACCAGCAGGGCCTGAGTTCTCTTCACTGCAGTCTGGACAAGCCAGGGCCCTGTGTCTGCCCAGGTGGCCTCCTGGGCTCATGTAAAAAGCCAAAATGTCTATTTGTTACCAAGCAGAGGCTGTGCATTAGCTCCTTGTCCTCCACGAGGCTGTGATGAGGGGCTAGACTGGCCCTGGGCCTCTCCAGGGTCCAACAGTGCTTTGTTAAAGACCCGGCAGCATCAGAATACTGTCAGTTTGGTAATTTTATTATTTGCTTCTCAAATTCAGCTTCCCTTGAGGTGAGGATGAGTTTGTTGGTTTGAATCTGTTAAGAATGGTCTGCACAGATTCAAACTGATGCTGTGGGGGTTGGGGGGCGGGGAGATGGCTGGTTTCCACAGCAACCCAAGAGCCTTTTTAATTCTGCTCTGCAGCCCAGATGCTGCACACAGAGAGGCCAGGGCCACCATCCGTCCCCCTCCGGGGCCAGGCTGCATCCCCCAGAAGCCATCATTTCCACATCTTTAGGTTTCCTGTTCTTGGTCTCTACTAAATGACTGGGAAGCCTTCAGCTATGAAGACTCAAGTACTCAGAAGAGGTGCACCTAGCCAGGGCACTAGCAGCCATCCAAGGCCGTCCTTATTCTAAGATGAAGTGTTTCTCACAAGTACCTTGCTATGTCCTTGGTAGCCTCAGCCCTTCTAAGAGAAGGAAGACAAGTCAGTCAGTCTCAATTCCAATAACTAGGTGAGTGACTCAATCTCAACCTCCTCATCAGACTGTTTCCTGTTCTCCCACACCCAGCTTGTGGATTCCCAAGGCTCAGCAATATAGAAAGGAGTCTAGGTACCTGTGGCCCTGGGTTCTGGATGCTTAGAATTTTCCCCCTTAGCTGCTGCAGGGCATCCAACCTTGCTGCTTCTGAGCATGGAAGAGGGAGTAACCCATCTAGACTCTGTCCCTAACCAGGCAGTATTAATGAATCCACTCGAGTCCGTACTCACAGTGGCCTGTAGCCTGTAGTAAGCATACACATTTCTACAGCATCAATAAGTCAAGTTCAAAGGCTGATGGGAGGGCCACAGCTTTGATTGAAATCCTAACACTCCAGAGGAGGCCAGAGCCACCAGCTCAGTCCATGAGACTAGCTGGATGATCTCTTCACAGGACAAAAAACCTGACCTCTCTAGAAGAGAGGCAGAACCTAAGGGCAGTTGGGAAACTGGGCCGCCCATCTGCTGGGGACTGTGCTTTAAACAGGCCATACAGCCTCAGAGACGTCTGTACCTTTGCTGTCTACTGATACTTCATTTGGAGAGAGTGTCTGTGGTAAGATTTGCATCCGGAAGTAGCTAAGCATCCAGGCACAGCCCTGTGCCAGCAGTGGTGAGAGCCTAGGAGATCTGACCAAGTCCTGAGGACATGCCACTTAGGACAATGGCCCCAGAGCCAATAAAACAACAGCTTGTCACATACAACCTATAAACAGGACATTCTTTCTTGCCCTTTTTAAAAGGTTGGGAAAAGTAAGAATAACATTTTCTGGCATGTGAGAACTATGTGATTTGTCCAATGCTGGCATCCAGCCAGTCCTTTGCTGAGGACTTGTCTGTACCAACAAGGTTGGGTGCTGTCTGGCCCTGGCCCACTGAACCTAAGAGAGGTGCTGTCTGGCCCTTTATGAATCTGGCTGTGATGAGATGCTTCATGCTGTGTGTCTACAGGGTCTATCCTGTCTCAGCCAAACACGCGGAGGTTTATAGAGAGGGAGCTTTGTAAATGTTGTGAATGATAGCAGTCCCTTCCAGTTTACCACACATAAGGAAGATGACCCTGGATGACTAGGTAGGATAGCCTGCCTGGCGGTGCACAGCCAGAAGACTATAGCTGAAGTCTTCTTGAGATGAACTCCTCAAGGACAAAGTTTCAGCACGTGCTGAAGACTTCTAGGCAGTCATCTCTACCCCATAGTCCTGCTGTCCCTTGAGTCAGCTCCTTGCCAGACACCACTGCTCATGTGATTGTCATAGATGCAGAATCTCTCATCCTCTGATGGCATCTCAGCAAGGACTAGACTTGGGAAACTGTTGTAAACAGAATGTGCCCTAAGCAAAGAATTCTGTGGGGCAGAACTTGGCATTTCCTAACACGGAGGGATTTTACCAGTCCTCAGCAAGGGTCCTCGTTGCCTGCATCCCTGTGGTCTCCGGTGAGGGGTTATTTTCATTACCTTGTCCTAGCCTTGACCTTCTCCTGTGCTCTCTTTCACCAGTTTGGAGAGTTAACAGTTATTCTGAGATGACTATCTCCATAATGCCCAGAGGCTGTGTCCCATGGCAACACTGAATCTACCCAGCTGGGGATGTCCAGAGGAGCAGACTAGAAAAGGCTCGGACCTCTTGGAACCTTGCGCAGAGGCAGGTTCCTAACTGCAGGGTCATTTACATTACTCCCAGTGTTGACAGATATGAGATCAGAGGCTTGAGCCACATAGTCAGATTTTCTTGTGTAGAAAAGGCAGCCTAGAGCCAGCTCTGCTTCTAGTAAAAGCAGAGTAAAAGTAAAAGTCCTATCAAATAGGACAGGGGATCTCTCAGAGTAACAGCAAAGGCTGGGTGGCAACCAGCAATATACCTGACTATGTTGTGCCTCAGTTTCCCCATACCATCGAAGAACTAGTCTGTGTTGATACAGAACAGAGGTTCTCAAGCTGGGACTTTTCAACCTTGGGGTTGAACAACCCTTTCATGGGGATCACCTAAGACCATAGGAAAACACAAATATCTACACTATGAATCATATCAGTAGCAAGATTACAGTTATAAAATAGCAACAAAAATAATTTTGTGGTTGGGGGTCACCACAACATGAGGAACTGTATTAGAGGGTTGAAGCATTAGAAAGGCTGAGAACCACTGATCTAAAACATAGTTAACCAGGTAGCTCGTCACAGCATCTGTCTCCAGTGGTACCGCAGAGATTGAGTCTGAAGTGGTGCCCTCTATGGGCAGCTCCAAACCTAGACCCTGGCACAGATGTAGAGGGGCATGTGTGACCCTTATGGATGGGGGGAAGCCACCAGTCTAGTGCCCAAGAAGTCATAAACCAGGTCTTGGGCTTTGCTTCTAGAGACTTCAGGTACACAGTACAAGGAGATTGACTCCTTCTGGCCACTCCAGGAAGAAGCTGAGAAACTTCACTCAAGCAGTGCATAGAGTGCAGGGGCCAGTAGCCAGGGCTCTTCTGCCTCTCCTGAGTGCCTGGACCACTTGTGACGGACCTGGAGCCCTGCGCAGAAGATGGGTGTCAAAGCTTCCTCCGATCCAGAGCCCCCTCCCCCTACACACTTCCTGCTCTCCTTTGTGCCCCCTTCCCTACCCTCCTGACTAAGACTATCATTCAGGATCCATCAGGGACCTTGGCTGACTTCCAGTCCCCGGAGAAGAGACTCTGAGAGTTCAGAACACACGGAGGTCTCCATGACTCATAGGGTGCTGAGCAGACAGAATCCCTCGGGGTTGAGTCCCTTATCTGAAGTTCAGGGCTCGGGGTTTCCACTGAGCACTGGGACAGGACAGTTGACCACGCCCCACCCAGAGGTTACACACCACAGGACTTCTAAAACAAAAAAGTACAATGTCCCTGGGTCTAATTCTACCTTTATGATTCTTAACTATCTCCCCCTGTCCCCAGGAACTCTAGCTTCCAATCCTTTAAACCCCAGAGTAGCAAGAACCTGGGGACCCCTCCCCTAGAGCAGGCACTAGCTTTAACAGCACCTGGAAGAGCAAAGTTGCTGGGTGGGGTGGAGGGCTACAAGAAAAGGAGTCAGGTGGAGAGGGAAGGAAATGCCCCCCAAACAGGTGTCTCCCAATCACAATGCCATGCCAACATTTGCCAAGGGGATAACTGTATGAAAAGTCTTAACCTGATCCAGCCCTCCCCTCAGACAGACAGCCCTCCCACAACAGATGAGCTGGCCTCTGACACACGCCTCTTGTATTTTGCTTCTCAACCCGTTCAGTCCTTTGGCCCTTTGGAGAAGGGGTTCAACACTGGGGTTAGGGAAGACCCTTTCTGCCCCCAGCAGGCCCTGTCCACAGACAGGACCAGCCCTGCTGACTCATTCTCAGAGAGTCTTCACCTCAGTTTCGGAAAATTTGGATTTGAGAGATATTTTAATACAGGGATTGTGAAGATTCTTCCAAAATCAATTTCCGTTTTCACCTTCCTGTTCCTGGAGCCCTCGAGAGACAGGGATCTCTTTTTAAAATGAAATAACATCATCCTGTCCTCCTTTTGGGGGAAATGCTTTAATGTGAGTTGTCTGAATCGGTTGGAAGCAAGCAGCAAACCCTGGTCGGTTGTCTCTTTAAATCGACTCTGCAGTGTGACGGGCAGCCGGCCGCCGGGCTGGGAAGAACCATTCCTGCTCTGCCGCAGGGAGCCAGGGCGCGGCGCGCTGCCGCGGTCCGCGCCTCCCCCAGTCCCCATGGTTACAGCTCCTGCTTCCTGGCCGGTCCTTCATTCCCCTGGCTGTTGCTGCAGAAATCAGGCGCGCAGGCGGCTGGCGTCCCCCAACCCAGAGCTGGAAACTGCCTGCAGAGAGCGCATTGGATGCCTGCTCTTCTCGGCTCTGACTCACTCCCTCCGGGTGCAGAGAGCTCCGTCCCCAGTGCAGTGCTCTGGCCACAGCCAGGCGCTAGGCTGCAGCCCTGCAATCTGTTGATAACTCCACTCATAAGCTCCAATCTAATGCCTTTCGTCATAGAAAACTGTTCCCTAGCACGAGGGACATGCCACATCTCGCCTGTGAGAAGCGGGAGACCTGTGCCTCTTCAGCTGCCTTTACCAAAATAGGTGAGAAGTTGGGTGGCTTCCTCCTGGTGTCTGAGAAGGGGAGGGGCGGGGGAGGGCTTGTGCCCGAGCTACTGGCCGGCCACAGTGTCCACTCATGAGGGCCATTTCTAGAGCAGAAACGCTGTGAGGGGTTCGGCTACTCTTGCTGTTGGGAAGGTGGATTCTGAATAACTTTGGGTAAGTCTCGAGCTTGGAGTCCTAGCAAGACCACATAGTTCCAGTCAGGCAAGAATGCCCATGTGGGAAACCAGTCCTCAAGGTCTAGCCACATCAGGCAGGAGAAGCTTCTGCCTGCCAGGTCTGCCCCGGCACTGTGAGATTTACTCAGGTTTATTTGATTCTCTTGATGTCAGTTGATAATGCTGGTCTGGCTTGTGCAGCCTGAAATAACCAAGTTGCGGTCTTCCGTTGGGATGGCGAGCAGAGACTACTTAAGGACTGGTTTCTGGCTGCCAGGAGCCAGGTTTCTTCCCAAGTCCCAAAGCCCATATTATCACCACCTCTCTGGATGCTTCAAATGGAGCCTGAGCCAGGGACTCCAACAGGCTGGCCAGGTTGATAGGAGCCAGAAAGAGGCAAACTTGGGAAGGGACTGAGTGCTCCCTGGGTAGACCTGCCTGGGTGTCGACCAGTCACAGGCAGGGAGAAGGCTCTGTTGCACTCTGACCATGCCCTGTCTTTGCAGGTGGGTCAGCTTGCAGATCTCCATTCATCTTGTCACAGTCACTCTGAGGTAGCCTTCCCAGGAGCTCGACCGCATCTGTTTGGGACTTGACCTTCCAGATGGCCATGGAGGCTAGAGGGGAGAAGGGCGCAACATAGTGGTTGGTGACAGCAACCCCATCGGTGCGTGTGCCTCCCTAACTCTGCAGGGCTCATGGTGAGTACACAGCCCAAAGGGCCTAAAGCTCAGACCAAAACCCTGACGTTCACGTCAGATCAAGGGCTACCACCTCTGTGAGGTGGATGAGGCCTGGGCAGGGGAGTAAGTTATGGGGTGGTTAGGCAGTTAGCGACTGTCCAGCCGGTGTCAGTCCTGGGGTGGGAGAACTCTCTGGGGGGCAGCGGGGTCTGGCTACATTGGGTCTCTGGCTGCCTGCCAGGGTCTGTCTGCTCGCTGGCTCGCTTGGTGCTGTTCATACTAATTAGCTGCAGGCACACAGCAATGTCGAGGCATTTAATCAACAGAACGGCATCCGTCCATGAGGGCTCGTATCTATGCCCCGGGAAACCTTGTCTAGTCCTAGACTAGGTTCCCTCCCTCTCAAGGGGGCCTCAGTCAGGGCACCGGCCCTTTCTACTGTCCCAGCTCCTCAGAAAGTGAGCCAGCTTTGGCCGCTAAGGCTACAACAGGAGGGGGGTAGAGTGTTTCTCTCACTAGAAAAGGGTAAAGGCAGTGTGTTCAGTGGGTTGGAACAGTGTCCAAGATATGACGGGGCCCTTCCCGAAGGCTCAGGTTTGTATTATGGTTGCTGCCTATTCGTCTCTAGGAAGACTGACAGCCGAGTAAATAATGCATTGTGTACGCTCCTAAGGGACAGCTGACAGGGACAGCTCGGGCTGGGGTGCGTGCTGAGAATGCCAATGACCACCAGGATAAGGTGTCCCTAGCCCAGACATGGACATCGGTTCCTCAGTGCAGACCTGTGTGTCTGCCTAGTAAGGAGCGTTCTGCCTGAATCACTATTCACTTGCTTCTTGCTCCATTCAAAATGCCCAAGAAGAGAGATCCCTGATACCCAAATTACCATCGCTTGCTTTAGCATTGCTGGCTGAGGCAAAGGATGTCCATGCTCCCTCCTGACCCCAGCAAGGTTACCTGTTCCAGGCGCTGGCAGCTCTCAAAGAAGAGCACCCTGGCCTCAAGGGTCCCTTGGCTTCTGACTATGTCTCCTATTGCCCCCAGGTGCCACACCCAACATGGCTGTCAGCCCCAGGTTGGAATGGTTTGTGGCCTTCATTCCCAAATTCTCGATGTTTGCGAAATGGAAAACTGCCCTTGGCAGGCGATAAGCAAGCTGGCTGAAGCTTTAGGAGGCATGGCGGCTGCAGTGGCCAGCCACCCTAGGTGACCCACTAGCTGCCTAGCTCAGCCCCCCACCTACAAGCCCCTGGCCCTCTCCTATCCTCAACTCCCTATGTAAGAAGTGTCTGCCCTTTGCTCCCTCTTGTCTCGACGTGCAGGACTCACAGCAGTTGCCAGCAGTCCTGTGGAGATTTCTGTCCCACACAAGGGCCATGCCAGACTTCCGGAGCCCAAGGCTGCTCATTCAAGATCCCACACTGTAAATGCCTCCCTGACAATTCGGCCTGGAGTCTGAGGACTTTCAGGGAGTCTATTACTATCGACTGATAGTTTGCAGATGAGAAGTGGCTGAGAGACATAGAAAGTGTGGGGTGAACAACCTGAGGTGCCACACCTTCTGTAGGTCAGCAGGCTAAGGGGCAGGTGGTGCTGGACAAATCACCTGGGACCCAGGGACAGAATGGTCAGTGGTTCTGAGCTGGGGTGGCCTTAGCTGAGGCTCCGTGTCTAGCTGCACTGAGCCTGCTGGAACTTCTCCAACACGTGTCCAGCAGCACACCATGTTCCTCCTCCAGGGCTTTAGATAGAGCTAGAGGTCTCCTGAACCCCACACCAGGGTGAAAGAGCTCTGGATTCACACTACCTTCCTTAGGCCACACCATGCTTCTCTCCCTAGACATGATCCTGGTCTGATCCTCCCCGTGACCATGTCCAACATGGCAAGCCGAGGGCACCTCTGTCCTCAGAGCATCTGTGTCACAGCAAGTAACAAACTCAGAAGCCAACTAGCTCTGCGACACTAAGCACTGCTGTTTAATTCCAGCAGACACCCAGACACGGATGTCTTTGCCCTCTGTCACCTGTGATTCTCACAGTTAGCACCAAGAAAGCCTGCTCTCGAAGGGAACAAAGTGACACCTGTGAATGACAGGGAGAGTTGTTCGGCCTCTGGCTTTTCTCTGCTGGTCCTGGAGGGCATCCACATTGGTGGACGGACTAAAGCACTTGCCATGTCCACGGCTCTCACTTCCTGGCGAGGAGCTAAGCAGGATAGACCAATGTGACAGACGCAGTCTGCTGTGGTGTGGGATGTGTGGAATAGAATAGTGTGGTACAGAACACGGGGTGTAAAGGAGGTGGGGTGGGGGAGGGGTGTGGAACGGCGTGGCACAGGATACGTGGTATAGAATGGATGGTGTGTGTGGTGTAGAATGTGTGGCACGGGCTGTGTGGTGTGGGTGTGTGTTGTCAATGTGTGGTGTTGGAGAGTGTGTTGTGGGTGTGTGGTGATGTACAGCGTGGGGTGTGGGTGTAGAATGTGTGGGGCGGGTGTGTGGCGTAGGGTGCGTGGGAGGGGCATGTATGGCACTGGTCTAGAATGGTATAATGGGATTGTGATACAGACTAGTGTGGTGTGGGATGGGCTGTAGAATGTGGGATGTGTGCCATAGGCTGTGTGGTGTGGGATCTGTGGTACACGTGTGTAGAATGGTTGTGGGATATAGAATGTGTGGTGTGTGCTGTAGGGTGTGTGGTGTGGGATCTGAGGTACACGTGTGCAGAGTGGTTGTGGGATATAGAATGTGTGGTTGTGTGTTGTGGGGTGTGATGTGGAATGTACTGTGGTGTGTGGTGTGGAGTGTGGTATGGTATGGGGTATGAGTGTGGGTGTGGTGTGGGGTGTGGGATGTGATGTGGGGTGTGGGGTGTATAGTGTATAGTGTGTGATGTGGTATGTGAGATATGTACTGTGATGTGTGCTGTGGTGTGGGGTGTGGGGTGTGGGGTACAGAGTGTGGGTAGGGTGTGGGTGTGACATACGGTGTGCAGGATGTGGGATGTGATGTGTGGTGTGGTGTGTGGGGTATGGAGTGTATGGTGTGTGGAGGATGTATGATATGGGATACATTTTGGTATAAAATGTGTGGTATGGAATAGAGTGGTATAGTATGAGATTATTGCATGGAATCATGCAGTATTAAATGTATGGTGTGGGATGTATGGTATGGAATGTGTAGAATAGGTGTGTGCTGTGGAATGTGTGCTGTAGAATGTGTAGCATGTGATATGTAGTAGGAATATATGGTGTGGGGTATGAGGAGTTGAATAGTGTGATATGGGATGTGTTATGTAGAATGTGTGGTGTGCGGGGCTGGGGTGGCGTGTTAGTTATAGAGTATCGTGTGGGATGCATGGTATGGAATGGTGTGACAGGAGATTTATGGTGTGGGGTGTGTGGGGTGGCATGCGTGGAACAGTGTATATGTGCATGGTGACATATGACAGAGTGGTGCAGTGCTGTTAACTGGCAGTGGTGGGTCGTGCCTGTCTTCTCAAAATTCAGGAGGCTGAGGCAAGAGTATTGGCATGTGTCTGAGGCCAGCCTGGGCTGTACAGCAAGACCTTGTCTCAAAACCAGAGTGCGGCGATGGAGAGCGTTAGTGGCCAAGACGGTGCTAGTTTGGACGGTGCGTACAAGTCCATGGAATAGATGGGAAGAAGCACGTGGCGAAGGATGACATGCTTGTGTAACGAGGGGTGCAACGTGGGGTTGCACTGTGCTGTGGGGCATTGGGGTGTGGAATGGTACAGTGAGGACTGGTGTACTGTGGAGCCACACGATGTGGACATGTGTGGTACGGGATGAAATGTGGCTTATGATGATGTTCCTTGACATAGTGTGACGTCTGGGATAAGAGAGCATAAGGCGGGCAGGGTTAAGACAGCGTTGTGCAATGGTTTACTCTGGGGTGACACGGTGAGGGGACCCGTGGGTGGGATCTGGTACTCAGTGTGCTGGGAACATGTGTACTGGACAATGTGCTGTGATGCAGGATAGCGCGGGGTGGGGTGGTATGCTGTGAGGTGACACCCTGGGAAGCTGTAATATTTATGTCAGGCTGATCAGGCGCTGCTCCTGTGTGTTGGCTGTGACATCGCCATGGCGTGTGGCGGTCTAAGCATATTAACAGCAGGAGCGCCCGTTAGAGCTTTCACAGAGGACTCAGTTGACCCTCACGTGCTGTGGCCCAGGGCTTACCTCCCTGCCACTGGATGCTGGCTCATTTGACAGTGACAAAACCTTGCCTAGTCCCTGCTTGGGGTCAAGGGTCATAATACATGATATATTTGCAACACACTTTGAATCTGCTATTTCCACATTTTAAAAAGACAGGAGAGGGGACTAAAGAACCATGGAAACCTAAAAGCCTGAGTTTTATACCACAGAACCCACATAAAAGTAAAAGGGAAGAGATGAATCTATAAAGCTGTCCTCTGACCTCTACACAGGATCCTTGGCATGAACATGCTGCACACACACACACCATACACACACATACACACATATACACAATACATACACATACACACACATAACATGCCATGCTAATAACTGATTAAATCAATAAGTATATTAAGGCATGACATGATTTTCAATTGCACTTTCCAAGACACTGGGAAGATGTATAAAGGTAGACCTCACACTCTGGCTTTGTGACTTTCTAGAACTCAGTCGAGCCCCAAGGCTCCTCCCCATGGTGCTCGAGGGTCACAAAGGCTGGCAGTGGAGCACTTCAGATACACAGAAGCTTTACCTATATGCAGTCAGCTCTGAGACCATGGGTGAAGGGAGATCTGTAGCCCTAAGCTATGAAACGTGTATGAGCCCAAATGTGGTAGGTTCACTGTAACGTAGCCCGGCCATGATACTCAGGAGCCAGCAAATGGCCTGGCCCTGCCTCCCCCCCCCCCCCCCCCCCCGTAGGCAGAGGCGAGAGATTGATGTGTTTCCAAGCAGCTCAGAACTTCTACTTTCAGGGTTTGTTGGGGTCTGTTGGGTTTTGGTTTTTGCTCTTGCTTTTTGTTTTATTTGTTTTGTTTTTCTTTTTCTTCTTGTTCATCCCAAGGTCTAAATGGCTAGAAATGTCTCAGAGCTACGGTTCTGTCAGACAGAGCTTTTCCGATCTCAACATTCCCCTGAACTATCCACACTAAGAAAGCAACTGCCAGCCTAGGAGGAAACCCCCATAATACTCTTCAAAATGTCTTCAAATCTCTCCATGATTTCACCGTCCCGTGTATCCCTCTCAAAAGAAAATCACAGCAAACTATATTCATGTATCATCCACTGGCGTTCTGAGAGAATGCGTGACTTACCTTCTGCTTGTCCCATGGAAGGCTGATGGATCGATAAGATCCAGTTATCACTGAGAAGTCAGGCAAGGAAATGTGTCAGGCTCTATTGAAACCAGTCTGGGTTGGCACAGAACCAGAGAAGAAGAAAAAATACAGACCGGAGCAGAGCAAGAAGGGAAGCAAGCGGAGCACAGCGGCTCGCGCCGCGAAGTCCAGCACTGGAGAAGCTGAGGCCGCTACGGAGTGCAACCCTGCCACAAAACTAACGGGAACAAAACCACAGATGGAGACGAGGAAGACTACCCAGGAAAACTGAGTCGAGAGAAGACCCGAGGCTGAGGAGATGACTCAGTGGGTAAGACAACTCTCTGGGCCAAACACATGAGCCTGGGTTCAAGCCTATCACTTATGGGAAACAAAACAAATAAAACAGGCTAACCTGCTATGAGGCTAGCTCCAGTCTCACTCAGACACTGACTCAAAAGAATAAGGCAGAAAGTGGGAAAGCGGGGCATGTGACGACCTCCTCTGGCCTTTGCACATGTGCAGAGGCACATGCTTCTGCACATTATATATATGCATATGCATACATATATATATATGCATACATCACACAGACATACACTGCAACACATACTCATATACAGGCACACACACAGAGCCACAAAAAAGAAATAAATAAAGAAAAAGGCAGGAAGGAAGGAAGGAAGGAAGGAAGGAAGGAAGGAAGGAAGGGAGGGAGGGAGGGAGGGAGGGAGGGAGGGAGGGAGGGAGGGAGGGAGGGAGAGAGGGAGGGAGGGAGGGAAGTAGGGAGGGAAGAAGGGAAGAAGGGAGGGAGGGAGGGGAAGAACAAACCAGAAGAGGGATCGGAAAGATCCAGGTGCTCCCTCTATTCAAAGTTCCCAGGTCAGAGAGCCATGTGTCTTCAGACCTGGCATCCCAGGTTCAAGAGACTCCTTTTCCACTTGTCACAGTCACCACCAGCTTTTACATTGCTTAATTGAACTCTCTTCCTCCTTCCCTCCTTTCTTCTTGTCCTGTGTAACTTCCTGACTTGTTTTATTGACAGGACAAGCTGAAAAGATACATCAACTAAAATACAATGAAAATGTGAGTGGAAGCCATGACTCAAAACAGGATGCCTGGGACTGTGCGTTAGAGCAGGGGTCTCAGCCACTGTTCTGTTGCTGTGATGAGACACCAAGGCAAGCACATAAAAGACAACATTTAACTGGGGGTCTTGCTCTCAGTTTTAGAGATTTAGTCTATTATCATCACGGCAGGGAATGTGACAACAGGCGAACTTGGCTAGGGGCTGCATCCTGATCCTTGGGAGACACCGGGCTTGGCTTGAGATCTTGAAACCTCAAAATAAGGCTGCATTTCCTAATCCTTCTAATCCTTTCAAATTTGCTGCCTGCTAGTGACGAGGCATTCATGAGCCTGTGGGGCCCATTCTTATTCAAACCACCACAGTGGGCATGTTCATGGGACTGTTGGCTGAGCACCCAGCTTAAGGGGGTAGAGAAATGTCCAAAATGGCTTCCGAAGCAATCAGGCCATCCTTCAGACAATGCAAGCAATAAGACACTGGGACCTAACTTGTTAGGGGCAGCCTTTATTCCTGCTTCTGAGGGTTCTCTCGGATGGTCCTTCCTCCATGTTACTGAATCTGCAGGGGTTTTTTTTCCCTACTTTGAGCTGATAGATTCATCCAACAACAGTTCTGGGGAGTAAGCAAGAAGTGTTATCCAGAGGTCAATGAACAGAAAAGGGAAAGAACCCTGGAGGCTTCCAGGCTGCTCTTGGGTATGGGTTTTCACTAGGCCTGCATTCTGACAGTTCAGTATTTCATGCCGTCATCAGAAAAGGGACAAGACTTCCAGGAAACAGGGATGCCACCTTCCCCCCCCCCTTACTCTGTTATATTAAGATCTTTGACAGCGAGGTGGGTATATCTGTTTCACTATAATGAGATGATAATGCACTCAGCATCCTCTCGAGTGTCAACGTGACCTCCTCATAAGACTTCATTGATGTAGAGTTCCGGTGGAATGTGTGTGGTAACTGGGTAGCCATCAGCCAGGAGCATGTGGTTATAAGCATGTTAGCTGTAATTTGTGAGGGCAAGTGAGATCTGGCTGGACAACAGGCTTTGGTCATTTGAGAGCTCTAATATGGTGACCTGGGAGCCAAGCTCTGCTCACCATCACTGCTCCAGAGGATGCTCTGGCTCCACAGCTACAGAAGGAACTTCCCTCAAGCCAGGCAGCTCTTGCCTGACCCCATGTCAGATCACTGGAATCTTGCCCAAAGAACATTTGCACAGTAGACTCCTTGAGAGGAACTTGCCCATGTGTGAACTTTAAAATATGAAATGCATCTCCATTTTGCATTGCCTACTTTGAATTTTAAATGTCACCTCTAAAAATGCAGAAAGGCACTGCTAATCATTCCGATACAAATAAGCAGGAAGCCAAACCAAACTCCATTTTTCACCAAGCTTATTGGTCATTCCCTGGGTCACACTGTCCCTAGTATCTGAAGTCTGTCTTCATATAGGTGACCCTCAACCCCCTCCAGGCCAGATCTCCAAAGCTTACAAAGCCCCAAAGGGTCAGAGGCCTCCCCTTGTAAATATCCAGCTTAGAATGAGCCCTTCAGCCCAAGACTGTGTGATCTGGTCTGGACAGCATCCTAGAAAAAAAATCACTGCATAGCAAGCTGGCTCTCTGAGCTTTCTGCCTGCTGCACGGAGACGGTTCTGTTTTGTTATTTGGCCTCCCGTGAGGCTTTGCTGTATGAATCCAAGCCATAGATCAGGTTCCTATAGGGATTGGGGATGAGAAAGTGGAACAGTGCTCCCAACTCAGAATATCAGGGATACTGCAAGCACTGCTCTGGTCAGGGCTGGAGCCCTCTGCCCTCTTTAGCTGCCTCAGATCCCTCCCACCACAAAAGTCTGGCACCGTCACACCCCATATACACAATGACAATGACCATGGGGTGGGGAGTGGAAGACTTGTAAGTGTCATTGATAGGCTTTCATTGTAGAGTTTTAGTGCTGGAGAAGAGAGCTAGCTGCAAGGCACGCACTGTACTTGGGAGCTTACTTGCATATTTGTTCTCTCTCTCCCTCTCTCTCTCTCTCTCTCTCTCTCTCTCTCTCTCTCTCTCTCTCTCTCTCTCTTTCTCTCTCTCATAGTCTATCCCCCCTCTCTCCCTCCCTCACTAGCAACAATAGTAAAAATGGGTCAAAGTCCTAAGACTCCCACGAAAAGACCCATGTCTTTAGGAACCTGGAGATGTTGCTTGGGCCCAGTTGAACCCACATTTCTTAGAACCCCATGGGGTGCTCTGCCTCCCAGTAGCATAAGCTCATCAGGTCCATGGTTATCCTGATCTCATCAGGAAGCACGCTCCCCGTGACTCAGAAGTTGGCTTCTGTCTGACAGGAAGCAGCTGAGCCGAGACAAGCAGAATAATGGCCTTGGTGCTCTCGGAGCCAGTGTCCTCTATCACCACATAGTTAATTCCCTGCAGACAGACACCAAGGAAGGACATGTTGTCTCCCATGCAGACCAAGTGTCCTGGAAGCAGATGCTCTACACTGGGGCTGGGACCCTCCACTTAACACACTATAGAAAGAAAGCATCTGAGGCTTTGAAGTCGGGGCATTCAGGAGATCTTAATGGAGGCTCTTATTGCTTGGAGAGTGAGGGCGTCTCTGGCTGTGTTCCTAAAAATACCCACAGGCAAATGGCCTCATAACAGAGCTGACCCACCAGACAAGGTGCTGGATGTCCAGGAAGAAAGGCACAGTTGAAGAAGCATTCCTTGGGGGAAGCAGTACACTCATCTTCAGAAAGCCCCAATCCATTGCAGGTGCCTCATCCTCAGGCACAGGCTCCTCCTGCAATTGTTGCCTGGCCAACACTTCTGAGGGCTTCCTGGGTCAGAGATGTGATGGCACTGTCGGGCATTCTTCCTTTGCTGTGCCATCCTGTAGCTATCCAGACTACAAATTCCCCTTTCCAGAACCTTGGGCTGAGTGTAGGAAGTCTCCTGGTCAGGACAGTAGGATGTGGGGATCTCCAATAGAGGGAAGTACAATGCGCCTACTCTAGAGCTAGCTTTCCAATGTCTCAATAGGAAATCATGACCTGGGATGGACACAATCCAAATGGCATCTCACCTTTTGAGGCTCATGTCTTCCAGAGAGTTAGTTGTTCAAGTGCTACCCATGTCCACACCTACCCTCAGACCTCTTTCTTCCCTGCATCAGCTATGACCCAAAAGTGTGATGGGTATGAGGACACTGTGGGCATGAGCCCTGGCTGCCCACTGACCAGATGTCTCTTCAACCAGAGACTTGACCCTCTTGCCCCAAATATAGTGGCAAGGACACCCACCCCAGGGCCCTAAGGATTCCCAACCCAGACATCCTTTCCTCTGCATTGCCCTACCACAGGAAAGCCATGCTTTCGTGTGAGCTGTAACCTCTAACCCTTTACTTCAGTTCTGATACACAGTGCAGTGGATGAAGCCGGAAAAGGTCCTGAGGGCATACCATGCTTGTAACAACTTCTCTTTCTCCATCTGCTCAGGTCCATGCCGCTAGGACCTGCTGAAGACTGGTGGCGAATTCCCCCAGGGAGCCATTTAAAAGCATAATGTCAATGCGTGTGGGGTGCAGAAGTGGGTTGGGAAGTTAAGTGTTCTGTAGCTTGTCTGAAGGCAGCAGACACGCATGCAGTGGAGGCTGGCGCCTGCCCGCCCTCTATCTGTGATGTGGATAGAGAGAAGGCTAGAGGCAGATGTCAACACTGGAAATGCCACCTCTAGGAGATGCTCCCAGAGTCATGGGCAGATGCTCTCCGCTGAGCAGCCGTGGGAAGACACCAACCCCAGGTGGGCTCCTGGGATACTATACCTTACACCCTTCCTGTGTGAGTAGTCACTGAAGAGAGTCCTTCTCTGCCACCAGCCTGACCCCTCCTGAGACATCTGACAAATCACATAAGGAATCCTGGCCATATCAGTCACTCAACTTTGCTTCCTTTCCAGGATTTGAAGACTGTCCTCTCCCTGCCCCAGTACCCAGGGGAGTTCCTGCATCCCGTGGTGTATGCCTGCACCGCGGTCATGCTCCTGTGTCTCCTTGCCTCTGTCATCACCTACATCCTGCATCAGAGGTAAGAAAGCCCATCCCACCCTACCCAGCACAGTGACCACAAGGGCATAGTACTAGAGAAAACCCAATCCTTCCATCCTGGGTCTTCAGCCTTATTTATTTATTTATTTATTTATTTATTTATTTATTTATTTATTTATTTATTTATTTATATTTTATGAGGATGAGTGTTTTGGCCATATGTATGTATGTGTTCTGTGTATGTGATGTGCCTGGTATGGCCCAAGGAGGCCAGTAGAGGGTGCCTGACCCCCTAGAACTAGAGTTAAGGATGATTACAAGTTACCATGTAGCTGTTGAAAGCCAAACCCAAGACCTCTGAAAAACACCAAGTGCTCTTAAAGGCTGAGCCATCTCTTGGCCCCCACTGGGACTTCTTAACATCAGTCTCTGTGTTCTTGTAAAACCGTGTGAAATAAGTCTGTCCTGAAATGGAGGCATGTTGGGTTCCAGCATCCTAAGAGGTCATGGTCATGCTTGCAGGGTCCTTGAAGTCCCCTCTCTATTGTGACTTTTTTAATCTAAGGACCTTCTAGACAGAGGTCTACTTCTGAGTTTGTTTCTGGATGTCTGTGTCTGGGAAGGAGATGTGTGTGACTTCTGTGTGCCTGCATCCACAGAAGATGCACAAGGAGTTAGGAGAAGGGGATCCCAGGCATAGCTACAGCCAAACCCATAATTAAAACTGTGAGTAATGCCTAGTCCTGGGCCGTAGACAGACACAAGCAGAGGCTTGGTATGTAAGGGCACTGTTGGGGGAGAGGATTGATCTGAAACTGTTCATAGTCTAGTGTGGCAGCTCTAACAAGTTACCGTAGAGCGGCTGGTTGATAACAATGGCTAGAACAAAAATTGTTTTTTCACAGTTCTAGAAATTGAGAGTCAAGAGTCAGGGTACTGAGCAGGTTTGGTGTCTGATGAGAACTCACATCTTGGTACACGGATGGCATTCTCTCTAAGTCCTCCAGTTGTATAAAGAGAAGGGAGCCCTTAGGGGTCTCTTTGATAAAAGCACTAAACCTAGTCATGAGAACTCCATCCCAACAACCATCTCTTACTACCATCATGCTGACAATTGAGCCTCAACAAAGATTTCTTTAAAAGATGTATTTATTGTATGTGAGTGCACTGTTGCTGTCTTCAGACACACCAAAGGAGGGCATCGGATCCCATTACAGATGCCACCATATGGTTGCTCAGAATTGAACTAAGGACCTCTGGAAGAGCAGCCATTGCTCTTAACCACTAAACCATCTCCCAGACATGTAGCAGAGATCTCGAGAGGCATACCCATTTAGACATGTTGATGACTGTGGACATTATCATAACCAAAGGCAATCAGACTTGTAGTGACATAGTCTGGCCCTCTCTCTATATCAGACTTCTACTCAGAGAGAGAAGTAGTACCAGGAATTAGGAGCATGACTTCCCCCTCTGAGATCCCAGACAAGCCAGTCTCTGTCAAATGGACACAGTGATAGAAACTCTACAAAATCCTTTGCAAGCATTGCACCTGTGAGACCCGGCTGAAGTGGACAGGGCTCCGTTCTCTATCTCTCTCATTATCTGGTCCTTTGGATGGGTTCCTCCCAGCCCTGCTGAGAGCCTATTGTTCCCACAATGGACAAGGGTGGTATTTCCAGGCTCTCCTCTGAACCAGCGGTTTTTAATATGAAACCTCTGTTTCCCACAGTGCCATCCGGATAAGCCGGAAAGGCCGGCACGCACTCCTCAACTTCTGCTTCCACGCGGCTCTGACCTTCACCGTGTTCGCTGGTGGCATCAATCGCACCAAACACCCCATCCTGTGCCAAGCGGTGAGTGCTGCCTTCCCTGTGCTAAAACAAAACAAACCAAAAACAAAAGTGTGCATGACAGTTTTCTTATCACAGCAGAAACGTATGCTAATTTGCTTATAAAATAATACCTTAGTGCTTGTTCAGCTGTTGCTCCCAAGGAGACTGAAGCTTCTATCGTGGCTCTATATTATAATCCCATCTGAAGCAGGTTGTTTGGCCCAACATTTGGCCATATGAAATCATTTTATTTTTCCCTAGAGCAACTTGTCTAAGGACTTGAGGGTCACATGCCTAGGCAGCTACTGTCCAGCAAATGTTGATCTTCACAAGAATGGAGACGTGATGCCTCTCCAAAAACCAGTGAGGCAGGACCCAGGGGGTGGGCTGAGTGAGACCTTCCAGTGCTGACCTCACCCTGCCAGCAGACTGGTCAACCATAGCTAGCAGTAGCAGCAGAGATGTATATCCACATGAACCAGGTAGAGCATCCCAGGCATTTCTGATCTCTCTTAGGGAAAAGGGGAGCTTTGAAAACATCCAGCACGGAAAAGAATAGCTCAAATCACAAGGCAGATCATCTTCACACATGTGGCCTGGTTTGGGCATCTTAAACTGGGAAACAGATCGGATCTGTGGCCCGCGGCTAAGATGATGCTAGAGAGACTACTTCCAAAGCCAAACCCAGGACTGTCCTTTTGGATTGTGACTCTGGGTCAAGGAAAAGAGCCAACTGCACCTCCAGTAAGGAGTCTGTGTTTGTCCTGCTCCCCACCTAAGCTCTAAGACTGAGAATAGGCAGGGACCCAGAGCAACTTACCAAAAAGCTTGGTGGTTTGTCACTTCATGGCCAATATCTTCCCTGGACCATGGGTCCTAACTGTTGCAAATTCAGCAAATAGCTATTGGCAGCTGCAGAAATGACTCCAGCCAACCGGAGGACTGCATGACTCACATTAATGACAATAGTCACATTATCAGTTCCGGCCTCTCCTATGACCTGTCCTCCTGCATGGGTAGCTAGCTGCAGGTGAGGCTTCTCCTGAGCATCAGTGAGTAATAGGCTACTCCCAGAACAGCCTGGATAACAGGACACACCCTCCTACCTCCCTGGTTCCCACCCAGACTCACCTAGCTCAGGCAGACTTAAACTGACTCAGCCACTGCTACTTTGTTCCCCTATACTGATGCCATTTAAAGGCCAGCGTGTTCTGGGAGCATGGCACCCATACCTGAAAGACACAAACCATGCTCTGGTTCCCTGAGCACCAAATATATCTGACTATGTGACACATCAAACCCCAGGAAGCCGGGGCAGACTAGCAGAAGAGGCAGCACCATATGCTGAATGGGAGAGAAGACAAGTTTCCTCCATTGCTGCCTCTGTTAAGCTGGAAACAGCCACAGTGAGGGCTAGGAAGTCCCACTCACTCCTGCTATCAAAGCTTGCCCAGAAGCCATCTAAAGGCAATTGAGTGGGTCGTTATCTTTATGTCTTCACTCTGCCACCAAGTGCTGCGCAGCTGGGGCCTGCTGGCCACACAGTCATTGGAATCATCTTAGGGCCTCCATAAAATTCAGCACTGGCTCCAGCCTCAGGCCATCCCCACTAAGCCCCAGGGATCCAGGCACCCATGGCATTCCAAAATTCCATTGGGGCAGGACCTGAAAGAGAGATTTGGTAGGTGGGGACAAATAGACCTGGAAATACCCTCCGAACTAAGATCTATAAGGGCGGTGTTCAGATAAGAAGTCTTTAGTAACAATGCTGGGACTCCAGATGATGGACAGGTCATTGTGTGCTGGAGTAGGGTGAACTGCAGAAAAGAGGCACCTCCTAGTCACCGGTGGCTTTTCCTGAAATGGCCAGCCTTTGCTTGGTGACACACCTGCCAGGCACGGGTAGTGTTAGCAGTGTGAGACCAGTGGAAATGCAGCTTCCAGGCTATGTTGGGGGCAGCAAACTAAGGACCAGAAAGCCACATAGCCTGTTAGTTTTGGGAGACCCTGAACTGCTGCTGTAAGGAAGGGCAGGAGAGCCGGGGAGAGCTCAGGGGAAAAGAGAACTAAAGGGAGATCCAGTTCCCACAAAGCACTCCAGGTAGCAATCTCCACCACACCAGGACATTTTTAAATGTCTCTGTGCCTACACACAGAAGTGAGGGTGTCTATTGCTTCTGAGGCCTTCCTGAGCCAGAAGCCAGGCTGGTTTTAATCAGCAGCCTCACAGGTCAGAAGCTAGCCCACCTCACTCATCACAACGGCTCCCCTACCTCACCTGCTAAGGGGGAGATACCTAGAGAAACCAGCTAAAGACTAGATCACTGAGAGCTAGATGTGTCCCTACTTTGATCAGCAACCAAGTGGCTGAGTACAGGAGTCCCAGCCCCTCCCCATCCAAGCTCAGCATCACCACAGAGCAACCAGGAGAAGTGGTCCGGAGCTCTGGATGGCTGGCGAGAACAGACAGTTGTCATAGCAACAGAAAGATGACCGTGAGTCTCATTAAAGTACTAAGTGACATCATAAACAAAGCAGACGGCTGCTGTTAGTCCCACATAATGAATGTGCGTCAGTGCTGGCCCTGGGTCCGGAAGCAAGGGAGGGTGTCCTGGCTGCTTCTTCCTCTCAATAGCACATGCTGTCTGGAAGCCAAGCGGCATCCCTTGACCTCCCTATGTGTTCTGACTCAAGTTGGTGTTTAAGAGACAAAGCCCGCCTTTGTACACTTTCTGCTCCCTGATCATACAGCCTAGATGAGACTCAGTTTAAGGGAGGAAACAGCCAGGCCTGTCCTCCCTCTCTCCACCCAGTCGTGCCCCCCACCAACCTCAAGGCCCTGAACTAATGTCTCAAGGGCAAAAGTCAGGTGCCCTTCTGAGAATGGGTCTGACATTTCTGTCTGTCTGTGACAGTGACAGCCACACTGCAGACATTCCTTCAAGCTGTGCCTGCCTTCCCTTTTCTGTCTACCTTTGTGGGGAACTCTTAGATAGCAGGTAGCTCTTGCCACCCAGGTCCAGGGCCTCCTATTCTCAACCAGGAGAGGTGAACCCACCGTGGCTAGAATGCCCATGTGGCCCATCTCACCTGGGCAGCAGCAAAGCCAAGAGAAGGCTGAACTCACAGGACATGCTGCGCTGTACCCACAAAGCCATCTGAAACCATAAACACTTCTTCAATCTCTCCAACCCCCACCCCCACCCCAAATCCTCATCAATTATTATAGCATTTGCTCATAAGTAAAAATTGAACTCTGGATTCGATAAATCATTATAATGGTGCGATGTTAGCTTTATTCAGGAAATCTCGGTATTCCTTAAACATTTATGTCCTTTCTGATTATAGCAATATTTTACTTGCCATTTCAAAATGTCAGGTTAGTACCTCAAAGGTAGCCTTATTTTATGGAATCAGATGGAGATGAAGCAGTGCAGAATGCGTAATTAGCTAGCGTAAAAGTGCTGGCTGGGACTAGCTCCAGCGACTGTTTCCATAGCAATGAGTCACTGTGACGTGCAAGGGTGGGTTATCAGAGCCTCATCCCTGAGGTGCCTTTCCTTAAATGCAGTGCCTCAGTGAATGCATGCTGGGAGCCCTGCTGTGCAGCTGTGCCTGCCTTCCACTTGGGGGGTCTGGAGTGGAGCCAGGGTTCACAAATAGGTGTGTACACTGGAGCCCATGCATAAAGATGGTGTAGACATCCTGCAGGGGGGAAGCCAGTATGCAAACCCACAAGCTTCCCGCAGGTCCATCCACATACACAGCAAATAGCTGAACAGTGTAAGAGTCTTGGCTGTCTCTGACTCCTTCCCTACCTGTTCTCCTCCTGGTCTCACTATTTTTTTTACTGTCCCTAAAGAGCTGTAGAGGGTATCTGTCAGGGTTCAGGATACTCACAGCCCAGGAAGTTTGGGCTGTGCGCTGTGCATGCTGGGGCAGAGCACAGTGCATGCTGGGGCAGAGCGCTGTGCATGCTGGGGAGGAGGGAAGGGAAGGAGGTGGCTGACATTCTCCCCTCCCAGGTGGGCATTGCACTGCACTATTCCACGCTTTCTACCATGCTGTGGATCGGAGTGACTGCCAGGAACATCTACAAACAAGTGACCAAGAAGGCCCTGCCATGCCCCGGTGCAGACCAGCCGCCGTACCCTAAGCAGCCCTTGCTCAGGTATCCAAGACTGTTCACGGGCCCCTGCATCACCTGAGCCCAAGAAACCCATGGCCCCGGACATACCTTTCATGTGTCCCTTAAACCTTCCTCACCAGGCTCCAGGCTAGAGATTATCTGGCCCGTATAAGTGACCTGAGGGCTGGACAGAGCAGGGAGGTGACACAGTAAGGCGGGAGCAGTCTGGGGGCAGGAATTGGGAGGCACTGTGCTGAATATGGGAACCAGAAGTAGCATGGGGTAGGAGAGCAAAGTCCTGAGGTAAATGGGTCCAGTCATGGGGGTGAGGCTAATATAGGGACTTATTATTATATGTAATAATATAATTGTGTGTGTGTGTGTGTGTGTGTGTGGCCGGGGACAACTTGAAAAGCAGAGCACTGCCCATGGTATCTCCTGCTGGAGCTTAACTAGTCTGAAGACTTGTGTCCCTGTGCTGCATGGGCAACACTAAGCTGCCCAGTTACTGACAGAAGGCCCCCCATGCCTCCTGAGGTGACCACACATGGAAACTGGGCATTCTGGCTTTGGTTTACTTCTGGTCTTGATGACGCTAAGGCACCTGCTTGTAGCTAATAGAAAATCTTCGCACATTCTAGCATTAATTTCATAGTCACCATGCACTGGCATGTTGAGACCCTATGGGTTAAGAAGGAGGCTCTGCTCAAGCTATGTCTACTACCCACTTTCCTGGGAGAGAATTCTCAGTAGACTTGAAACCATGGACATGCTGGAGTCATAGAAACAGCCCTTGAGAGCAAAGACGGCAGGACGGCTGCTCCCCTTCTCCAGGGTCGGAGACAGAGAAAGTACAAGACTAACCCATCTAGGAGGTGCCAGGAGCCCTTTCACTTCCCTTGGGAAACAACTGTGCTGCAAAGCAATTGAAGGTCACTTTAGATGAGAACATGCCTGACACCATAGTAGATAGCAGTCACCCCATCTCCTTGTCACTTGCTCAAGACCAAACCCCCAAACATTGTAGTCAACAGAAACCAGACTCAAAAGAAGCCTGCCTAGGAGGCCCTGGGCATAGGTGCCACCCTCCATGAAGCAGGCCCTGCCCGTTCTGTAGACCACTGAGGTTCCACAAGTACCCTTCTTGGACCTGATGTGCTAGGGTAGCCCATGGTACTAGGACCCCAGCAGCCCTTGTTCATTGGCATGTCTGACCCTTCCTGTCTTCCCCAGCCCTTTTCCCCATGGCTAGCTGCGGGCTTGGTATACATACCTTCTTATATACCATATGCTCCTTGTATAGCCCTATGTAGGTGCATGTCCATACATGTGGGATTACTCATGCACAGGCACATAACCCCTCTAGATACATTTTGCCACATACATGTACCTTTGCATGCCCTCGACAGGTTTACTCTCGTGGCAGGTTAATGTCATTTGAAGGTACAGACAGGTTCAGGGATTATAAGGAGTGTTGGCTTCATTCACCACTAAAGGAGTTGCTGCACCTGACCCTTCTCAGAGAGACAAGAGGAGAGGGAGAAGGGAGAACCTTTCATCTCAGACCTCATGATGGCCCTCTGACACTTGATCTTGGTTGTTAACTTGACTGAATTGAGAGATTCCTGAGACCAGCAAAGTACTTCTGGGTCTGTCCATGAGGGTCTTTCCAGAGATGACTAATATGTGATGTGGTAAAGGAAAAGGACAGGCCCACCTTGAATGAGGACAGCAGCATACCATCAGGATGGGGCCCAAACAGAAGGCAGTGAGAAAGGGAGGTAACAGTCAGCAT
Source organism: Apodemus sylvaticus (assembly GCF_947179515.1). Taxonomy (NCBI): domain Eukaryota; kingdom Metazoa; phylum Chordata; class Mammalia; order Rodentia; family Muridae; genus Apodemus; species Apodemus sylvaticus. The sequence continues at coordinate 65,607,788 of NC_067472.1, read as the reverse complement.
GTGCAAACCTCACTCTGCCTGAGAGGGGACGTCTACTCTGGCCACCATGGCCCATGGACACAAGACTCCATCTTCTTTACGCTTTAAACACACTCACACCAGCGACTCTCCAGGGAGCTTCCATGTTTTTGGTCCCAGACTAAGGCATCCTGATCCATCTTGTTCTAAGGCTCCCAGCTTCTTGAACTGAGCCTCTAGGGGACCCTCTGCCTCTTCAGCGTGCAGACAGCCATGGATGGATTACACAGTCTCAATCATGTGCGCCAATATACCAAACCTCCTTTTAGATAGTTTTCAAATACAACAATCTTAACTATAGACATACATGCATTCATCCTATTGCTTCTATTATTCTAGAGAACACTGACTTACTAATTCACCCTCCATCTCTAGCAGCTTCTAACATGCCCCCCGACCCACCTGACCCATGATACAACACATCACTCAGGTTTCTCTTCCTGCGACACCACTATTCACATCTCTCTGGGTTTCCATCCTGCCCTGGTCCCCAAATGCATAAGTGCAGATCATCATCCACTGAAATTAGTTCCAGAGTCCCAGGAACTTCACAGTCCCTGGAAAGAACCTCGAGATCCCACCAGGTATATGTCCTGCTTAACTGCTCTCTGGACATGATACTGGAACACTGCTTCCCACCGCACCCTGGGCCCCCACAGGCAGAAGAGCCAAATCCTACGTGTGTGGCTGTGAGTTCTGTTTCCTGTGTGCAAAGGCCACCTGGCCAGCCTAATCTGTAGCTTTCCAGGAAGAGATACTAAGAGAACTCCCCACATGAGCTTCTGGGGGGCACACATATAGGACACACATAGAAGCTTTCCACATTTACAGCAACCTTCCCTTCCCTGAGGCAACACTGCAATCTCGGTATTCTAAATACACTCCCTCATCAGCTTTGAAGAGACACACTCACCTCGGGGAAACTTTGAAGAAAAATAGAGCCACAGAAGATTCCAAGGACTTGGGCAGTGAGCAATGAACAGGCCTGCAGTCCTCAGTGTCAGTGCTAGGTGCTATGAAGGCTGTGACATTGACTGATAGCATGAGGTCAGACAACTCTGACTCCCTAGAGCCTCCACATGTGTGTTAGGATTGTTTCAAGGAAAGAGAGGGCTCCATCGAGGCCTAGCAGAGAACAGCTGAGTGGGTCTCATTGCCAAGGTTAAAACCAAGTATTTACTCCTCAACCATGATAGAGGTTGGTAGTTTCCATGACAACAAAAAAATCTAGACTCTCAGCTGGGATTCTGTGATTTTAGATAGTGATTCACCTGGTCTCATCTCCCCTTACTCTCAAGATGTACATTCGAACACATGCATGCACACGCTAACACAGAAGATTAAGGAGCACCCATTCGAACACATGAATGCACACACTAACACAGAAGATTAAAAAGCACCTTGAGCAACAAATGAACAGCCAAGCCCTCAGAGAGTGGCCCTTGGATATGTGGAGAAGCAGCAACTGAGGACTCTTCCCCAACAGTGACATGTCTTGAAGAAGGCATGACTAGCCCTGTTGCCCACAGGATCCTGCCTGGGACCACTCAAAGAGTTTCTGTCCTAGAGGCAAGTCATTAGAGGCTGAAACCCCATGAAGGAACAGGTCAAGCACCCACACTCATAGCTCTGGGCCAAGCATTAAGGGAGAGCACCTTGGTAAATCTGTCCAGTCCTTTTGGTTCATCCTGCAGTGTGAATGACATGGCTTACAGAATAGGAAATATTCCAAAGCTTCCACACAACCTCCTTTCTGTGTATGGACATCTTGGATTTCCCCCCAGAATTCCCTAGAGTTCGCAACAAGGAAGTCTTGGACCTCCTTGTTTACATTTTTTCTTAAGTTCTTTTTTTTCATTTTAAATATTAATATAGCCAGGTGTGGTGGCACATGCCTAAGCCACCAGCCCTCAGGAAGCTAGAGCAGGGGCATTGCCACAGGTTCAAGATCATCTGGTGATACGTAGTGAGTTCCGAACCAGCAGAGGTGACAGAGTGAGATCTTGTCTCAAAAATAAAAATAAAAGAGTTACTATAAATGGAGATTTTCTTAATTTTCATTTCTAACCACCCAGTGCTTACCTATAGAAATATAACAGGTTCTTCAAGTTGATCTTGACTTCCAAATGTTTTTGGTGAATTTCAGTGAGCTGTGTGCATGTAATGATTATGGGGTTGTTGACCGGGGACTGAATTGCTTCTCCCATGCCCTTCTGGATGTCTGTCTTTCCTTCTGTCTGGTTAACTGTTCTGGCCCAACCTCCAAATCAGTATTGGCCTTCTCTCTCCTCTTAGTGCCAAGCAAGAATCAACCTTCAATGTATTCTCTCTCTCTCTCTCTCTCTCTCTCTCTCTCTCTCTCTCTCTCTCTCTCTCTCTCTTCTCTCTCTCTCTCACACACACACACACACACACACACCATCATCTCTGCTGTCCTTCCTTCTGTGGGAAGTGGTTTTGTTTGTCCTTCTTCCTTGTTCCTAACCATGTGAAATTGTGGGATTAATTTTTAATTAAAATAGCTGTTTCATAGCTGTACGTTTACTTGTGTGTGGTGTTGCCAGGTCCCAAAGGAATATTGTGTGATTTTTCATTCATCTGAAAATAGTTTCTAGTTTTCCTTGGGATTCCTTTCCTGGCTTTTGGTTACTTAAGAGTATGTGGTTTTATTTTCACAGATTAGATATTGGAAGACAGGAGGAAAAAAACTGTAAATATGGACATTTTTCTTTTAGTGATAATTAGAATGAAGAAATTCCAGGCTTGGTTACAGGGGGTGGGGGCTGGGGTGGGGTTTCAGCTGCTCAGACTCTGTGAGATCTTTGCTACAACCAAGAGACAAGTCTCATTTCTTTATCATATTTAGAAAATTCTCTGTGTGACCATTGGCTCTGTGACCAGGGAGGGGCAGAGAATGGGTGGAGAGAAGGTTGATTGTACATCTTACCTCCCAGGTAAGTCTAGGCTGTGCCTGGACTAGTCATTACTTGCTTTCTTCGAGTAGGAGGGAGAGAGTGCAGTGTGGAACTATGTTGTATGTGCTCAGTGGGACCTATAGCCTCTAGAGAATGCCAGGAGTTGAGGACCCTGAACAGAAGTCACCCAGACATCATACAGCAGGCCCAGAGCCTTGATAGGGGCCTCTGACACAGACACAGCTATAGATCCAGTGGGGACACCATCCTTAGTCCCATCTCAAGCCTCTGTCTGTTAAGAACCCACTTGTAGCCAAGAGAAACATTAGAAAACCCAGGAACAAAAAGTCTCAAGAAAGAGCTAGGGAACTGAGGGTCTCTGACAAAGACAGTCTGGCTTCCCCATTGAGGGAAGGGTGACTTTGAACAGGCCTTAGCACATGGGCAGAATGGGACACACACCGGAGGGAAGTTGAGCTGAGAGAAGGAAGATGAGAGGGATGGGGGAAGCCTGAGGAAAGGCTGAACTGCCTGACTGAGAGGGATAGCAGGATTGGGTATTGCCTACCTAGCCCATGGGAGATGCTGTGCCAACATCCCAGCCGCATACACAGGGCCTCTGATAATGTGGAAAGACCTAGCCTAGCTGAACATTATAGCCACAGCTCTCGCAACCAACATCCTGAGCTCTAGCTCACCACACTGTGAAGATGCACAGCCAAGCACAATGAAAGTATGCCTGGCTCACATCAGTGCAACTCCTTCCTCCCCTCCCACCCCCACACAGAAGTAACTGCCTGATCCTCTAAGAGGCCAACATACAGCTCAAATGGGATTGCAGGCATAGGCCTTTCCCACAGTCTACTTGGAATTTTTCCCTCACAGGACCAAGATACCTCACAATCTCCATATGGGACCAGAATTCCATCCCCAGTGTCCACATCCTCCAAAGGTGTCCCTAGCCATGTTTACATGGGAACAGAAATGCATCCATAATGTTTATATGAGACTAAGATCTCCCCATGATCAGACCCTCCTCCTCAGTATTCACATTGGACCAGCACCAACACTGTCAGGTCAACATGCAACTATAACCTACACCTCTAAATCCAAATGGAACCAAGATCTCTCCTACACACACACACACACACACCTCACATGGATCCAGTTCATTACCCAGCACCCATGAGTAACAACACTAAACCCCTCCCTCCACTCCACTTGGGAGCAAGACACCTCTCTTTTCCCATCATCCACATGGGACCTCATTCATTTATCATCAAGTCCTACACACAAATATTGACAGTCTGAGTAGTCTTTCATCAGGATCTACTGTATATTTATTGACTTCTCCTTCCATAAATTTCCTCTAGTCTGAGTTGGATACTTTGAAGGAATACCATGTGTAACTTATCCTTGTGAGGCATGAGTGACTGTGATGGTCACTCATCCTTGTCAGTTTCAAATCCCCACAGTCACATGTCATCAAGAGCAAGCCAGGACTCAGGTCTCCAAAGCAGCCATCATCACAAAAATGAACACAGTACAGAACGTACAAGTGCAGAAGACCCATTAACTAGAATCGATGAGAATCAGGATCAGGTGTCTGCTGTGCAACTTTTCCTGGGAGGGTATTAACAAAAATCCTTTCATCACAGGTAGGACACTAACAGACCAAAGAAACAATCCCACTGTGGCCTAGCCCAATGAAGCAACAAGCTTATTGGGGTTACATGCAGAATAGTAGGTTACTTACTAGAGTATGGTTAAGTCATAGGCAAGTATGTCACAGAAGCCCACCCAAGCATGATGAAGACTCAGAAGAGAATAGGGCTATCTCTAGAGCTCCCTCAACAATTGGAAGTCAGCTCAGCCCATTTGGAGACTCCTCAACAATTGTTACTGCTTACATAGCCTGTAAATCTTGTAAGTTTCAGGAACTTCCTGAGTTTTGCAAATGTTGTTTACTTCCCAAGTCTTAAGATCCTTCCTCTAACCTCCAGTAGGAAATGTTTCAATTCAGAGAAAATAGCTAGTAATTGTGTCCTAGATTTTCCTGGGGTCTCTGACAAGCTTCTTCCCCAAACAGTAAAATACATTCTGTCTCCATCTAGGAAAGCTGATGTCCATGCTTCTCTCTCTGTGTTCTTTCTGAACACAGCCCTGAGTCCCTTCCCCACTTAGGAGGCATACTGCTGCCTAGAATATGCACTCTTACTCACATAAACAGCCTTGGAAGGCTGGCTCTGCATGTTCAGTGCTGGCAATAAAATAGCCCTACGTAGACCATACTAAGAGCCAGGCTCCAGCTAAGGGCAGGCTGCCAGAGCTACCCTCATACATCATCTCCTGCACAGGGCATATGTCCTCCAGTGAAGACTGGCAGACCTCCCCATCTCTGGCTACATGACTACACAGGGTCTGCCTGCCTAGGAAAGTTGCTACAGTCATCTGTCTCTAAAGTTGTTGAGAAAGGTGAAGTAGAAAGATATTGCATGAGAGATATGTAAAACACAAACAACAACAAAGCCAAGTTTAGATACTATCTCTGGTCTGAGCTTTCCTACACAAAATAGGGGCATAGATAACACCCCCCCCCCCCCCCCCGCTTCTGGAAAATTAACATACTTTACATAAGCACTATGCAGGACTTGCTTTGTTCCTAATCTCCTGTAATCTCAGTCGACCAGCTTCTCTGTTCATGTCCTCTGTCAAGCTATACAATCTGAATATCACAGGCAGGACTCCCGGACAGAACAGCAATCAGTCCTGAGCACAGGATTAAAATTTTATAAAACCACTATGTTAAGTTATACCAGTCACATCAAGTATCACCCCCCCCCCAATCCTGATGGTCTGCCCTCATTTAGAGACGGTCACTATGGACACATCCTGCCACATTTTCTCTACCCTCCATCAGCCTAAGGAAAGCCACTTCTGAGGCCCAGGGAATGTCTTGGGGTGGTTTGAACCTGCTCAGGAGCTAGCCACGTGTAATAACATCCTAAGTGTCCAGTCTGTTTTGCCTCTTCTGATGGCTTCTCCCTCAATAGTGTCCATTATGGTAAGCACACCAGTGGTGTTTCTGTTTAAAAGAAATTTCCCAGCAGCCACAAGAAGATTGCAGTCAACTTCACGATCCAGCTTTGGGGAATGTCATTTGTTTCCTCCCATATAATAAGGACAGCTTTGCTGAAGCCCCAGGGGCAGACATGTTAGTAGAATAGCTTCCTGGGACCCTCGTCCAGGATCCCCTTCTTGGGCAACAATAGCACATTCTGAAACCTGCCATGGCTTTCTAATGTTCTTATGACTAAGCACCAGCCAGGGTTGATCTGTACACTCTAGGGACCCTGAAAATGGCCAAAAGGGCAAGTTCACCTACCTCTGTTACACTTGGACCTCATACTCCAGGCCACCCTTTAGGAGACGTGTGCTATAGTGAGCTGTGGTCTCCTGCAGGCAGACAGATGCCAGGCAGGTGACAGGGACATGACTTAACCTCCTCCTTGGATCATCTACTGCTCTAAAGATGGTGAGGTATGTTGGGAAGCTGTCAGGATGCTGAGATCCAGAGCTAGACAGCCTAGACACACATATGAAGAGCCTTTAGAGCCTGCTTTGCGGTTGATAAATCATCCCAGCCACCCTCTCCCACCTTTCTTCACAGATCTTTGAGTGACAGGGCACAGGGGCCTTAGAGTTAATGTCCTGGCCCAGTTTCTCAGATAGAGATGCATGGGAGCCTGCACACAGCAATAGCCAAGCTTTCAGGACTCTGAACCCCACATTCTTACTCCCACAGACTCTGGAGGCATCCCAGACCACTAGCCATATTGTGTCTCCTCACCCACATAGTCTGAGGGTCATAACACTGACCTACTCTCATTGTCTGCAAGTGAGCAGGAAGACCAGAAAGTGATATCTAGTGCTTCTCCACCTCATCCATGAGAGCCTTCTCAGCATCCCTGTGGGGACCCAGAGGATTTCAGAACCTTGGTGGACAAGTGAAAACATGGCAGGTGTCCATATCCAGGAACAATCCTTGAGTCCACATATGGGAAATATATCCTGGGGCAGACATGACCCAGCATGGCAAAAATGACCCTGTGACCCAACCTATGGGAGTCTCATTCTAGCAAGTCCTGGGGAGTGGTGGCCCAATGCTTTATTGACCTCACTGTACAGTTGCCTTTCTGAACAGTAAGATGCCACAGTGCCATTTGCAGGTGTCATCTGGTCTTACTCTACACTTGATCTCCATGTCTGTGTCTCCATCTGTCTTCCCCCTGCCCAAATCACCTCCCTCCATCACCATGAGTGTATTGGATGCACCTTGGGTACACAGGGACCTTGAGTCAGCCTTTTTATGCAAGTGGGTAGGAGTGGATCAGTACTTTAGCTCAAATTCCTTACCTGAATTCAGGGAAGACTTCACCCCAAATATCTCCCCATGAATCCTGTGTCTTAGGGATGTAAAGGTCACAGAGGGCAGAATCAAAATGTCTTAATTTATTTTCCAACTGCCCTGTTAAAATACCCTGACAAAAAGCAACCTGCGAAAGGAGGGGGTTGTTTTAGTTCACAGTTTCAGACTAGTCCATCACTGTGGGGAAGGCAGAGCAGGAGGAGCTCGAAGACACTTAGTCACATTCCGTCTGTAGTTAGAAAGCAGAGAGCAAGGAAAGCCTGTGCTTAGCTTTCTCTTTTCATTCCAGGTCCAAGGCCTGAACCATGAGTGGCCCCACGCACCTTCTAGGTGGACCACTTCAATGAACCCAATTAAGAAAAGTCCTCACAGGAACTAGAGAGTGATTCATTGGTTAAGAGCACTGTCTGGCCTCAATTCCCAGCACTCAGCTAAATAATAATTTGTAATACTAGTCCCAAGGAATCTATTGCCCTCTTCTGGCCTCCATGGGCACTGCATGTATGTGATGCACAGGCAGATATGCAGGTAAAATGCCTATACACATAAAATAAAAATAAAGGAAATTTTCTTGAAAGAAAGAAAGAAGGGAAGGAAGGAAGGAAGGAAGGAAGGAAGGAAGGAAGGAAGGAAGGAAGGAAGGAAGGAAGGAAGGAAGGAAGGAAGGAGATCTCTCACAGGCAAACCCATGGACTAACTTGACAGTCTCTTACTGACACTTCCTTGCCAAATGATTCCAGATCCTGCCAAGTTGACAATGGAAATCAACCATCATATAAGGCTTCGGAACTGTCACTGCCTCTGTACAAGAGGTTACCGAGATGCCCAGTAATGCCTTGGGCTGCATCTACCCCATATCCTGGCCACTTTCCTTGACAATCAACCCCAGTGCATCCATGATCCCAACACATCACATGTGCTTTCTGGGGGCTTTGATCTCCTCCAAGAGCAGGGATAGAAACCACATCAGGCTCCATGGTCCTCTTCCTGCCTCAGGATAGCAAGACCCCTCCCATGGCCACAATCACAGCACTGGGCCTGACTCTTGCTCTTATTCCTCCAGCTCATATGTTAGCTGATGTCCTAATATATGTGTGACCTGGCTTGCTGCCTCTTACAAGTGTGAAATCATAAGTACACAAGTTTTAGTATATAAATATGCATTGTTGAAGTTGTATGTACATTCATAAACAGTTGCATGTGTGTGTGTAAGCCTTTGTATGATGCGTGCATGTCAAGTGTGCACTGTGTACTGTACAAATGTCATTCATGGAAATGGTGGGCTCATGAGTGTGGTGAGATTGTGACTGGGTCTGAGCCCTCTTCTATAATTTCTCAGGATTCTGGGAATGAATTTATTCCAATTGGCAGACAAGTGACTGGAAAGGTAGGGCCACTGACTGTCTTAGTTAGGGTTTCTATTGCTGTGATTAAAATACCATTACCTAAAGGAACCTGGAGAGGAAAGGGTTTATTTCTCTTTACAGCTTGTAAGCCTATCATCAGGGAAGTCAGGGCAGAAACTCAAGATAGGAACCTAGAGGCAGGAACTGAGGCAGAGGCCATGGGGGAGTTCTGCTTACTGGTTTCTTTTCTTCGTAAATTGTTCAGCTTGCCCTTTTATAGCACCCTATACCTCAGGCCCAGGGGTTGTGGCTCCGCTCACACCATCAAATATTAGTCAAGAAAATGCAGCATAGGTTTCCCCACAGGCCAGTCTAGTGGGGGTATTAAGGTTCCCTCTTCCAAAATGACTCCAGCTTGTAACAAGTTGACATAAAAGTACCACCACATAGGCTCACAAAAAACAGAGGGCTACAGATTAGGAGGACAGGCTTGGCTCCCAACAAAGCCTCCTTCCAGAGATGAGTGTGCAGGATTGTGTGGCCTGCAGCCGGAAGGACTTCCCAAGCCTATCCAGCTCCTAGTTCCACTGACCTGACTTCAGAGTGCCCCATTGTCTGTGGTTTGCCACCTAGGTTTGTAGCCCTTGCACTGGTGTGCCTGGACCTGAGCTGGGAATCTTGGGATCGTTTCGTTATTTTATTTGTATCATTTTCCCCTACATATCATTCTTCATGGCCCGTGACATAACTATCGACAATATGGCTCACTGCTCCACCCCTCTGTGCAGCGTGGATTTATATGATGCTGTGGTTGGTCCAGCCCTGTTGCCTCCGAGACTCGCAGGTTTCCTTGTCCCACCTCCCTGTCCGAGTAGCCCTGTGTGATTCTAAACTGAAGTGTCTAGAGGTTAGTCTTTTGAGGGTCTCTCTTTCTCTTCCCTTGACATACTGGGACTGACCCCAAGCTAGACAATTCAGGCTGCGCCTGCCCTGTGTCAGGTAAGCTGGTGATTCCTAAGTGGTCTAGAGTCATTAGGGGCCTTGTTGGCTAGAACTGAAAGACTCAGAAAACAGAAGCTTCCCTGCAGATGGAAGCTCCTATCAAATCTGATACTAGGGGGACATGACACAAGAAAAGATTCCTGAGGAAAATGCATCTGAAACCCCCTCAGGGCAAGCAAGGTATCAGACCCAGTGAAGAGAACATGACCACCTACTACTACTCATGAGACCTTCTGCAAGCCAGAATGAGGACAAGAATGGCACTGGGGCAGAGGTCTGTGGTCCAGACAGCTGTCGTTGACTGAGGTGGGGCTTTACCACAGTCCAGCATCCAGCCAGGTGATGAACACAAATGCAGCAAAAAAAAAAAAAAAAAAAAAGCAATGACTTGGCCAAGAGGCACCTCGGTGGTCTCTGCCACCCTCTGCTGACGAAGCCTGACACTGCAGGCAAGCCAAGAAGGAAAGAAGACTGAAGTTGTGTCCTGTTAGTGCTTGGAGCTGGAACTCTGCAGTGGGGGGAGCAGCCTTCCCAGCCACTGTGAGTAATGTCTCCCCTGAGCAGCTGAAGTGACACTGGAAGAACCAGTTTCCCAGGACAAGGTCTGTAGGCCTGCAAAAGCAGTACTAGACAGTGCTGAGTGACCCTGGTGGGGCCTACAGCAGTCTTCAATCTCCAAATAATGACTGAAACTCAGGACCACTAATTCTATGACTCCTCTGGGTCCTGGGATTGCATAGGAAAGCATAGGTTTGCCTCGGACCAAGAAAACCCATCATCTTTGTTCCATTGCTCCCAGGAGTCTGCAACAGCAAGGGGTGCCCAGCATGGGCTGGAACCTGTAGGCACCATGGGGAATGTGACTACTTTCCCATTCAGAATGAGGTCTCAGGCTACCCTGTGTTCAGAACCATGGCTTTCTGTGTCCCCAACAGCCACAGAAAGAGCATGTCAGTCCCTGTGCATGACGTCAGGTCAGCTGGCTGTAGACAGCCAGGCACTGGCTGGCCTCCAGAGCCCAGCAGCCAGCTCTGGACAGAACCTGCTTAGGGAGGATCTCCAATCATAGCTCGCTCATGAGTTTTCCTACTGCTGTTATGGACAAGGGTGCTGTTGCATCATCAAACTGTCTACTAGTGTGTGCCACTACACCACAGGATGCCTTCCACACGTGAGGAGTCCCTCATGGTCCTTTTCTCCCTCCCTTGGCTTTCTGAGATTGCAAACTGGAAGTTTTCGTGTATTTCCTTCCACATGCAGCCAGAACAGCTCCCCAGTTTCTGGATGTGATTCTGCCCTTCACTCAGCTGGTGGGCACACTTAATCTGTGATAGCATTATACAAATTGGGCTGTTTCCTGACAAACCATCTTCCCTAGCCTTAATGTTCTAGCTTGGTGCAGGCTCACATGTAGCCATAGACAAAGCACTCGACACCATACAGAGTCCCAGTAGCAGGTGTTAGCCAAAGCCTAATTTCATCATGAAATATAAGAATCCTGTGACTGTAGACTTAACACCCAACCATTAGCAGCCACTGCATGGAGGCACTGTCTAGCTATATGGGGTCAGGTTGGTCTCCACCTTTGTGGAAAGACCACCATGTATTCAGGACAGTAATGTGACAGAACAGATTCTTGGGGAGAGGGCAATGGAAAACTATAGAGGTGCAGGCTTGGCATGAGTGAGGCAAAGGCTGGACAGCTGCTGGTAAAAGAAGGCCTCGCAGGGTAAGGGGCTGAGCCGTAATGGGCTGCAGGTTTCTTATGCATACTACTCAGCGGCTGCTGAAGTATTTATCTTTGGGCTGAAAACACTACCTTATGGTTTAGGGTTCTCTGTTCCCTAAGAAAATCCCTGACACTTTTTCATCAAGTGAGACTCCACACATACATACTTCTTCCCAAGAAGAGTAGGGCCTTTGTGAGACGAGAGCAACTGATCTGTAGAAGATGGGGTTCAACCTGTGGAGGCGAGGGCCAAAGGGGAGATCCCTCCAAAGCAGGTTCTGTCCAGAGCTGGCTGCTGGGCTCTGGAGGCCAACGAGTGCCTGGCTGTCTAGAGCCAGCTGACCTGACGCCATGCACAGGAACTGACATGCTCTTTCTGTGGCTGTTGGGGACACAGAAAGCCCTGGTTCTGAACACAAGGTAGCCTGAGACCTCATTCTGAATGGGAAAGTAGTCACATTCCCCATGGTGCCTACAGGTTCCAGCCCTTGCTAGGCACCCCTTGCTGTTGCAGACTCCTGGGAGCAATGGAACAAAGATGATGGGTTTTCTTGGTTCGACGCAAACCTATGGTCTCCTTAGCAATCCCAGGACCCAGAGGAGTCAGAGAGAATTAGTGGTCCTGAGTTTCAGTCATTTCTTGGAGTTTGAAGACGACTGTAGGTCCCACCAGGGTCATTCATTATTGTCCAGTGCTGCCTTTGCAGGCCTGCAGACCTTGTCCTGGGAAACTGGTTCTTCCAGTGTCACTGTCAGCTGCTCAGAGGGGAGACATTATTCACAGTGGCTAGGAAGGCTGCTCCTTCTCTGCCCTGAGGACCAGTAGGGGATAGAACCACAAATTGGGCCAAACCACAGCCCACCTGCTACAGCTCACACCAGGATTCACCAGGAGGTCAGTGAGCCCCGCTCCATACCAGATTCCCACCTAGCCCTGTATAGCTTTCTCCTATGGTACCAGCACTGGGTATCTATCACCATTTCAAATGAGTCCTGTGAGAGTGGGCCTGGTGGTGTTCTGGTTTGGTTTTTTGCTGCTGTGATAAAACATTGGCCAAAAACATCTTGGAAGAGAGAAGGGTTTGTTTGGATTACAGGTTACAGTCTATCATCAAGAGAAGCCAGAGTAGGGATCTGGAAGGCGACCACGGAAACCACAGAAGAGGAGCTCTGCTTACTGGCTTGCCCATGCTGCCTTTCTCATGCAGGCCAGGCCCACCTGCCTAGACATGGCACTGCAGAGCGTGGGTTGAGCCCTCCTACATCAAATAGCCACAAGACAGTGCCTCAAAGACCAACCTGATCAAAGCAGTTCTGCAGCTGAGGTTTCCTCTTCCCGAGTGGCTCTAGGTTGGTCTTACATTGACAGCTGACACTATGACAGGTGTCTTCCGCATCCTCTAGGCATTTTCTGCTAAGACAGAGACCTTTCCTCACCTCCTTCCAACAGTTTATGATGAAAGCCTTGACCACTAGTCCTCTGCTGTACCAGCCTGCACTGCCTAGTCACCCTCCAAGGCTATAACCCTCCACCTGTGCCTCCACTCTCTACAGTCCATCCCCCCTTCTATCCACCCTCCTTCCATGGCCTAGCTATACCCATCTGGCTCTCCATCCCTGACACACACGCCTGCAGACCCATTTGTTTGCCTTATGCTTATGCTTTTCTGAGTATGGAGCACACCTCATATATACAACCAAACCGTTGAGCAGCGTCTGCTGGGCTTCCCCACTGTGTGGAGCTCACTTGTGCTTACCTGGGTAGGGCTCACGCATGCTTACTGAGCTGCAATGGATGCAGGCAGAGAACCCAACCATCCACCATCAGAATCCATTCTATGGGAAGTTTATGGGAGGCTATGCACATGGTGGTAAGCCATGAGTGTATTTAGTGGGGGGAAGCAACCAAGGGAAAGAAGGAGGGTGATGTCCGTGAGAATTTAACTTATTAAATTTAACTTATTAAATTTGGACCTTGAGCCACCAGTCCAAATGGTGTTGCCTGAGGCCAAGGAGCTGCAGGAGTGCGTCCTGCTGCAGGAGTGCATCCTGCTGCAGGAGTGCGTCCTGCTGCAGGAGTGCGTCCTGCTGCAGGTGGGGTGGCCTCTGTAAGTCGTTTCCAGCAGTCTGCTGGGGAGGCTCTTCATATCAGGCACATTGCGAGCTCTTCTTAATCAGCCCCACTTGATTATTTATCTACTCACTGGTTTTTATTCATTTTGCTTTGGGTTTGATAACTTCCACAGCCAAGTCCCAACAGTGCCCTTAGGGCCAGCCCCTAGGCACCTCTGTGAGTGCTATTTTTCCATCCCACGGTGACTCTGCCTGGCTTAGTGCCTGGGATTAATAAGATCACTCGGGCTGGAGTATGACTCTGTGGTAGAGAATGTGCCTACAATCAGAGTAAAAACAAAACAAAAAACCACTCCAGTGTGCAGCCTTTTGTATCAGACATAGTTGGCTCAGATGTTTCTGGACCCATGTCCTGTGAGGACAGACGCATAAATCCTAATCATGTCAGAAATCTGGGAGTACCAGAGATTCTTCTTGGTCTTTCAAGATGGATCTGAGCAGTCCAGTCATTTACACTCCCAGATAACTATAGAATCAATTTTTCAACTTTCATGAGAAGAAAATCTTCTGGGGCTGCGACAGTGATAAGTTAATGCCATTTAATGACATCTTTACTTTATTTCTCAATGTCTCCTGCTATTACTCAAATATAAAAATGTGTGCCTGTGTGTGAACTCTGCACCTTCTTAGATCCACACACATCTCCAATAGATCCTGCAGAATTTCTCATGCACTCCATCTTATTATCTACATATCTTCCTCCTCATCTTCATCTTCATCTTATCCTTCATCCTCATCTGGTGCGAGTTTTCCCCAGGTGACTTAATAGACTTATAGACATTCTTTTGTTGGTTGGCTGAGTTCAAGAATGAATACACACTATTTCCACTTGATACTTTTCCTGAATCCAGCTAGTGATCTCCCATGTTCTCCACACTGATGATATGTTGATTGCTAAAATGTATGAATAACAAACCAGTCCTGAGTCTTACTTTCATAAAATGCTAAGACTTCATTTACTTATACATTATTGGAGAATTAATTGCAAAGGACTCCAGGTGCAAATAGTTGACCTCTTACAGTGCCTTGTGTCTGGTTTTGACATCAGGTCCAAATGACCTCAAATCTGAGAAAAATTTTCCTGCCCCATCCCTCCAAATTTTTTATATGAACAAGCATATATAATACTCTACCAGCAAGCCCACTGAGAGTGTAGATGTTCAAAATCCTTTTTTATTAGACAGAGCACACTAAGGTTTGTTTTAGTTTGTTTGGGGGTTTGGTTGGTTAGTTGGTTTGTTAGTTGCTTGGTTAGTTAATTAGTTGGCTAGTTGGTTGGTAAGTTGGTGGGTGAGTGGGTGGGTGGATTGGTTAGTTGGTTGGTTGGTTGGTTGAGGGGGGGTTGTAATTTGTTTTCTTGAGACAAAGTCTTGCTATGTAGTCCAGGCTAGCCTTGACTTTTAGAGATCCTCCTCCCAACAAGGTTTCTTTTGTTTTTCCTCATACAATATATTTTGATCAAAAAATTTCCCTTCCCAACTTCTCTCAGATGTTCCCTACCTCCCTGAACACAAAATTAAAATCAAAACAATGAAAAAACAGTAAGACCCCCCCCCCAAAAAAATGGAGTTTAGTGTTAGCCAGTTACTTCTGGGCAAGGGCCTGAAGTGTGGTCGACGCTCTATTGGAGAGAATTGATTTTCTCTTTGCCTTTGGATGTCAATTCCAGCAAAATTTTCTAATGTCTTTGGTTTTATTTTTTCCCAAGGAATATATCCATTTCATCAAAAGTACTGAATCTGTTGGCATGCAGCTATTCACTATACACCTCCTTGATTCTTGTAGTGTATCTGTAGAGTTCGAAACAGTAACTCTTTCTTAAAACTGGAAGTTAATCTTCTCAAACAATCTTTTTTAATTAGTTTATTATCACTATTGTGTGTGCATGATGTATTGCATGGGGGGGGGGGCACACCATGATATGTGTGGCACTGGTTCTCTCTGTCCACCAAGTTATTAGGTTATTATTTGGTTACAGAGATCAAACTTGGGCTTGCAAAGCAAGGTCCTTTGCACACTGAGTCATCTCTCAGCCCTTCTTCTCTTTTAGTCCGAGTTGATAGCTTCACTGGCTTTTGCTGTAGAGGAGCAAGTTTTCAGGATTTGTCCCTGATCTTTATCATCTTCATCAGGTGGCAACTTTGGGTCGACCTTGAGGTTTTGTTTTTCCACCTTATCAAGGTAGAATAGATGACTAAACTTCAGATCTTTCTCTTCTTGCTAATAGAAGATGGGAAACTATAATTTTTTCCTTTTATCCCTACTTATCTGCAGCCAAGAAATTTTGGTATGTTATATTTTCTTTGGTATTGTTTAAAGTACATCCTTTATGATTTCATTCTTATTCCATGAATGTTTTATAAGTGTGTTAAGTCTACAGTATTTGTGGTATCTTGATCAAAATATTGCTTCCAACTTCTCATCTAATTTATTTATGGTTAGAGAATATGTTCTGCATGATTTCAAATCTTCTGAATGTTTGCTTCTGAATCTTCCATGATATGTGCATGTTCTGAATCTTCCATGATATGTGCATGTTGAAGAGCCTGTGACACACTAGAGAATGCCATTGTTGACATGGTGAATATGCCACATGTAATGAAAGAGTACATATAGGGTAGCAGTGTTGTCATAGCAAACAAGCCACACACAGTGAAGAGGGATGTGTGGATATCACTGTTGCCATGGTGAACAGGCCACATACAGAGTGAAGGAGGGTCTTTGAATACCATTATTAATATGGTAAACAGACCACATACAATGAAACAGGATGCCACTGTTGTCATGGTGATCAGTATATGCACCTTGAAGGAAGCACTGTGTGCTTACCAGTGTTGTCTTGCTGAAGCAACCACACAATGAAAGATGTGTGGATGACTCTGTTTCCATGGTGAACACACCACCGGCTCTGGAGGATGCATGGGCCATGGCTGACAGGTCACACACAGCAGAGGAGAATGTGAAGATGTCATGGTTGACATGGTGAGCACACACACTAGAGGAAGATGTGTGGATGTTATGGTCACCGACGCTCGTGGGCTACATGGGCTGAATAAGATGCGTGGGTGCTACTCTCATTTGAATGAATAAGCCACACATTATTTTTTTTGTTTTTTTTTAATTTTATTCGATATATTTTTTATTTACATTTCAAATGATTTCACCTTTTCTGGTCCCCCACTCCCCGAAAGTCACATAAGCCCCCTTCCCTCCCTCTGTTCTCCCACCCATCCATTCCCACTTCCCTGTTCTGATTTTGTTCTATACTGCTTCACTGAATCTTTCCAGAACCAGGCACTACTCCTCCTTTCTTCTTGTACCTCATTTGATGTGTGGATTATGTTTTGGGTATTCCAGTTTTCCAGGCTAATATCCACTTATTAGTGAGTGCATACCATGATTCATCTTTTGAGACTGGGTTACCTCACTTAGTATGATGTTCTCCAGCTCCATCCATTTGCCTAAGAATTTCATGAATTCATTGTTTCTAATGGCTGCATAGTACTCCATTGTGTATATATACCACATTTTTTGCATCCATTCTTCTGTTGAGGGATACCTGGGTTCTTTCCAGCTTCTGGCAATTATAAATAGGGCTACTATGAACATAGTGGAGCACGTATCCTTATTACATGCTGGGGAATCCTCTGGGTATATGCCCAGGAGTGGTATAGCAGGATCTTTCGGAAGTGACATGCCTAGTTTTCTGAGGAACCGCCAGACTGATTTCCAGAGTGGTTGTACCAATTTGCAACCCCACCTGCAGTGAAGGAGTGTTCCTCTTTCTCCACATCCTCGCCAACACCTGCTGTCTCCTGAGTTTTTAATCTTAGCCATTCTGACTGGTGTAAGGTGAAATCTCAGGGTTGTTTTGATTTGCATTTCCCTGATGACTAATGAAGTCGAGCAATTTTTAAGATGTTTCTCTGCCATCCGAGGTTCTTCAGGTGAAAATTCTTTGTTTAACTCTGTACCCCATTTTTAACAGGGTTATTTGGTTTTCTGGGGTCTAACCTCTTGAGTTCTTTGTATATATTTAAGCCACACATTATTGAGAGCAATGTGTCAATGTCACTGGTGTCATGGTGAGCAAGCCATGATGACTGGAGGAGGTTTACACTGTGACACTGTTTAGTGAAATGTGTTACAAGGAGTCTTGAGGCTGACATCTTTAAATACTGTGGCTTTATTTCCTCATTGAATTTTTATTGGTTGTTCTGTCTCTTGATGAGAGGAAGAACTTTAATGCCAACTATAACTCAGGGAACTGCTATTTCTCTATGTCTCTCGGTTTGCTCTGATATTTTGAACCCTCTATTGGTCGCTGCTGTGCTGCCTCCCAGACAAATGCAAATGTCAAGTCTTGCCGGAGCCTGTGTTACTTCTCTGTCTCGCCCAAGCCTGGTTTCTCTTCTGCTGCTGTCCTGGTAGCCTTCCTTGGCTTAGAGCATTGGTTCTCAAGCCTCCTGATGCTGAGACCTTTTAACACAGTTCTTCATGTTGTGGTGAACCCCAACCATAAAATTATTCTCATTGTTACTTCATATCTGTAATTTTGCTACTGGTATGAATAGTAATGTAAATATCTGATGTCTGATCCCTGTGAAAGGGTTATTTGACCTCAAAGGAGTCACAACCAACAGGTTGAGAACCCCTGGCTTAGCCGGCAAGGCTGAGAGATGACTCCAGAGGTCCACTTCCGGAGCTTCCCTTCTCTATGCTCTCCCAGCTGGGCCTTTCTTTCCTTTCTGTGTTGTAACAATCTCTCCCTTGAAGTAGACTGTTTAGATTGTTAAAATGTAACTAATTTTCACTTGGTTAGATTGTCTCCATTTATTCTCTTTTCTTTTTCTATCTCTTTTGCTACACAGTTTTCCTGTGGTTTCTGTTCTTCCCTTCCTCCTTTTCTTCCTGTGTTTCTGTCATAATATTTTTCAATTATTTCAAGCTTAATATATTAATTAGTTTTTTTTCCTCTTAGTGTCTTGCAGCCTCCTCAGAGATTAAAAAGACCCAATCTAATCCCAGACCAAGGAAAATAAAGTTGAACGAATTCGCATGAAACATCCAGAAATACCCTGTAACTCGAGGCCACCTCCCCCTCTTCTTTTATGTCACAAATGCCAAGTCTCTCACCCTGTGTCATGGATGAGCTCACAAAATGTCAAACTTCTCTGTTGTAACACTCACCAGTCGTTTGAAGAAGTTAAAGGGGAAAATAATCTTTTCTAGTTCCCCGGAAGCTTAGCATTCCTGGTGCTCATCCTTCCTGGTGACCCGGCTACCTTCAGAGCAGTATCCCACTGCCCTTAAGAATGTCACGTGACCTTCCTTCCAGTATAGTTCACCTGGACTGTTAGTTACGCTTCAGTGCACCTGTTTTACTTTATTTTTAGGTAAGGTATCACCACCGTGTGGCACTAGCTTCTCTGGAGCTTGCCTGCTAGGTAGCCCAGGCTGCATGGTTCTCCTTGCCGGCCTCCCAAGCACTAGAGTTGCAGGCATGCACTGCGCCTTCATTCTTGAATTCTAATTCAAGCATCCCTAGAAGGCCCTCCTCCCCGCCTTTAGGTCTGGGTCCTAGTTACAGTGCTTTTAGGGACATTGTGCCACACTCAGGTGTCTGTAACAGCAGTCCCTTTCTTGGGAGAATCCTTTCTGAGCCGGCTTGGAGGTGGCCCTACCATGGCTCAACACCGTAGGAAGTTATCAGTCATGACGAGTATGTCAGAACCAGTGTGTGCACAGGCTTAGCCTAGGGCACACACACTCAGTGGGTTTGGACTCATATAGGTATCCTGGAGGCTAGACACTGAATTCCCCTCGGGGAAGCCATCATCCAAGGCCTGTGGAGGGGAGGTCAGTCCATGCTACTTCCTACTCCTGCCGGGCTGATCAGCTGGCTCTCCAGGGATAAGTCAAAAGTGAGCAACTCTCCTAACTGCTACAGAGGGCTGGGGAGCCCAGGCTCCTCATCCTAAAGCTAGGTTTAACTATACACCCGGCTGTTGAGCCCTGAGCACTGTTGACACCGAAGGGAGGGGTATGAGCTGGACTCTGGCTGAAGACAGGTCCAAAGGGAATCCAACTGGGCCACCACTCAAGACACTACTTTGGGATAAGGAAGGCCCACTGAACACCCTCCATGGCTGTCTTCACCCTATGGGCCGGCTGTGCCTCTTCTTATCTCTCCACCTCCTCGCCCAGGCCCCACGAGGTCCCACTGAGTCTGAAGACTCACCATGAGTCCCTGCAATTGAGAACCGAATGAGTAGAGAGCAGATTCCCCCACTGGGTGTGTGATTGTCTGTCTATTCTAAGGGGTGGCCTGTCCCTGGAATCCAGCCACCTGCCCCTGTGCATCAGGGAACAGGGAGGATTTGGGCCGTTCCTGGGAAGTCAGCCTTCTGATCTCTGGCAGGTTCTACCTCATCAGCGGAGGGGTCCCTTTCATCATCTGTGGGGTGACAGCTGCCACAAACATCAGAAATTATGGGACCGAGGATGAGGACGTGGCATAGTGAGTACTTCCTACCTGTAAGCTGGTAGAAAGCTGGGAGCACTCCCCAGCTCCTCCTGTGTTCATCCCAGACCCTTGCAGAATATGTTGACTTTGTGCCCAAGGCTGGGGAGGGCAGGGAAGGTGCCCACAGACATCTGTCATAATCAACCTTTGTTAGCGACTGTCCCCCAAGGTACCTGTGGTAAGACAATCAGTCCCTTGAGATGAGCAGCAAGCCACGGCTCTTGGGCCCCAGCAAACCACTCAGCACTGCGTCTCCCCAGCCTCTGGGTGAGCAGAAGCCCTTCTCCCAACACGCTCCGCTTTCCACTGACTCTTAGACACCAAAAGTCTGCCTTTCTATAGTGTAGGATCAGATAACAGGAGGTTAGCTAAGCATGGTATACCCTTGGAGCACAGACAGATCCAAACCCACCCCTTACAAAGCCCTTCATCATCCACAGTATCCCCTCAGAACCCCAGGAAGTCCAACCCTCACGCATGCCACAGTGGGCCCCATACCCTCCTCATCAGAACCTGCTTCCACCCACTCTCCCCTTACCCGGGACAATATCCTGACTCCATCAGTGGCCCTCCTTGCCCCATCCACTCCAGCCTGCCTCTGTCCCACCCTGACTCACCTCCTATAGTCCAGCACACCAGGCTAACCAACAGCTGGCTCCAAACACCAATCCAGATTGCAGTTCTGTCCCCATCAACCCAAACCTCGTGACTGACCAACCAGTCTTTGGTGCCCATCTATTTCCTTATCACAAAATTAAAATATTCCCTTGTAGGAAAGAAACCCCATTCAGACCTGATGGCAGGGGAGATAAGCATGCTAGCCACATACCCACACTTACCTGCTTCTCCCTGCAGCTGCTGGATGGCCTGGGAACCCAGCCTGGGTGCATTCTATGGGCCGGCTGCCTTCATTGCCGTGGTCACCTGCGTGTACTTCCTCTGCACCTATGCGCAGCTGCGGCGCCACCCAGAGCGCAGGTATGAACTCAGAGAGCGGACAGAGGAGCAGCAGCGGCTGGCAGTGCCAGAGAGTGGCCGTCGCCACGGAGTCCGTCCTGGCACCCCGCCCACCTGT
Organism: Apodemus sylvaticus; assembly: GCF_947179515.1. Lineage (NCBI taxonomy): Eukaryota > Metazoa > Chordata > Mammalia > Rodentia > Muridae > Apodemus > Apodemus sylvaticus. Next base: position 65,586,615 of record NC_067472.1, on the reverse strand, counting down.
GATGCCCTGGCTGCCTCGCAGCTGCAGAACGAGCACTCCTTCAAGGCCCAGCTTCGTGCCGCTGCCTTCACACTGTTCTTATTCACAGCCACGTGGACCTTTGGGGCCCTGGCTGTGTCTCAGGGCCACTTCCTGGACATGATCTTCAGCTGTCTGTATGGCGCCTTCTGCGTGACCCTGGGACTCTTCGTACTTATCCACCACTGCGCCAAGCGAGAGGACGTGTGGCAGTGCTGGTGGTCATGCTGTCCCTCGCGGGGAGACGTCTCCACCGCCAAGCCCGTGCCACACCCCACACTCGACGCCAACGGGGATGCGCTCGGACATACATCCTGCCTGCAGGACTCACCATGCCCTGGAAAACTCAGAGGTTTCGGCCATCCGCCAGCCAGCCACTGCAAGATGACCAACCTGCAGGCTGCCCAGGGCCATGTCAGCTGTCTGTCACCCGCCACCCCGTGTTGCGCCAAGATGCACTGTGAGCAGTTGATGGAGGAGGAGGCCCACATCCACATGGCTGAGGAGGATGCCTTCCCACACGATCCCCACCTGCATGACCCTCACCTGCACAGGTGCCTCAAGGGCAGAACTAAGCCCCACTACTTCAGCCGGCACCAGGCAGCTGCAGCTGAGCGGGAGTATGCCTACCACATCCCCTCCAGCCTGGATGGCAGTCCCCACAGCTCACGTACGGAGAGCCCCACCAGTTCGCTTGAGGGCCCAATGGGGATGCACACATTAGCCTGCTGTGCCCAGGCTGACCCCTTCCCCTTGGTCAGCCAGCCTGAGGGTGGAGACACAAGCCCTGGGCTCTATGGCTGTCCCCCACACCTGTCCCCAGGCCCTGCCCACTTGGAGATGCTACGAAGGACACAGTCCCTGCCTTTTGGGGGTCCCAGCCAGAATGGGCTGCTCCAGGGTGATGTTCGAGAAGGCCTGCCATTTGGCACTGATGGGACAGGGAACATCCGAACAGGACCCTGGAAAAATGAAACTACAGTGTAGCCAGGTTGGGAACACAAGTCCTTCACCAGTGCCACCATGTGTCCCTGGAGGAGCTTCGGATCAGGGAGAGTGGCCCTTTGCTATGTGGGGTTAATGGGCTGGGAGGGTCATCAAATGACCAAGTGGTTCTGAAATGGTTCCCACCCCTCAGCCATGATCTCTTTTATTGTGAAAGAACCCATTGGAAGAAAACTGGGCCACATACAACCTCTCCTGGTCCCCAAGCTTATCTCTGTAAGCTTGTCACCTGCTTTCTGTCTATAGCACCTTCCCTTGCTGCTGGGAGGGAAGCCGGGAGACATCCCTCAGAGACTCCAGCAGGTGTTCTTGCCTTTGGTATATGTATGTTAGGTTTTACTCTAAGGACCACAGCAGTGGCCCTCCAGAGCTCACTCGCACTGGGCAGTTTCCTGTCCCCTGCTGTCCTTGCATTACCTCACACCTGCATCATCACTGGGGGACCCGCGTGGCACCTCTGTCTGCTCACCACCTGCACCTGTGTGGGACATGGCCCAGGCCTGATAGCCTGAGGTCAGTTTGGGTGCTAAGGATGGGACTGGTACAGAGCCATCGGGAGAGGAAGCAACTAGTGTCTGTGGCCTTCAGGGAGCTGGCTGCAGTCTCTCTGGGCCTAGGCTCTTGAAACTCAGCCACTGTCAGACTGGATTCTGTCCCAATGTGAGCATGTAGTAGTAGTCAAATCCTCCGTCCCACAAGGAGGGCTGAGTGGGGCATGATGGTCATCATGGATGAAGGTTCCTTATCATGGATGAAGGTTTCTTTTCCTTTTTGCCATTTTCATGAACACTTTGGGTACAAAGCCCCACCTCAAAGAGTATATTTCAACAATGAGCCTTTTGTAAAAGCAAGTGTCTTGTGCTAGGGAGATCCTCACAGAGGTGAGAGCCCAGAGATGCCAACCTGTGAGACTGTCCACCTTTCCTCGCTAGCCTTCTCTTCCCAGTTTGTAGTCCATATCCATACATATGTACACACACACATACATACACACACACACAGAGGCATACATATATGAACACACCACATATGCACATATTTGTATGTACACACGTGCTTATACACATTTACAGTTACAACACGCACACCACATACATGTGTATTATCCACACACTTGCTCACCACATACATTCATGTGCACATACCTGCATACCACCACACATGCACACATACTGCACTGTCCACACATAGACACACTGGCATTCATATGCACCCACAAACAATTAGTGTGCATTGTAGCCCTGAGTGCTGGGGGCGTTTTTTGCAGATGCGGGTGAGTCTGTGACTTGCTTCCCAGAGCACAGCCTTCCTGATAACCGCCTCAGAGAACAGGGCACAGGTGAGTTCCTAGAGCATTAGAGGTGGCAGCCTTCTGCAGCCTGTGGTGGGCAGCGCCACCTAGAGGCAGACACTCAGTATCTGAGTAAGGAGACTGGCAGGCAATCTGACACTTACAAGCTCCGCTGTGGTGTCTCTTAAAGCAGCATTCTGTACCCATCCCTCAGGTGGGTAACCAGGGAGCACCAGGCTGCTGCAGCTCCTTTCACTAACAGACTTCTTTACCTGCTTGCATAGCTTATGTGTGCAGAACCCACCATGCTGTGTACGTACTGTAGATACGGACCATCCAGAGGAAAATACAGTGTTTTACATTGTTTGTCCTTGGTCAGGCTGGTCAATAGCATTCATGTGTGTGTTTCTCAGTCTTGACAAGGAAGAGCAGTATGGGAGAGTCTTGGACCCCATCCAGGCTGCTCCCCTGGGCCTAATCCCTCATCTTTTCTACCATGGTGCCTCTGGGAAAACAGAGACACCTCTTCATTCAACCAAAGAAATTCAGTATTAAATATCGAACCTGGCTATGTTTCAACATTGATTTAGATTCATGAGTCCACTTGGACCAATGCTGCAACAGAGTCCCGTTACATCCTGTGGGGGAGTGTAACGACTTGCAGCGTCCCTGCTTTTTTAGAGCCCTCGATGCAGAACCAAGCTCCCTTAGACTGAAACTTGTCCACGCCAGCTCCACGGGCCTTCCCTTCTCATGCCCCCTCCTTCTTCCTTCATGAGAATCCACATGGCCGATGTGTAGGCGGCTGTACAGTGAGTGTGCACATGAGCGTAGATGCACGTGCATGTCTGTGTAGTGTGAGTTATGAGTGGGTATCATCAGAGCCATGTTGCATGTCCATCTGTATGGAATGTGCATGTGTATGTGTGCCTGTGTGTGTGTGTGTGTGTGTGTGAGCTCTTCACAAAGGTAGCATCACACACACACACACACACACACACACACACCAGCCTCCCCTCACAGGTAAGTATTACATGAGGTTATATCCTCAGCACACAGAGATTTTTATGACAACTTTAATCATCTCAGCAGTGATTCTAACCATCATGGAGGCTCTGCCTGTCTGGAGATCAGCAGTGTCTGCTGTGTCTCCCACGGGGGCACTCCACAGCCAGACAATCTCACGTCTGCCTGCTGAGGTACCAGCGCTGCCTAAGCAGATCAAGGACACCTCTCAGATCGATAAATGAGTCACCCCCTCAGGGGCTTCGAGCAGCTGAGAGGCCCCTGGAGCTACCAGAAAGAAGCTGAGATGAGATCTACATCCAATCTGCTTGAAACAGGCAGGCAAGACTGAAACCTGGGAAGACAAGGAAGACTCTGGGCCTCCTCTTCAAAGGAAAGTCAGCTTAGAGGGTGCAATGAGGCTGTCAGGGCTGTGCATTAAGGCACAGCCTTGGCTGGAGACCTGTGGGTGGCTCCTTCTGCAGGAGCTGGGAGCCCTATGTATTTCTTAGTAGTTCCTGGCAAAGGTGTCCCTAAGGGTGGCTGTGCCAAGTCCTACCACCTATCTGCTGACTCTCAGTGTTTCTGGGTAGATGCTGCAAGCCTCAGCCTATAGTAGGCTCTGAGACCAGCAGATCCCTCTGCAAGAACCACAACCCTCAGGGCAGCCCCTGTCACATTTCATGGTGTTGTTAGAATGTGCTTTTGAGGCCAGTAGCCAGGGAAACACCTTCATTCTATGATTTACCATCCTCTAAAATGTTACCTCTTGCTATTACAACTGGGACCAAAGAGTGAAACCTGTAAAGCAAAGTGTTTGAAGTCCTATGACCACAATGGAGCCAAGCTCTGCATCTGCAACAGATTCTAGAGACAAAAGAAACAGGAGAAACACTGGACATGTGGCTTAGGCAGAGTGGGCCCAGTGGGGCTCCTGGGATAGAAGATAGAGAAACCAAGTGAGTAAATCGGTCTCTGGAACAAATGAGTGTCAGCTGGGTGCTTTGGTTAACCAAAAGGATAGGTAGAGCAGGAAGGTCCTGGGGTTCAGGCAGGAGAGAGAAGTCCCTGGGGTTACCCCTAGTAAAGGGTCAGTCACAATGAGTCAGTCAGGCTACCAGAGGATCAGCCAGAGAACCAGGCTTCATCACATGCCTCTTCAGATTGGCATCTGTGATCCCACACAGGAAGTTTAAATAGAGCTAGCACCCAATTAGGCAATTCCCACTACTCTGGGACTACTGTCCAGGCCTGCCGCATTCTTTCCATTCATCAAGGCACTGACAGGCATTGGATGTCCCAGGGGATCATCTGGGATGATGGGCCCCTGGTTGACTCCTCACCTACTACTCATATGGGTGCTTTGAGAAGTGAAGTTAAGTTCCTTTTAATCCCACACTGTATGATTTTGATTCTGCATAAATATCAATGCAATTTTGATACCACATTCCTGTCTCCATAACCCAAGCTGCAGCCATAGCCAGCTATGGCCCCTTCGAGGGGAACCCAGCAGTTGGGCCTGTACATCACTTCCCACGGCTGTTCCAACAAGACAGTGACTTGTAAGACAACTGATTCAGAGAAAAGGCTTGATTTGGCCTACAGTTTGGATGATCTAGTCCAGGACCAGGAGACCATGGCTTTGGGTCCATGGTGGGGGTACCAGACAATGACAAAAGACAGGTCGGGAAACATAGGGAAGAACAAGCAGTGTAGATCACACCAGGAAGGACCAGACACACACGATCCCTCTTAAAAGCCTGTCCAACGACTTAAAGGCTTCTCATCCCACAAAGACTCTTCCTAGAGGTGCAGAGCACACCCCCTCCCCAAGAGCGCTGCCTTGGGAAGCAAGCCTCTGACACACAGACTTCTAGGCATACCACAGCAAGGATACCACAGCAAGACATGCAGAAGGCAGGCCCTTCCCTGACAGCCAATGTCCTTGGCCTGCCCTGGGACCAAATCCACTTGCCTGGAGAGGGAGGTGGAAAGAGCTGACTCACCAGGGAGAGCCGGAGGAGTCCTCACGCCTGTGTCTTGGTTCAGAGAGGACTCCTGGCCCTGTCTCAGGAACATATCCCCATGTACCAAGACTCCCAGAAAGAGAGGCATTCTAGTGAACTGTTGTGCGGAAGTGTTCAGGGAGGCTGCTGACAGGGCAAGGAGAAATGGCCCGCCAGGGCAGGATGAGTATCACCGACAGAATTCACCTTTCAGGTACCCTGGGAGGGTGAGTCTCTTCACTAGTGTGTTCAGGAAAGCACTGAAGTACTATGGGGTAGGTAAGTGCTGTGTGACCTTTGTATTGTGGGAAACAGCAAGTGCAGCCGCGGCCTTGGGATGCTGATCCCCGGGGTCTCTGAATCAACATCATCTGCATCACCTTGATGAGGCTCAGTTTTTTTTCAGAACCTACTTTATTTAGGGTTCTTAAATACTTTAACCTCCCTTCTAATTCACTGGCCAGAGGTAGGGGGAGAAGAAGGGTAATTGGAAAAGTGCTGTGAACCTGCTAAAAAGTAGTTGCTTGGGGGCAGTTTCACTCTTTGTTGTCAGGATACCAACAGTCCAGGTCAAGAGCAAACACCAAACAGGAATTAGCAGCAGTAGTACGAACCAGCAGAAACAGCATGGTCAGCAGGGCAGTGGGGGCACACGCCTTTAGTCCCAGCACTTGAGAGGCAGAGATAGGCAGATTTCTGAATTCAAGGCCAGCCTAGCCTACAACGTGAGTTCCAGGACAGCAAGGGCTACACAGAGAAACCTTGTCTCGAAAAACTAAAATAAGAAAAGAAAAAAAAGAAAAAGAAAAGAAACCACAAGGTCCCCATGAGTTTGCGGAGGCGGCCAGAATCAGCTGGAATACCACGAGTTCTTTGGTGAGTTTCTCTCTAGGAGAAAACCAGCAAAGACCAGCAAAGATCAAAGAAGCACTGCACAGCAAGTATAAGAGCACCCTCTCATTGTTTGTAGGGTTCCATTTATATTCTTTCTAAACATCACACACTCTCTCAAGTGCCTGCTTTCAGCAAAATATCACATTCCCTCTCACAAGACAACTTTCAGAAAAACATCAAGTGACACAACTGAATTATTAACAAAACCAGAGTACTTGAGAGGCAGAGGTAGGTGGATTTCTGAGTTCATGGCCAGCCTGGTCTACAAGACAGCCAGGGCTACACAGAAAAACCCTATCTAGAAAGGGGGAAAAAAAACAGAAATTTTCATTTCGCCAAGAGGGACATCTCCTGATTTATACTGAATTTCACAGTCTGTGTCTTGAGAGTGGACCTGAGACAAAGACTATTTCAGGGAGCTGGTCCAGCACAGGAGGCAGATGAGGGAAAGGCTTCTAAACAAGAACATGGTACCATTACAGTTTGGGCGACTGAATTAGGCAAGGCCAGTGGTCTGCATCAGATGGTCTGTTAAAAATGTACCAAGTACCAGTTATTGCAGCCTGGGAGGGAAGACTGCAGTTAGAACTAACACAATGAGTGATTCTACTCTGAACACTCAAGGTGAGGAGAACGTGAGACATGTGCCTAGGGTCACCAGGATGCACTTCCTGTGTAGCACGTGCTAGGTACCAGGATTAGAAAAGGCTCAAGCCTAGCAGGTCAAAAGCAGCTCCAGCAAGGCTGATAAAAATCATGTTCTGTGGCAGGGGTGGCTTAGGGAGCTGAGCCATTTGGTGGTAATGAGCACAGGTACCCTCAATAATTCCCCTACACTGGGAAGAGATGTGGGATGCAGAAGATGAAGCCCTTTTGTGAGCAGGTGAAGCCAGCAAAGACAGGTGGCCAAACTTACCCGTCTTCTGCGCTCTTCGTTGCTTACCATCCTACATTCAGCCTTCTTGCACTCCGTACCCCTCCCTCTAAGAACATCGGCCCCACCCCCACTCACAGCTCCCCACAGAATCCCACCCCTCCAGGAAAACTGGGAGGAGGGGCTGCAAAGAGAGCCCTGCTCTGGGCTGCAAAGAACACTGGGAATCTGAGGATGAAGCTATAGCCCTTCTTATGGTGAGGCAGCCGACCTATCACGCTGCACAATCTGCTCACATTCAGTATCACGTATGTCACTCATCTCTATAAAAACTATCTGGTCCACGGCATCAGGAAGCAGGGGACGGAGGGGAGTGAGCAGAGGGCCACACTCCGGCCCAGACATCAACCTTCAAAGACTCCCTGAGATACTGGGAGTCACCTGGGACGATGGGCATTTCTTGACAGAATGATCACCATGGAAACAGAATCAAGACCAAGAGTACTTTTTGAGACCTGGGCCTCCAGCATGCTCAGGGTTCCCTGGTCTCACAGCGACACCTAAGCTTCTAGGTCTACTGAACCCATTCCTTTCATTCCTGACAGGCTGCTCACCATGAATGTCCTCAGATACAGCATCTCCTGCCCCGCATAGCAGGGACATCCACAGACACACAGACACATGGGGTGAGAGACAGAAAGGTCATAATGCCACAAAAATTTCTAGGATCTGACATAAACCTGACCACCTGAATACTAACTGTTATTCACCTCTCCTGGGAGAGCCTGGGAGACTGTCTAGACCCCATGTGCTCACCCCAGTTCTGGAAAGAAAGGAGTTAGAGGTGGGTACTGATAAAAGTCCAGGCTTCCCCCAAGGACACTATACAGGAAACAGTCCACTCTAGAGTGAGCCCAGCTTCTCCTGGAAAGAAAGATGGTGTATCAGAATTTTCACATGTACACATCTCCTGTAGGGAGCCCATGACTACCTAATCACAAATTTCTCCCCAGAAGGCCAGGGACACACACACACACACACACACACACAGAGAGAGAGAGAGAGAGAGAGAGAGAGAGAGAGAGAGAGAGAGAGAGAGAGAGAAACACACACACACACAAAAGGCTACAGAGTCAGAGAATGACTCTAACCCCAACTTGCAGGCACCATGGGCTAGTTGCCAGGGTATGTCTTTCTGGCAAAAAGAATCAACTGAGACACAGGCCTCAGGAGGAGATGGTACATCTCTGTGCCTCTGGTCAGCTGGAACAAGGACCTATTGTCCCTTCTGGTTGTCTTCAAGCCTGATCCGGGAGCTATCCACAGTGACATCTGGGGATATCTACAGAGGACAATGTCATCTTGAGTTCCATGGCATTCCAGAGTAGGTTCTGGCCTCTCCAGTGCTCAGTGGAAGCACTGGGCTGGAGGCCCAGGATAGGTCAGGGGCAGCACCAAGACCAGTAAGCATTAGTAGGCCAGGGTAAACATAGTCATAATTAAAATGTGTATTTAATTAAAGTGGAGAAATGTGGCAGCTGAAGCCAGAAATAGTTGTACTTATACCTTTTTTAAAGATTTTTATTTATTTATTTATTATATGTAAGTACACTGTAGCTGTCTCCAGACACACCAGAAGAGGGCATCAGATATCATTACAGATGGTGGTTGGGGGATTTGAACTCAGGACTTCTAGAAGAGCAGCCAGTGCTCTTTACCACTGAGCCATCTCTCCAGCCTCCTTAGTTATACCTTTATCAATATCTACATACCCTGTTGTCTTACTCAGTGTTTTATTGCTGTGATTGCTGTGACAAGAGACCATGATCAAGTCAACTCTTATAAAAGAACACTTTAATTGGAGTTTATTACACTTTCAAAGGTTTAGTCCATTAACATCATGACAGGAAGCATGGTGGTGTGCAGACAGGTCTGGTGCTGGAGAAGCAGCTGAGAGTTCTACCTATGAATCCACAGGTAGCACTGTGGCCGGAGACACTGGGCCTGGCTTGGGCTCTTGGAACCTCAAAGCCCACCCCCAACCCCAGTGACACACTCCTTCCAATAAGGTCACAGCTACTCCAACAAGGCCACACCCACTCATCCCTCTCAAGTGGTGCCACTGTCTGAAAACTAAGCATTCGAATATGTGAGCGTATAGGGGCCATTTTCATTCAGGCCACCACAGCCATTAATAAGGAATGAAAACAGAAGGGTGTAGAAGGATTACAGATAAAATAAAATGATACTGGAGAAATGGTTCAATGGTTAAGACACTTGCTGCTGTTCCAGAGGACCCAGGCTCAATTCCCAACACCCATATGAGAGCTCATAACTATGTAACTCCAGTTCCAGAGGACCTGACACCCTCTTCTGACCTCCATGGGCACCAGATACATAGTCTGTATACATACATACATATGGACAAAATACTCATACACATTTAAAAATACTTTTTAAAAAGTGACAAAGCTTACCTATAAAACAGATGTTTTATTAATTAATTAAAATGTAGTATTAATATTAAAGTATACTATTAATACTATAATAATTAATAATATAAAGTATAACACTAAAATTAATAATAATATAAAGTATAATACTAAAAAGCGGTTCTTCAAATTCATGAAAAACATATTTCATAGAGATAAAGAATCATTTTAATAGGAAAATATTACAATTGAAAACTGTACATTTATAACAAATGTATCATGGTAGACTCAAAGTAGGAACTTATTTGATTCAATCACCGTGAATGGTCTGTACTCCCTTTTGGGCACTAAAAGACACACGGATTGACCATGCATGGTGGTGTATGTTTGCAATCCCAGCACTTGAGAGAATAAGAAAATTGCCAGTTTGGATCAAGTCTAGACTTTATAGATGAATCTTGTCTCACAAAAGATAAGACAGAAAGATGGGGCTGGAGAGGTGGCCCATGGGTGAAGAGCACTGGCTCCTCTTGCAGAGGACCTGGGTTCTGTTCCCGGCACCCACATGATGGCTCACAGCTGTCTGTCACTCCAGCTCTAGATCTGACTGACACCTTCTGACTTCCTTGGCACTAGGCACACAAATGGTACACAGACATACATGCAGGCAAACAAACGCTGGTACATATAAAACTTTTAAAAATATTTTTAAAAAGAAAGAGGGAGGGAAGGGAGGAGAGAAGAGGGGAAAGCAGAGAGGGGTGGATTGGAGATGAGAGGAGAGGAAGAGAGAAGTAAAGTCAGTATATAGAAACTCTAATATACTGTGATCAGTTCAGTCTGAACACCTGACACATGCTACATGGGAAGAGCATATTTTGAGCTATAAAGAAAATTTCACATATTCCCTGATTCTCACTCTCCCTCTGGCTTTTATTCTCTTATATACCTGCATACACAGGGTTCACATAAAATTGGGGACCCATACATACCCAGAAAAACAAAGTAAGCTATTTTTTAATTTTAGAGCATTTCTTAAAAATAGGGTCTTATATGTCTCAGCCTGTCACTGAAGTCACCATGTAGCCAACACTGTCCTTGATCAGTGGAGGCTGGGGAGATGGTTTGTGAATTAAGAGCTCCTGATACCCTTGCCTGCAACTCCCATGTGCTTAGGTCCTAAGTGTGCCCAGCTTCAAATAATCTCCTAACACACTGCATTTAAGCCACACTGAAATAAACAGAAAACATATGTTTGGAAATTTTGAAACATTCTTTGAAAGAATCACAATGACGATGTAATGCATCAAAACTTATCACAGTAAAACTGTACTACATGGGCTGGAGAGATGGCTCAGCGGTTAAGAGCACCTATTGCTCTTCTGAAGGTCCCAAGTTCAAATCCCAGCAGCCACATAACCATTCATAAAGAGATCTGATGCCCTCTCTTCTGGTGTGTCTGAAGGCAGCTACAGTGTATGTACATATAATAATAAATAAATCTTTAAAAAACAAAAAACAAAAACAAAACCTGTGTTACATGCAGTTTTACCATGATGAAGTTTTACAACTATGAAGAAGGAAGGAAGAGGGAAGAGGGAAAGATTCTGCAAATGTGTAAGTTATGCACCCACATCAAAAATTTATAAAAATAGGGACTAGAGTCAGAGGATCTGGGTTTGGATCCCAATCTGGGTACCATGCCTACAACTGTAACTCCATTTAATGAAATTCAATGTCTATTTATGATTTTAAAATCATTAGTGGGGGTTCTGGAAAAACTCAGTGTAGCAGTATAAGGCAAAACCAGAACAGAGAAGTGGGAAGGAGTGGGTGGGAGAACAGAGGGAGGGAAAGGGGGTTTATGTGACTTTCAGGGAGTGGGGGGCCAGAAAAGGGGAAATCATTTGAAATGTAAATAAAAAATATATCAAATAAAAAAACTATAAAAAAATATGAAAAAAATCATTAGTGGGGGCTGGAGAGATGGTTCACAAATTAAGATCACTGGTTATTCTTCCAGAGGACCCATGCTCAATTCCCAACACCCAAATGGCAGCTCATGACTGTCTAACCCCAATTCTAGAGTATCTGAACCTTTTTCTCTGTAAGCTACAGGCATGCATGTGATACATTGAGATACATGCAGGCAAAACACCCATACATGTAAATAAAAATAAATATGCCTAATAAAAATGCATTAGGCAAATCAGTGATAGACAGGAACTTTAACAGTTGAATGGAGTTACAAAAACCCATGATAAAGTTATACTTGTGTCCAAGGGTTCTGACACACAATTTTGTCTTCCATGGGCACCTGTGGACACATGGTTCACAAACAACCAGGCATGCACATACACAGAAATAAAACTAAAATCCATTTTTTTAATTTTTAAAGAATTTGTGAAATAATAATTAACCAAAATTAGGAGAAATTAAATAATAAAGAAGCATGTGAAATATATATATGCTTATATATAACATATATAAATATGTTATAAAAATATGTTTTAAAATATTAATAAAACTTGGTTTTGGCACACTCCTTTAATCCCAGCATTCAGGAAAAAGAGGCAGGCAGATCTCTGAGAGTTTGTGGTCAACCTGGTCTACATAATGAGTTCCAGGATAGCCAGTGCTACTTAAGACTCTGTCTTGGAAAAAATAATAAATTAACTAGTTAATTAAAATAAGCATGGCAAATCTGATCAAGAAGGAAACATAAAGACGGGCGGTGGTGGCGCACACCTTTAATCCCAGCACTTGGAAGGCAGAGGCAGGCGGATTTCTGAGTTCAAGGCCAGCCTGGTCTACAGAGTGAGTTCCAGGACAGCCAGGGATACACAGAGAAACCCTGTCTTCAAAAAAACAAAAGAAGCAGGAGGAGGAGGGGTGAGAGGAGGAGGAGGACGAGGAGGAGGAGGAGGAAATATAAAGAAGGAGGAGGAGGAGGAGGAAGAGGAGGAGGAGGAGGAGGAAACATAAGCTATAGATGCCTGGAGTCACAGGAGCCATCATTACAGATACTACAGATGAAAGAGAAGGGGCAGAGACACAGAGAATGCATACCGCCCATAGCCAGACACCAGCAAGCTTACACAGTGGAACGAAACAGAATAATTCCTAGGAAAGAATATAACAAAATTGTCTTAAGGGAATATAAAAACAGTTTGACAGTTTATAACTATTTAAGAAATGACTCCATGGTTTTAAACTTTCTCATTAAGAAAAATAGTGTCTTAGTCCAAGTGTCCAGATGGCTTCATCAAAAAATTCTATCCAACGATCAAAGATGGAAACAATATGAGTTTACAAGAACTTTTCCAAAGAACAGAAAAAGAAGGAATCCATCCAACCACTCATGAGTAAGCATAATCTTCTAATTAAATCTGATGGGACGTTATAAAAATATAAAATATAGGCCAGCAAAAACAAGTGCAAAAGCCTACACAAAATATTACTCAACCAAGCCCAGCAACACTGGGAAAGAAAACATACCCTAATCATATGAATTTATTCCAGAAATATAAAATTAAACAGTAACCATTTGTCAGTATAACCCTAAACATTAACAGGACAAGGGAGAAAACATAGTCATCTTAATAGGTATAAGACACACATTTGATGAAATTCAATGTCTATTTATGATTCTTTTAAACAAACTAATTCACTTTATTTTTCTTGTTTATTTACTACCTTATGTAGTAGCCACAGCTGGAGCCTGGGTCTTCTGAACAGAGACTCTGGTGTAGGTTTTCACAAGATGATCAGTGAATTTCTGATAAGGAGACTTGGTGACAGAAGTTGGGGGTTAGGTAATTAACTGTAGGTCTTAGAGATGGCATCAAAGGTGCTGGCAGTGCAGCCTCTGGCTGTAGAAGTCATTTATACCTGCCATCATCAGTAGCTTCTTGGGCACAGGAGCAGAGACGATGCCAGTGCCTCTGGGGGCAGGGATGAGACGCACCAGCACAGAGACACAGCGGCCTGTCACCTTGCATGGAACAATGTGGGACTTGCCAATCTTGTTCCCCCAGTAGCCTCTCCGCACAGGGACGATGGAGAGCTTGGCCAAAATGATGGCCCCTCAGATGTCAGTGGCTACTACCTTGAAGCACTCAACACCAAGACCAATGTGACCCCTGCAGTCCCCGATAGTGACAAAAGCCTTGAACCTGGTCCTCTGGCCAGCCCGAGTCTGCTTCTGCACTGGCATGATTTTCAGACCCTCATCCTTTAGGAATGCACCCAGGAAGAAGTCAATGATCTCAGACTCCTTAATGCTCAGGGAGAACAGGTAGATTGCATCCAAGGACTTGATCTTCTTGTCCTTAACCAGGCGGCCCAGCTTGGTGATGGGGGTCCACTCCTTGTCCTCAGCTTAACTTCCATGAGCCCTGCTGCCTGGACCTCGGCCACAGCCTCCACCACGACCACAGCCCCTAAGACCACTACTGAATCCTCCGCGGAAGCTGCCACAGCTTCCTAATCCTGGGCCCCAGGTCCTCCGGGTCCTCCCACTGCACCAGCATCATCCACCATTTGGTGTTTTCCCAAAAGAAGTATTTATAATTTTTTTAATGAATTAGTGGGGGCTGGAAAGATAGCTCTGGAATTAAGAGCACTGGCTGCTCTTTCAGAAGACTCAGGTTCAATTCCCAGAAACCATATAGCAGCTCATAACTGTCTCTAACTCCAGTTGAATCTGAAACCTTTTCTGACCTCTGTAAGCTCCAGGCATAAATGTGGTGCATAGAGACGCATGTGGGCAAAACACTCACACACATAAAATAAAAATAAATAAGCCATTTAAAAAATGGCAGATCAGTGATGGACAGAAACTTAAACAGCTGAATGGAGTTACAGAAACCCATAATAAAATCATACTCTCTGGCAGAATAGAAATTGTGTCTACTTTCGCTCTGGGAACTCAACAAAGACTGTTATTACCACTTGTCTTTGATTATTGCACATGAGGTCTCGGCAGGAACTGGAGAGAGACATGATGAGGACTACTTGTGAAGAACTCAAAAATTCCTAGTCTCTGATAATACAATTGCTTGTGTAAGAAATCAGGGCAATCTACAGATCAAAATTAATAAGCAGGCTTAGCAGTCAGGCATGGTAGGGCACACCTTTAGTCCCAGCATTGAGGAGGCAAATGCAATCAAATCTCCTGAGTTTGAGGCCAGCCTGATCTACAGAGCAAGTTCCAGGATGGTTGAGGCTACACAGAAAAATGCTGCCTCAAAAAAGAAGGAGGAGGAGGAGGAAGAAGAAGAGGAGGAGAAGAAGAGAAAAGAAAAGAAAAAAGAAAGCTGAGCAACATTGCTAAGTAGCCACAAAGTCAAAAATGTATTTGCTTCGAGAGGACAGCACAAAACAGATTTTTTTTTCTAGTACTGTGGATCAAACCCAGGACCTTGCATTTGTAAGGCACACACTTAAAGATGTTTTTACGAGGATTTAATTTGCAATTATGCCACAAAATATCAGACATGAGCAATAAAAATATAGTCAAAGATTAACAAATCCCTTCACAGGAATCAACAAAATGCAATCAAAAGGACGTAGTGAGAATGTGAACAGAGTCACGCGCATGTACCTAAGGCGAGAGACTAATAAAAATTTAGAGCAGTTGTGGCATCACATGGCTTTGATCCCAGCACTGAAAAGGGAGAGGCAGGTGGATCTCTATGAGTTCAAGGACAGCCTGATCTACATAGTGAGTTCCAGGACAGCCAAGGCTGCATAGTGAGATCCTGTCTAAACAGGAAAAAAATGTGTGTGGGGGGTTGGGGTGAGTCACACCTGCTGCACTGCACTAGACTGGCAGCCAGAGTTAGATCCCAGGAACCCACATAAAAGTGGAAGGAAAGGATTGACTCCACAGAGTTGTTGTGACTTCCACATTGGCAGAGCACGCAAGCCTGCACAGGCCGACACACACACACAGCACAACAAGGATATGTTTTTAGAAATTTGTAGGTAATCAGATACATTCCAATCCAATCAAATCCCTGGTTTCTAAAGCATGTAGCTAATTCTAAATATACAAGTATGGTCAAGGAATTTCTCGTTTTTGTTTTATGTACTGTATTTAAGGGTACCACTCGCGTGTAGTATCTGTAAAGGCCAGAAGAAGGCAGCATATTTGCCTGGAGCTTGAGTTCCAGGTGATTGTGCTGCCCAGTGTGGATGCTAGGAACTAAACCCAGGTTCTCTGCAAAGGTTCTCTTAACTGCTGAGCCATCTACCCAACCCAATGGCCAAGACATTCTTTGACGAAACGTAAGGAGAAAGGGTGGATTTTGTGTACAGAGATTTCTGCCATCTGGGGACAGGGCTTTGCTGTTTGACACAAAAATGCTGATGGAAATTAAGAGAAAGTGCAATAGATACAGAGCACTCACTTCATTCAACAAAGTCAAAATGGGAGATCGGATAGCAAAGAGCTATTCCCAATAAATTATGCCCAATCCATCGGACATTCTTTGGGGTAATTATGACATTTAACACATGCATATGCTGACCTGACAGTTTGTGAATGTAGGCTTGGCCAAATCAAGCGCACATGTGCAATGAGAAATAAACAAGATAGCTCTGAAATTTTTGTTCCTACACCCTCAAATCTAGAGGCCACCCAGCACCCTCAACTGACATGTTCATGTCACTAAATCCAATTCAGTGACTGTCATGAACGAGTCATCCCAACACTGAGAATGTGACTGACTGAGTGTCAAAAAGGTAACAGGAGAAAGGCCCCTCACCGACGTGTCCTCATTATCCACAGAAAGATCCAAGGATACACAAAGGAAAAATAAAATGGGCCAATGAAACTGCTGTGTGTGATGACTTCAGCTTATAGTGGGGGAAAATACATAGAGAGGCAGAAACACAGAGCACAGGTGTGTGCACCTGAGCGTGTCTGGGTGGGGGTGCAGCAGCGCCCTGGCCTTCTAGCCCCTGCTTTTCTACCAGTACTTGCTTGACACGGTCCTCACGGGGACCAAGACTTAAAGCTGACTGGTGTGAGACCACAACAGGTTCTTAGGAATGTCATCCTTCAGCTTGCTTCCGAGAGGAGAGGCTGAGCTGGACTGTCCTGTGTGTGTCATCATCTGTCCTGTGTGTGTCATCATTCGCATCACAGCCACATAGGCACAGGCTGCGCACAGAAGCCATAGACCCCTCATACTCACTGGTCTATGCTCACTGGAAACCAAAATGAGAGTGCAGAGGCAGCCAGCAGATTATGATAAGGTATCAATACAAACATCTTAGTTTGTACTGTACTAGAAACAAGACAGTAAGATCAAATTTTGGGGAAATAGTCGTGCAGATCCAAAGCTGCAGTATCTCCATGACACAGGGTAACAAGAGGATATTTGCAAGGAATCCTAGTAAAGATCCAGTATTGATAGTGTAGCAGAATCCAGAGCCTGGAACCAGACCAATAATTCATTGCAATGGACATTTGCAAGTAAAGATGTGTGGACAAAAGGGTATGTCATGGGGCACACTAATACACACTGCAGCTCCCATAATGAGATTCTTTTTAATTTTACTGGGGCGGGGGGAGGTTGCCAGGGTGGAGGTGGATCTGAAGGGATGGGAATATAAGTGCAATCAAGGTGCATGATGTGAAATTCACAAAGAATCAGTAGAAAGTTTTTTAAAGAGAGAGAAGAAAATAAAATCAGTAAGGGGCAAGGATGCCCCACATTAAAAAAAAAAAAAAAAAGGTTGGGAAAAGATCTTCACCAATCCTACATCAGATAGAGGGCTAATATCCAATATATATAAAGAACTCAAGAAGTTAGACTCCAGAAAACCAAACAAGCCTATTAAAAAATGGGGTACAGAGTTAAACAAAGAATTCTCACCTGAAGAACTTCGGATGGCGGTGAAGCATCTTAAAAAATGCTCAACTTCATTAGTCATTAGGGAAATGCAAATCAAAACAACACTAAGATTTCATCTTACACCAGTCAGAATGGCTAAGATTAAAAATTCAGGAGACAGCAGGTGTTGGAGAGGGTGTGGAGAAAGAGGAACACTCCTCCACTGCTGGTGGGGTTGCAAATTGGTACAACCACTCTGGAAATCAGTCTGGCGGTTCCTCCGAAAACTGGGCACCTCACTTCCAGAAGATCCTGCTATACCACTCCTGGGCATATACCCAGAGGATTCCCCACCATGTAATAAGGATACATGCTCTACTATGTTCATAGCAGCCCTATTTATAATTGCCAGATGCTGGAAAGAACCCAGGTATCCCTCAACAGAAGAGTGGATGCAAAAAACGTGGTATATCTACACAATGGAGTACTATTCAGCCATTAGAAACAACGAATTCATGAAATTCTTAGGCAAATGGATGGAGCTAGAGAACATCATACTAAGTGAGGTAACCCAGACTCAAAAGGTGAATCATGGTATGCACTCACTAATAAGTGGTTATTAACCTAGAAAACTGGAATACCCAAAACATAATCCACACATCAAATGAGATACAAGAAGAAAGGAGGAGCGGTCCCTGGTTCTGGAAAGACTCAGTGAAACAGTATTCGGCAAAACCAGAACGGGGAAGTGGGAAGGGGTGGGAGGGAGGACAGGGGAAGAGAAGGGGGCTTACGGGACTTTCGGGGAGTGGGGGGGGCTAGAAAAGGGGAAATCATTTGAAATGTAAATAAATTATATCGAATAAAAAAAATTAAAAAAAAAAAGGTAATAGACAAAACTAGATGCCAGCAATGAGCCTCAGGAAAAGATGCAGGCAGAGTTCTAAGTGGAGGAGACTGTGCTTGCAGAGCTCTTGAGTGACTGATAGCAGGTATGAGGGCTTCTTTGGAATTTAGATTCTTACATATGCTTGTAAGAATGACTAACAGTCTTGTTTCAGACTATCAATATTTACCCCACACCAGAGATTTATTCTTTGCATTTTTATTTAAAAACTTAAACATTGGCTTCAAAATGTACACGTGATTTGGCAGCTTGTCAAGATTCCTATCGGAAAAATGTGAGCCAAGCTTTGAAACTCCCAGTCCACCTGCTGACAAATGTAGCTGGCCGCGCTGAGTGCTGATCAGGGCCGTGAACCAAACATGCGGCCTTTCTGCGGTGGAGAGATGGGGTCATGGAGAGGAGACAAATCCTGATCATGTCTGAATATGACTAATATGGAGCAAGATCTCTGAAGAAAAGATCAAGGTCCCAGGTACCTGGTAGAGGGGATAGAACAGGAGAAGGAGGCACCTCCCAGGCAGGGAGACCAGCTCAGGACAATAACAGCAGCAGGCAGAGTTCTCTGTGCAGCAGGACAGTCTAGCAGGAAAGAGTGATGGGATGGATAAAGAATGAGTAGGCCAGCCAAAAAAGAGAAAGAAGAAGAAGAAATCAGCTGTCAGAAAAGCAGAGTGTGTCAAGTCATGGCTTGGACCAGGCACCCGCTGGTCCACTCACCACCTTTCCAGAGTTCTGACTGCCTGGGATAAGCCTTAGGAGGAAAAAGCCAAGCCTATGTTGGGCACACTACGTGTGCAGCGAGGGGAAGCCATTCCCACGATCTAGTCCTGGATCCAGAGGCTCCTCGGACATCGAGGTAGCATCTGTGCTGCTCCTCGGCTGATAATGTGGAGTGCCCGATCTAAGCTTGCTGTGCCCCCCAGGTTCATCCTCTCACATTGCCTTAGTCAGCATCTACAGAGTGCCAAGCACGGAGAGCTGGGACCAATGCCACACCGTTCCCTTGCAGGGAAGCTCCCTATAAACGAACACACGTGGGCAGATGTTCAGTGAGACTAACGAGATGTCTAGCTGTGAAGGGCCAAACTTTTAGGTTGTCGGTAGTTTAAAGGGAGCCGGTAGGTCTGAACCTCCAATGTCCCCTCCCCATTCCTCACAGCCTTCATGCCCCAGCCCTGTGAAGGAGCCATGATGTTACCCAAGCTAGAAGGCAGGGGCCTGGTGAGCAGATTTGACTGTTGCAGCTACAGCTGAGTCCACTTCTATATTCAAACTTCACCCAAGTTGGATCCACATTTTTCCCTGAAGAAAATGGTGCATCATTAGAGCCAGAAATTGTATACTGTGGTCACTCCATAAGTTTTGGGTTGCCTGCCCCTTCCAGTCAATATTTGGTCTTT
Organism: Apodemus sylvaticus; assembly: GCF_947179515.1. NCBI lineage: Eukaryota > Metazoa > Chordata > Mammalia > Rodentia > Muridae > Apodemus > Apodemus sylvaticus. The sequence continues at coordinate 65,566,939 of NC_067472.1, read as the reverse complement.
TCCTTAAACCCAGGGCTCAAGGGCATTTGTGGAGCCACCTGACAAAGTCCCGCCTCAGCCACCGCCAGGCTCCGGAGCGCTGTCTTTGTGGTCTTATCTACCAAGGTTCCTCAGAGAGCATGGATTCAGAAGAAAGGGAGAGCACAAGCTGAGGTACCCGAGTTGTGGGATGCACAGGCTCAGGGATCACGGATGGGAAGAGCGTGAACTAGAAGAAAGCACTAAGCTGCAGGGAGCACTGCCTGTGGAAAGAGCACAGGCTGGGAAGCATACGCTTAGGCAGCACAGATTTGGGGAGCACAGGCTCAGGGAGAACAGTCTGAGAACAACATAGGCTACAGGGGAGCGCAGACTTGGGAGCACATGTTGTAGGGAGCACAGACTGGAATGAGAGTATGGCTGGAGGAGCACAGGCTGAAGGCACCACAGACTCCAGAGGAGCATAGACTAAGGGAGCATAGGCTGGAGGGAGTAGATTGAAGAACAGGCTGGAGAGTGTACCGGCTGGGTGGAGGACAAGCTAGGGAGCACAGACCGGGTAGAGGACAGGCTGGAGAGTGCACCGGCTGGGTGGAGGACAAGCTAGGGAGCACAGACCGGGTAGAGGACAGGCTGGGGAGCACAGACCGGATGGAGGACAGGCTGGGAGAATACAGGCTGGATGGAGGACAGGCTGGGAGAATACAGGCTGGGTGGAGGACAGGCTGGGGAGCACAAGGTGGGAGTGTACAGGCTGGGGAGTGTTCAAGGTGGGTGAAGGACACTGGGGAGCACAGGCTGGGTGGAGGACAGGCTGGGGAGCACAGACCGGATGGAGGACAGGCTGGGAGAATACAGGCTGGATGGAGGACAGGCTGGGAGAATACAGGCTGGGTGGAGGACAGGCTGGGGAGCACAAGGTGGGAGTGTACAGGCTGGGGAGTGTACAAGCTGGGTGAAGGATACTGGGGAGCACAGGCTGGGTGGAGGACAAGCTGGGGAGCACAGACTGGGTGGAGGGCAGGCTGAAAGCATACAGGCTGGGAGGAGGACAGGTTAGGAGAGCACAGATCAGGGCAGCATGTGCTGGAAGAAAGGCTGACTGAGAAGCATCAAAGCTTGAGCAAAGGAAACTTCCTGGCCCCAAAGCAGAGGACTGAGACACAGGGCTCAGCCGCCTATCTAGAGTCCTGAGACAGGTTGCAGCTAAATCCCACGAGTCCAAACAGGGTCTGCTGGCCACATCTGCCCCCTTCTGACTCAAAACAGTGTTGGAGGAGTGAGTAGACCAGAGCAGCACACCTGTGAGATGTCTTTTCTTCAACTCAAGTTTCCAGCACCTTCCATTGCCTACCCTGGCCGCAAGCTCGTGAATGGGAGTAATTGAAAGCCTTAAGGGCAGACTGTTGAGAATTAGCATTCCTAACTGCATTGTATCCCTGTACTTTGCATGGCCAGTTACAAACCCAGCCTCCTTCACTCAAGGAGCACATAGCAGAGTGTCTACTATTATGTCTGATCAGGCTAGGCTCTGGAGATAGGGCCAGCAATGACAGGGGCCAATCTGACCTGCAGTGTGCTTCAGGAGCTGTGGTCCACAATTCTGCTCGCTAAGGTTGTAGAGACTGTCAGAAACAAAAGCACTAGCCTGTGGAAGAGGTCCTATGCCTGTCCGTTGCCAAGTTTAGGAGAGCCATCTAGTCCTTTGCTGTGCTAGGGGTTGAATGAACACCTGACTCCCTGCCCGTCACTGGACCCAGCCAAGGAAAAGACTCTAGGTGCTAAAGAACCCAATACCTGCCCCAGTCCATGGCTGCCACTGGAGGTGACTGCTGCAACACCGCCCCTGGGCTGGGTGGGGCGGAAACTGCGAAAGTCCTGAGACCCGGTGTGATCTAGAGGGGATCAGCCCTGGTACCCTTTCTGCGCCTAGGTGGGTGCAGACCCCCAGGGCAGCCGCTGCGCGGAGTGGCTCCGCCCCGAACTGTCACGGACAGCGCAGGCAGGCGCAGGGTGCACCCCGGAGGCTGACGTAGTTGAAGACATCTGCTGAGTCCAAAGTCGGCCCCGGCCCGCCAGTGACCACGGCCCTCAGGGAGCCAACCCCGGCCCCGCCCCAGGCGTCCCCGCGCCACCGTTTGGCGACACTGCGGCAGGCAGCGGGCGCGTTGCCATGGCGGCCGGGCGCGCGTAGCTGGCGGTGCCCAGCTCAGCCCGCTCAGCCCGGCAGGCTCAGAGGCGGCGGCCAGCTTGGACGGGGATCTGCCCAGGAAAAGACCCGCCAGAGAGGGGATCTGACACAGAGGAAACCTCCTGGAGAGGGGATCCCAGACCGGAGCTCTGTCCAGGGTCAGAGTTCCAACCTGCACGCAGGCCCTGCTGAGCGCCAAGATGCAGGCCATAGACCCAGCCTCCCGGGGCTTCTACGAGGAAGATGGCAAGGACCTGGACTTCTACGACTTCGAGCCTCTCCCCACCCTGCCGGAGGATGAGGTGAGCCTGTCCCAGAAGCCCACCTGCTCCTGAGAGGGGTGGGGAAAAGGAGTGGGTGGAACACAGCTCTCCTGCTGCATAGATTCTGGCCCTTCATAGTAGCAACTGCTAGGGGATCCTGTCCTCAGCCCCACCTGCCACAGAACAGCTGGAATGCTATAGAGGACAGCAATGGGACTGCCCTTGCAAAGTTGGCTACTAGAGAAATGGGCTCTTGGTTTTAATCCTTGAACAGAATGGGGGGGGGGGGGGACACGGAGATGGTGAAGATTCTGGCAGGTAGGGACAATAGGGACACACCTGAGCTCCACAGCTGGACAGGTGCTGAAGCAGATGAGCTTGGGAATGCCCAATGGGACCCCTTCCCAGCACCCTGCTCTGGAAAAAACGTCACTCCCCCAAGTCCCCTGAGAGCTTCTAGTACAGAAGTGGCTAAAGCTACACAGAGCCCCTCTTGGTTGGAGAAGCTAGGGACCCCGCCCCCAGACCCGCAAACGATGGTCATGCACAAACTCCATGCTTTGAAAACGCATGGCAAGCAGCCGGGGGGGGGGGGCAGGGGGGCGGGCGGCGGTATCTTGACCTCTCTCAAGAATACAGGATCTTTGGGGATATCCTTCCAAACCAGGCTCTGGAGTCCCTGTGAAGAGTCCGCCATTCTTCAGTCCCTTAAATACACTGTGCTAGAGAACCCCCCACCAGCCTTTGCAGCTAGCCTGGCCAGCAGAAAGTTGGCCAGAACCCTCCTGAAGCATAAGCCTGTGGCACCAGGCCCTGACTGCTCTTCCCTTCCTTTTCCCTAAAAAGAATAGGCTCTGAAAGAATAATAAAAAAAAAAACAAAAAAAACAAAAAAAACAAAAAAAAACATTGCTCCTGCCTGCCCCATCTCCAGGGCCCTCTGAGTAGCACTGGGGTTAGTGCTGCCCCCACCCCCACCCCCAAGTGGCCTGGATTTGGTGCAAATTTAAGGCTATGGAAAGGAGAGTCCAGGGAATAAATAAACCTTTGGACATCTCTCTGGCTTTGATGGGAAAGAAAGGATGCCCTCAGCACACGGCCTTCAGAACTGCTGGAGGACGGGATGTGTTCTAGGGTATCTGTGGGAGCCTGAGCTCTTGGTCGCCACGAGAAGCAGATCTGAGAACCTCTGTGCCCTTCTGTATCAGCCACTGAGCCTGGAGGGCTCACTCTGAGCCTGGCATTTGAGGCAGTGGGCACCACTACATCAATAGGACCTAAGCCTGCAGCTTGAAGCTGAGCCTTGTACCCAGAGTACCATCTGTCTACCATGCCCGGGAGACCTCCTGTATTAGAAATGTCCTCAGTTGCTCTGGCTTGGAGAGTTTTCACATACACGATGCATAAGATAGCTGACCTCCAACTGGTGAGTCCTTTGCGGGAAACGGAATTCCCCATTATAATGGCATTCAGCGGGACGTTCAGGTGAGTCTCTCACCTGAGCAAGAGTGTTATTTTTATACCTCTGAACAGGAGGTGTCTGGTGATAGAGCTCAGCTGTAGGATGCTTGTCTAGCATGCATGAGGCTTTGGATTCACAAGAAAACTAAACAGCAACAAAAACTTAGTCTCTAAAACAAGAGAAGAGCCTTGGGGTCCTGGCCCAGAGCCAACAGAATCCCGTGTCTAAGAACACAGCTGAGATTAGATTTTAGGCTTCCTGCAGTCAATTTGGTCCCCATGAAGGTTTTTAAAATTATGTTCACCAAGGTCACATGACTTGGTGCCTGGCACAGCCTTTTGCATCTGGCTGCATTTGAAAGCTGTCCGGAGTAGGGTGGCAAAGAGTTAGGCTGCCACCCACCTGGTTAATCCCATGGGGTAGGTGTGCCCCAGACAATGACAGCTCTTGTACGGAGGAGATAAGGCCAGATCCAGGATACAGACAGGGCATATAGGGCATCAGAATTCTCTCTACTACAACCAAAAAATAAAATCCTACAGAGCCTCCAGGGGGCCCTGAATATCTCTACCTCCTCATGGCTCAAAGAAAATCCAAATGGCTTGAGAACATGCTGTCTAATCCCTTGATAACTGGTAGATGGCTAAACAGGTTCGCTGAAGGCCTTACCATGACAACCAGAGATGAGACTGGATGTGATATGTGTGAGCAGGTCCTTCCTCTGTGGTAGCGGTGGAAAATGCCTGTTAGAAAACATCTTGGCATTTGCTTGTGATGATGAGACCGGCACCTGCTCCCAGTGATTTCTCCAGAGAATCAGGCCACATGAGCAGACCATGTGCCTATGGGAAAACTCACTAGAGGCTTAGAACTCATCATGAATAGATGAGCATTTCTCACTAGGTTGTGGAGACTGAAGCCATGCTGTGTCCCCTGGTCTCTTAGACCGTAACAGCAAGAAGACCCTGCATGCACAGTAGAGATACTCTGCCCAAGAATTATGCAAGGTGGACCTCTTGAAGATGGTGGCCTTTCCTGGATTCAGATGGAAAGTGCAGTCAGGGACAAAATAGTCAGACTAGATCTAGGTAGAGTCATAGCTGTTGGAAAGGCAGGCAGGTGCCAAATGGCTGTGGCTGAGGGTCCAACAGTGCTGATGATAAAACTGGACTTCAGGGATGCAGAGTAGCTCTGGTGTGGCGATGAAGATGGCACCATCGGGTGTCAGCAGAGTTCTCAGTGTTCCTAAGCCAATGGAAAGCCTCCCATAATCTCCTGGTGCTGGACAGGCCTTGGGGACTGGAAATGCACAGGGGCCACAGCAGAGATTCTCCCATTAGATAGGGGTTTTCCCATCATGCCCTGAAAGTCCATATAATATGTTTCAAAACAGACTCGGAGCAGAAGGCAGCCTGAAATCAGAAAGGAAGCCTGAGCCAGCGGGGTGGGCACTTGGGGGGCAGACACAGCCCACAGAGCACCTTGCAAGCTCTTGCATCCCTGATGGGATTTGGCTGCTCATGGACTGAGCCTGCCAACAAATGCTGCCAGCATCAGCTTGAGTTTTATGTTGGCAGGTCCTGTTATGATAAGCTGAAAAGTTAATTGGTTATAAATGCACTTGAAGTATGCACGATGACCCCTAGAGTCCCTAGAACCCATCTCCAAGTCTGTCTAAGGGAGGGGGAGCTCTCTAGTGCCCATAAACCCGAAGCAGGGCACTCGGCAGTAGCCAGATAAGGTCTTGCCCTCTGAAGCTCAGGGATCAGCTGAAGTGCCTCTCCCTGGAACATAGCCCCCAATCCCCAGGGTCTCATCCCTCCCAGCCAAGATCTTGCTGAATTTGTACCAGCACACTGCAAGCAGAGGGCTGATCTTCCTATCTGCCGGGAAATTACATAGGTAATCCCCACCCCACACCCTGAAGTACCACCCTGATAAGGATGGTTGAGGAGCAGGCTGGACTGTAAAGGAACTTCACACCCACCAGGGAGCTGAGCCTATATAGGGCAAATGGAGCCACAGAGTTGGCTGAAGATCAGGCCACGCTGGCAAGAGCCGTAGGAGACTGCAAGCCTGGAGCTCGCAATGTCTGGGTCTGCGCAAGAGCCTTAGTGTGCTTGGCGTGGGAACTCCATACAGACCCACATCTATAGGAATGAGACCTACTGCTCACGGGCATCACAGGGGATCATGTCTGGAGTGGCTCCTGGACCTGATACCTTGTGGAGCCAAAGTTAGACCTGTGACAGGCTGAACATATTTCACTGGGAACTGAGCTGTATGGCAGATAAACTGGGCTACCCTATCTCCAGACAGTCTCTTGGGGAAAGAAGCCAGTGAAGATACACAGGGTGGGCTCCTACTGGAATGGAGGAGGTAGAAAATGACAGCCGAATCTCTCCTGGTCTGTTATTCTTGTCCCTAGCCCATTAGCCAAAGCTTTCACACACACACACACACACACACACACACACACACCACCCCCTCCAGTGGCATAGATTTGGGCAAAAGGCAGTCTTTTCTCATGCCTGGCAAAACTGGAACAGCTGTAGGTCCTAAAAGCAGGTGGCTCCAGAGCTCAAAATTCAGGCCTCTGGGTCCCTCAGTACTCAACATGGGGGGGGGGGGGCCACTGGCAGGGGCTGCAGCTATGTAAACTGATTGTGACTTGAGATTGTCATGTGTGGAAGGGCTATTAATCCTGTCTTTGGAGAAGGCCATGGCTGGAAGCAATGACTCAGGGCCCACAGGTTCATCCCAGAATCATACACATAACCCTGGGCTCCTGCTTTTCCAAGTTATCTACCCCTACCACACATTGACACTGGGAGCTGCTGGTCTTCAGCTGCTCTGAGATCCGCCCGGGCTTCCCACTGTCAGGAGCATCTTCCTACCATACCTAAGTAGGAGGCAGTGATGTAGGCTGCAGGATGGCCAAGCAGCATGTCTGGCAGGGTTGCCTTCTGCTGGCGGCACATCCTGTCATGGCTGTGAGCAGGCAGGCCTGCTGGCCAGCATGAGCGGGAGCAGTGGGGTGCCGGCAGGCCTTGCTGAGGGACTAACTGACTCAGACTTGAGCGAGCTGACTTCATTTCTCTTACATGACACAGCCCGCAGGGTCTACAGGGTTGCATGCTACCTCACTTACATGTCTGTGTAGGTTTATATGTACATGTATGTACAGGCATGCTGTACACTGTGCAGGCACATTCCTGTGTGGAAATGTGAAGGGGTCATGGGCACGTGTGAATGCGTGTGTGCCTCTTTAGCCAGGGCCAGTGGGCATCATTGGGAGCTTGGGTTCTCCTGACTTCTAAGGAGTCCTTGGTACTATGAAGAAATCACAGGCTTGATCTATGGTTAGAAAAACAGCTTAACAAGTCAGGGGCTTCTGTCTCAGGAGTAGGAGGTCTGGGCAAGTGACCTTACCAAGCCCTACCTTGGACTTAAAGAATGAAATGACCTGTGAATGTGCAAGATCTAACACCTACACAGAACCTAAAGGCTCAGTCCAGCACTCAAGAAGCCTGCTTGATTCCTGCCTTTGGCTTGTCGCTTGCTTAGTTGTTTGTTTGGTTGGTTTAAGCACTCTGTCTTCTCGTCTGTGATCTGTGCTCGTGGGATGCCTTACAATGTCAGCTAGAGGCAAAGATCATTAAGGACTGTCATTTGCCTGTGTCCTGGGGCCACAAGGCATGCCTGGAGAAGCCTTCTTCAGCACCCTACTAATCCCAACAAGGGGTATCCACATCCTTTGCCCATACCAGCCGCCAGCCCCCAGTCCAATTCTCAAAGACACTCCCTCCCACACCTGTAAGGAGGCAGTGCACAAAGCAGGAGATGTCAGGGCCCTGGGAGTCGCCAGGCAAGAGCCTCGCAGTCTCAGATATCTGATACGAATGAGTCCAAGTGTGTGTGAGAATGTGTGGGCGGGTTCGGCTGTGCTTGTGAAATGTAGGTGTGTAGAGCAGTATGCGTTATTAGATGGGAGCATCTTTTACTAAGTGCGAGTATGTGTATGTGGAGACAAGTATGTGTGAATGTCTGGGACTGTTCTGAGCAGCACACTGGTGGCTTCACCAAATGCTCCATGGTTGTGACATTCAAGGAACAGCAGGATGACTCTGTGTAAAAAAGGGCCTGGCCTAAGGCCCTTTTCCCTATGGTGAGTGACGTGCCTGTTTCGCTGGTGCGGTATTCTCCGGATGGTCTTTCCTGGGGCAGCCCTCTGTGGGCTCACACCAAGCCTGTCTTGGCAGGAAAATGTGTCTCTGGCTGATATCCTCTCCCTGCGGGACCGAGGCCTCAGTGAGCAGGAGGCCTGGGCTGTGTGCCTAGAGTGCAGCCTGTCCATGAGGAGTGTGGCCCATGCAGCCATCTTCCAGACTCTGTGCATCACGCCTGACACCTTGGCTTTCAACACCAGTGGAAACGTGTGCTTCATGGAGCAGCTCAGTGGTGAGGGAACGGGGAACGCGGTGGGGATGGGGGTACCCGTGCAGCACAGAGGGAGAAGGGCAGGCTGGATGTTGAGCTTGGGTGGCCCCTGTAAGGTGCAGCATCCGAAGACTGCCACACACTCCCTCGGAGAGCCAGAGAAGTGCCCAGCCATAATTCTGAGCTCTATTCAGACCTTCCTCATAAGAGGATGCCTGGATCCCTGTCTCCACTAAGCTGGCACTCCTTGCCTGCAGGAAGTAGGACCTGAAGGTTAGACTTGTCTGGCTTGTTAGGCTAAGTGACTATTAGGTCCCATCCAGGGAAAGGTCGGGTTTCTCAAGTTAGGGGGCCAGGGTAACTTCTTCAAGAATCCAAATAAACTCCTTTTCCCTTTCCGCTTTGGAACTCTTATGGCTCAAGTATGGTGTGTCATTCATTGCCTCGGATGCTTCCAGCCTTCCTTAGAGGACTCAGTCTGAGCAAAGGGCAGAGGCTCCTGGGGATCAATCTGCCTCCTGTCCCAGTTGGCTCCCAGGGTCTGAGCTCTGGTAGGTGGGGATATTCTTTGCCAAAGCCAAGATCAGAATGCCTTCTCTTTCCTTCTCCAAGATGACCCCGAGGGTGCCTTTGTACCCCCAGAGTTTGACCTGACAGGAAACACCTTTGAGGTAAGTACCAGCGAGTGATGACTCGCCAAGCCTTGCCCCTTCCTCTATGGGGTTACCTTTGTTACCATGGTCTTATGGTCTCAGTATAGTAGGCTGTCCCCAAAATGGGGTGGGGTAAAGGCTGTCCCCAGTAGGGGCTGCCTTTGAGGGCCCCACCTTCATCCTTGGTGTCTACTGGAAGACATTTGGGTGTTTGGAAGCAGTGGCCTTAGACATATCTGTTAGGGTTGGTGCTGAGTTCACTTACTGCAAAGTCAAATCAGATGGCATCTCAGCCTCACCAGTGACTTGTGGAAGGAACCAGCAAAAGCTATGCATGATCACCACCCTTAAGAAACACCTCTGAGGACTGGAGAGATGGCTCAGTGGTTAAAAGCATCTGCTGCTCTTGGAGAACACTCAAGTTGGTTCCCAGCACCCACATAGTGGCTCAAACCATCTTTAACTCCAGTTTCAAGGGGTCCAATACCTGCTGGCGTCCGCTGATTAAGAGTTTCTCTGTTTTTGTTTTTGTTTTGTTTGAAATGGGGTCTGACTGCATTGCCCAGGTGTCTTAGTTTAGGGTCACTATTGCTATGATGAAACACCATAACCAAAGCAAGGATTTATTTGACTTACACTTCCACATCACAGTCCATCACTGGAGGAAGTCAGGACAGGAATGAATCTGGGGGCAGGAGCAGAAGCAGAGGCCATGGAGGGTGCTTCTTATTGGCTTGCTCTTTATGACTTCCTTAGCCTGGTTCCTTATAGAACCCAGACACACTCTCCCAAGGATGGCACCTCCCATGATGGCCTGGGCCCTCCCCCACCAATCACTAAGAATCTGCCAACAGCCAGATCTTTTGTTTGTTTGTATGTTTGTTTTTGTTTTGTTTTTTTTCAAGACAGTGTTTCTCTGTGTAGCCCTGACTGTCCTGGAACTCACTTTGTAGACCAGACTGGCCTCAAACTCAGAAATCCACCTGCCTCTGCCTCCCAAGTGCTGGGATTAAAGGCATGTGCCACCACTGCCCGGCTCAACAGCCAGATCTTATGGAAGCATTTTGTCAATTGGGGTCCCCTCTTTTCAGATAATTCCAGCTTGTGTCAGGTTCAGTGACATTCTCTCTAGTCTTCACATGGAGCCCATCAGAGAAGTTGGTTCCTTAGCATCACTAAACTGTGGTTGACAAACCAAAGTTGCACATTTTCAGTGTACACGATGATGTTCCAATACACGCTGATGCTATAATGACTTCAATATTCACTGATGCTTAATGTGGCATTTGATTTTATTTCACCTAGTATGAGTTAGAACTTGATCTTTTTCTGTGGCCAGATGGCCATTACCCAGCTCAGTTTATTGGCTAGTTGTCCTGCACATACCACAACCATCCATTAAGATCCAGGCAAAAGCTATTGGCTTCCAGATGTCCATCCCACTCTGGTCCATGGTCACTCACTCACCTTTGAGCTCCAACCCTGTTCTCTTAACCTACCCACTTCCTGGCAAGTGCTGTGACCTGATGGATAGCTTGCCTGCAGGGGCACTGACTTGCCAGCCTCTTCCCTGTAGCATGTGTAAAATCTGGTTACTGTGCTCCATCAAAGCTCTATCAGCATGGAGACTAGAACGGCCTACATCATGAATCAGTCTGGGTAGAATTCATGTTATGCTCTTCATCTCCAAGACATCTTTTGCTTATTGACATTTGGTTCATCATCATCGTCCTCCTGCTCTTCTTTTTTTATCTTCTAGAAGCAGTATCTCAAGTTGGCCTCAAACTCAATGTGTAGCCAAACATGACCTTGGCTCCTGCCTCCACCTCCCGGATGTCAGGATGACAAGCATGCACCACTATGTCTGGTTTTTCCAGAGCTGGGGTGGGGGGGGTCTGTGTATACTGGACAAGCACCATAACTGTCTGTGACATCTGCTCAGCCCACTGTTACCTCTCTTGAAATCTAGGAATAGTTTAAAACCCTTACTGTCGAGGTCCTGGATATCTTTTATTATGTTTACTCCTAAGAACTTATCAGGTCAGGGATGGTGGCACGTGCCAACCTGATCTACATAGTGAGTTCCGGAATAACCAGAGGTAGATAGTGAGTGCTCCTGTCTCAAAAGAAAAGAAATCAGGGTCTGAGTCCATCCTAAAATTGATGGTTTGGTTATGGTTTTACTTTCAGCTTTTTGTTTCTTACTAACTTTATCCACTTTAACATCAAACCATCTTGCAGAATCTTGCTACTATTTCTGACAACTTAGAGGACCTTTTCTTTTTTTTTTCCTCTTTCACTGATCAAACCACCAACAGTGTTTCATACTGTCTCCTCCAGGGACAAAGCTTATTTCCGTTCCAAACCTCAGTGAGTGTAGACTCTAGTCAATGGTAGAAGTACAACCTGCCTGGAAGAACTGATTACCCTGACCTGACCACATGGGTGGCACCAGCCTTGGCCAGAAGAGTTCCTATCTTTTCTGAACTTATCAAGGTTTACCAGGAATACATATTTCATATTATGAACTATTTCTTCTGTTCTCTGGAAATGATCATGCAATTCCCTTCGCTGAGATGTTAATGTGTGCATTTTTATGTTCTACTGTTACCACCCTGCCCCACTTAGGAAAACC